>NW_017257076.1:580005-637439 GCF_001594055.1 Mycetomoellerius zeteki | reverse complement strand
TAATACAACCAAAAATTGGCTGCAGTAATCAAAAATTGGGTGTTGCAGCCAATTAAAAATGCTATGCCATATTTTACCATCTAATTTACTGCAACAGCCAATCTTTTCTTTCAGTGTATTAAAATATCAACTCACTTCGCATTTCGTCTCTACATAACTTAAGCTTTCGAATTAACTTCCAAAATTTAAAAATATACTTAAAAATATACTTAAAAAGGAAAAAGTTTTATCTAATCGTCTAGAGTCTAATCTCTAATGTATAATTCATATAGATGTGAATAAATTTGTGAAATAGTCGTGAATAGATTTGTATATGATTAAGTTTCATGAAAATACTAGCTTCCAGTATAAACATTTTATAAACATTTTATAACTTTAATAATATTGAGAGAAAATAATTGATAAACAATAGTAACTCTAAAATTAAATTTATAATATGTAATACATACCACTTCAATATTTGTCAAATTTTAATTTATTCATTTTATTTAAGGCAGATCTGTGACATAATCTTGATGATATGCAATAATTTATTATAAATTAACGCATAAATACACTTGTAAATTTATTATATATTTAACATATTTTTCACAGATCCGTTCCTTCAATAAAAAGAAAGTTCGTCCACTCACCGATATCGAAATGCAGCAGCGGAATCATTATCTATGTTGATTACGATGATTCTGTAACAAATATATCCAAATTAAAGCATTATTCAAGAAAGACAATCAAAATTTTAAGAAATAAGTATTGAAGTACGTTAAATTTTTTTTCGATCTTTGCATAAATAGTATTTTACGATAAAATAAAAATATGATTTCCGAAAAGACTCTTTCTCTAATTTATACTTAAATCTTTGAAATGAACAAATTAAGTAATCAATCAAGTAAGCAATTAATATGACTAATACATAAATGATATACAAATAATAAATTACTTCATCAAAATTCCTTCGCCGGCGTCCGATGCCTCTCCTAGATCTGCTACAAAAACAACAACTTAACCTAACTTAATCTCCTCTTCTAGGAGACCTAATCTCATCTCAGATTGTCACTCTTCCCCTTCCGTTTCTTCTTTAGATTGCACTCGCATGTCATTAGCAGATAATTACGATCACAAGCGCACTAATTATCAAAGTTAATTACCACTAATTATCGAAACTCTTTCCGTGCGACATAGTATGGCACTCCCGTTTACAAAGTCATACTAATAAATATTTAGACAAACGATTTAAAGCGCTATAAAATTTATTATCCAAAGTATTCAATAGTCACACGATAATCAGGTAAAAATTGAATTTTATCTTTTTGTGTTAAAAATATACTTTCAAGTTTTTGACACATGGAACGGCTCGCATCACGCTGCCCGTTCATTCGAGAGTTGGTAGGCGAATGACAACAATGGGCGCATTCAGCGGACTCAACAGTTGAGTGAGCGCTCGCTGTTATTGGTGTATTCTTTTAGATCATCCAATCAGAATTTTAGATCTAGAAGAATACGTCAATAGCAGCGAACGCTCGCTCAACTGTTGAGTCCGCTGAATGCAGCCATTGGTTACGTTTACACCACTTAGTCCGCGACCATACGATAGGTATCATTGGCTACGTTTACACCGTGCGCTTAGTCCGCGACCTATACGATAGGTGTCTTTGTTTAATATATAGGATAAACAAAGACATCTATTGTATAGGCCGCGGCCTAAATGCACGGTGTAAATGTAGCCTTTGATTAACCTACAGGATAAACATTTAGGCCGCATTTAGGCCGCGGCCTATACAATAGATGTCCTTGTTTATCTTGTAGGTTAAACAAAGACACCTATCGTATAGATCGCGGACTAAATGCACGGTGTAAACGTAGCCACTGACAACGCCGTGACCTTAGTGCATTCGTGCGCTTTACAAAAACTAAATACCGACCATTACTAACTGCTGTTGCGGAATATTTTACATTCACAAAATAAAATTCACATTGAATATTTTACATAATACGTTGTATTTTAAATTAAATTTTAATAATGGATTATTGCTGCATGTTTTTGTCACTTTTGTCCGATTGTGAATTTTATTGAAAGAAAAATTAAATAATTTGCATATAATTATATTGAAATTTGTTGCGATTATCAATTTGTTAATATCAACTGATTGCTACCATTATCATCACTACATACTACTACATAAATATTTCGCACACATATACAGGGTGTTAGTTAAGTATGTTGCCATACTCAACAGAGCGATTCTTTGGTTTATTTCAAATAAAAAAGTCCATATAAACATTTGTCCTAAACGGCTTAGTTTCTGAAATATAGGTGAATGTTCGCAAACGTTTGATGAAACGGCGTTGGAGATATCTTTCTGCATAAATGTGCCTTGCTTCACGTGAGTTACCATTCGCACAACCGTAAACAAAGTGACAAAATCAAAGTCAAAGTCACAAAATCAAAAATAAGCTTCAGTTCTGCGGGTCAGTTAGCTTGTACATATGTTTTCAACAATTCATCTAATTGTTTTATTTCATCAGAAGAATTGAAGCCTGTTTTTGTTTCTCTGTTTTTGACTAGTTTTTGACTAGTTCAAGCAGTATTTCTTTCAAATAAACAGATTATTACTGTACGTTTAAATTTTTTTATTTCGGAAACTAAGCCGTTTAGGACACACAGACAGGAAAAAAATTAAAAATTAGACTATTGGAACATAAAAAAAACATCAATAAAGCAACGACTTCTCATACGGTCATTACAGATCATAGGTTGCATCATGGTCATAACTTTGATTAGGATAACGATAAGATTCTGGATGTGGAAGGTTTTTACAACGTATAACATCGGAAATATTAGATATTAATAGACAAATCAATAGTTTAAATTTATAAACTGACACTGAAGCCTTAAGCAACGCATAGAGATTCTCAATAAAGTATAAGATGTTATTGTTTTTCGACCGCTATATTATATGCGAGCGTTTTATAATCGAAGTGAGCGTTACACTGTCAAGACAGGATTTTGATTTGTTCCAATTTTAATTTTGAATTTTAACGTGCTATGACTATTTGCTATTCTCTCTTCTTCTTACGATGTACCTTTTTTTTTGTGTGACTTGTTTGACTCCGTGAGGTGAGCAAATTTTTATTTCTGTTGTCCTTTACTTCTTTAATCTTTTCCAACGATTTTTTAAATTAATTTTAGCCTGAGTTTTTTATCGCCACTCAGCTTGTTAACTGTGTTGGACAACTTGCTTCTGGCCTCACGAATGTTCCAACAGTCGCATACAAAAAAAGAGAAGACTAAAACAATGAGTGCGATTTATTAATTGCTGTACTTATTAACGTTGTAAGATGACTCAAACAGGAGTCGAAATGTACGAAATCAGAGTTTCGAAAAGGAGTTCATAGCTTATTAGTTAATTTAATTTTATTAAGAAAGTAATTGTTATACAAAAATTATATGGTTTAGTCGGTAATAGATGACTTTAGGATTTCCTTAAGAATTAATAAATGGATTAATAATTATTCTTATATACATATATATATATATATATATATGCTAATTCTATGTGATACCAATAGTCAATTTTGATCATTTATAAAATGAAAAATCTTCAATATTTTTATATTACAATTTCCTCTTTTAATTGGTACTAAAAATCTGCAAAATACGCTTTTAAAACATTATTGTAATTGTTGTATATTGTATAAAATATCTTGCACATCTAAAAAAAACATTTACAAAATTTCTTATACAATTTTTACAAAGTTGTATAAGAGTGTTCTAATAAAAGTATATTACGCGAAATAATGATTAAACTAAGTTAATAACAATAATGCATATTTTCAACGAATTGACGAAATCTACGTTTAATCGAAATAATTATTCTTTTATCAAATTAATTTTTAAACACAAATAAATATTAAAGTATATTAAAAAATATTAAAGTATATTTAAATGTTAAAATAATTGACAAAAACATTTAATTCGAATACCAATGACATTGTGAGAATAGACACCATATACCTATAATGACTCCTCTTAAACTCAAGCGACTAGCACTATAATAAACTATACACACCTTCGTGATATATCGTGTCTGTAACGTTATCCCCATCGCGGCACGTATTACACTCTAACTTTATCGGAAGATATCTCGACGGCATATCTGTAAGAAGATAACGCGAGTATTCATCGTCGAATAGTGCCGAGCCTGTGCGCCTACGTTAAACGTTTACGTTTCTTTCCCGTAACGATAGAGGTGACAAGACGGAAAATGAACCTGCCAAAGAGTGAAAACACGCGAAATGTTATTACCATGTGAACCTGCCTTGAAGGTGAATTATTAACATAAAAAGATATCGAACTTTATCAAGTGCAAAACCGAAACGTCTGAATAAACGTAAGTAGATGCTTGTACAATATTATGACTTCGTATCACAGTTTTATTGATTGTTGAAATAATTATTACGAATATATTTCCTATTATTTAATTGTTTAATTTAATGTTAAAAAATTTGTATTTGATATTGTAAATACGTTTTAATGAAGTCTCTATATGGTTTCAATATAACCAATGACTCACAATACATAGGTCAATATCAGATACGTATATCATTCTCGTAATTTTCTTATAACTCTGATTCTATACAATGATTCATATACAATTTATGTACAAGTTGTAATATACAGTTTATTAAAAGTAGCATGGAACACACACACACACACATTTGTTTCTTACGTATATATTATAAGATACTCTGAAAGAAAAAAGTGGATAACTATATTTTTATAGTTGTTTTGACCATGCAAATATAGTCATTTGTGTTATTAATAGTCACATTGCTTAAAAATTTTTAACTTTTTTTTAACAAGATAACTAATTTTTGAGTTATTATTATCATATAAATAATAAGTGAATTTAAGAAAATAGTTATATTTATTATAATTGCGATTCCGTAGCACAATTCATCGGCGCAACATTGGCCCAATATATCCCCAATGTATGTCAATGTTTAATTAATGTTTCGCCAATGAATTGTGCTCGGGTTGCATTTACTGAATAAAAATGTTTATTTGATTTATCATTTATACTTTGAAGTATATTTTAATATTTTGTATTTAAAATTATCATAATATAGTACAATTTTTTCACGTTTCAAAAAACTACGCTAAAAACAAATTATAAATTTTAATAAATATTTGTTTGTATAATTCTAAGTAAATATTTCTAAATAATATATTTGCTAAAAATATTGGGAAAGTTCCCGCGCATAAATGGTTGTATGCATGCGTTGAAGGAGGACTTTCAACGTGGTATATGCTACTTAAAAGGTAGACAAAGGTGATAGAAAACAATGGCAAATACTTTAACTAATTTGACTAATTCATTTTATTTTAATAAAGAAAAATTGTCAAAGGTGCGCGGAAACTTTTCCTACACTCTAATATTTATTTGATACAAAAACTATTAATTTGATTTAATTATAATTTTTCTCATTAAGTAAATTTTTTTACTTAATGAGAAAAAAAAGTATTTTTTTACTGTAAGTAAATCCAATAAATTCAGTACTTCAAAGAAATATTTATTAAGATCTAGTAAATTTTTTTCATGTATACATATATACTTATTATTACTAACGTTATTATATAAATTCATAAAAATGGAACTTCTAACTATAATTATTTTACCATGCAATTATAGTCACTAATACCACAAACACTTTTATAATAAAATACTTTTAAATAAATACTTTTAAATAAAATACTTTTAAATAAAATACTTAACTAAATAAAAGCTATATCTACATATCGCGAATAACATATTTGATTTTAATTAAAAGGTCTTTCAGAAAAATGACAGTCCGTTTTCCTGAAGTAATAAGAAACAGATCGGAAATGGAAGGCGGTTTGACAGGACCAGCGAATCCAATACCTAGTCAATCAATCGATTGCGGCTGTGGACAAATGCAATGCCCAAAGCTGGCGAAATTTGCAACGCGAAAACTCTTTGTAGGATTGATTTGTTGGATCGGTGTAGTGCAAGCTGCACTGTATGCTTACTTTCACGTCACAGGGTCCACGATAGCTAGAAAATTTCAAATCGATCCGTATGTAATGGGTGCGTATTATAAACGATACAAAAAAATATTTAATTGAAAGATTTCCTATATATTTCATAAAATATTTTATTGCGCACCATTTTTTAATTATTATGTAGCCTCTATCTAATGCATTATTTTTAACATATATGTGAGTTTGATATCAACAACTTTTCCTTTCACATTTTTTTCAATAATAAAAAATATATTTAAAATTTGATATAACATGTGGAATTATTTAAAACATGTTTTTAATATGAAAATCTGATATGTAATATTTCTTACAGAAATTTATTTTTTCAGATTGGATTCTCGTTACGGCAGAATTGACACCTATTATATTAGGATTAGTGGTAGCATATTGGGGTGACAAAATACACAGAGCTTCATGGATAGGAGGATTAACTCTTTTACAAAGTGTCATGCATTTCCTTTTGATAATACCTCATTTAACACATCGCGTTCGTGTGATCGAGGAAACGCAAAACGTCACTCATATGTCATTATACGCGGGTTAGTAGTCAAAATATACAATGAAACTTTAACATAGAATTTCTAATTTAACAATATTGAATAAAAATAGACCGAAAAATGTTCAACACTAATAAACGAAGAAGGCCATAATTGGTCAATTATAATTTACATTAGCATTTGATTTGCTATCAAACAGAAAATAATATTTTTTCGTGTTATACTTTTCAAATTTCACAGATGATAGTCCAGAATTATGTACTCCTGGACTATCGAGGATCATCTCGGAAGAAGATCCCTGCTATGTTACTATGGTTATAATAATCCTAGTACTAATCGTAAGCGGAATGTCAAATATCACATACTATGCGCTAGGAATTCCTTATTTAGATGATAATACAAAAAGAAAGAATATAACCGGTTTCATCGGTATAATAATTGCCGTAAAAATTGTCGGGATTTTTCTCGGATACCTTTTGGGTTGGGGATGCTTGCGGTGAGTATTACGCGTGCTTTACTAAATATTACGCAATTATTAGATATTACTATTATGTTTTCAATCTCTAAAAATTAATTATTCATTATGAAATAGAGCCGAATAAATGTATATTTATTTTTAAACTTATCAACTCGCGTCTCAGGATAGACGCGGAAGATTTCAGTGTCGTGAATTCATATCGGGATCAAATCGGAGCGTGGTGGCTTGGATTTCCAATTCTCTCCATATTATTGATGATTCCTGGCTTGCTACTTTCATGGTTCCCAAGAAGATTACCTTCAGAAGTATATAACATTAAATATAAAATATAATATAAATTTATAAATTAATTATGTAAGATTTCATAAGATTTTATATCAAAAGCGTTTCGAATTAATACTAATGCAATATTATAATTTTGTTATTATGTATTAATAATATACTAAGCTATCTCTCTTTATTATATTTCATTCTCTTAAAAAAATTATTTTTGAGCTTAATATAATTATATTATTTCTTTGTCTTAGGTTGTTGAACAAGCCGCAGCTTCACTTCTTAATCGGACTACGATACGTAACCGAGCACCCCACAGAACAACCAATCAAAAGGTCGACAGTCCTGATTTTTGGCCGTCATTATGCAGATTGTTTACTAACAAAATTTTAATATGCAACATTCTGGCGACAGCATTTAGTGCCACGGGTCTTCTAAATTTTATGATGCACGAGGACATCTTTTTAGAGTCCAGATTTTACATACCTAGACCGACAGGAATGTTCCGTGGATTTAACGATCCTCTGCTTTTCAGGCTGGTTACCAGTAAGATTATATAACAATATTTTTTTTAATATATATAAGTATATAGATAAAGTATATAGATAAAGAAGGAAAAGATAAGAAATTATATAAGTACATATAAGATATCAGTTTCTTGGAATATTAATAATTTGTATTAATTTTCATTTGCTATTTTTCTATAAAACAAAAAAACTAAAACTCTCTTTCTAATTAATATTTTATAAGGGAGATTAAATGCTCTATAATTGGATTTTTTACTTATGAAAAGAAAATTATATAACTGATAAATGGAAAATAATGACTAAATGACTGAAACTTAAAAAATAGAAATATATTTTATTTCCAAAACGTCGTAGAAAGTTAAAATGTAATTTTAAATAACATGAAATAATTTATATATGAAATAAAAGCAATATTCACGTTCATTCTAGATATCGGAAGACCTATTCTAATTGGACTAGTTGTAATCATCAGTGGCTTTGTGTTAGCCAAGGCAAAGCCACAAGCGAGATTTATTATTGGTTACAGTTTCATTACCGTACTTCTGACAATTGCGATTATCATCGGACTAATCTTTGCCACCTGCGACAAACCACCTGTCCACAATTTGGAAAAAAGCTCGTAAGTACGAGCCGATTCTTAAAATTAACATTGATTGAGTGTCGTTAAAAACAAAACAACAATATATTGTATCTCATTTTGTGACATTCACAAATTTCACGATAATCGCATAGACAAATAAAATTTATTGATTGACGCTGTTGTAGCGACACCTTGTTGAAATATTGCAACAAAGACTGTCGTTGCTCTAAGGACGCCGATTTCCAACCGATTTGCGATAGTTTGGGAAAGTTTACGTATTATAATCCTTGCTACGCCGGCTGCTCTACAATCATTTACGTCGACGACGTAAAGATCTATAGCGGTTGCACCTGCATAAAGGAGACAGAGTGGGATAATGACCAAGCGATAGATGGCCCGTGCGATTCGAGTGAATGTCAAGCTGGCTGGATGGTTTTTGAGGTGATTACAATTGTGTTTATTTGTTTCATTTTTAAATGTATTATTAGTATTTACTCAATTAATTGTATTTATAATATAATTATATCAATTATATTATATAACCATATAAATTTTGCCATTTAATAGAATCTAATCAATTGTAAATGAAAAATCTTTCTATCATTCTTGTTTCAGTTTGGATCTTTATTAGCGTATACGTTAATCGCTTCCACTTTTGTAGGAGATATATTGGTCAATATAAGATCTGTCTACAAGCAAGACAAAGCTATCAGCATAGGTTTCTGGATGATGTGGATCGCACTATTCGTTTATGTTCCTGGCAAAATTCTTTATGAATTCGTCTCGCGTCAGATGTGTCACTATTGGGGCAGTCAAGAGACAATTTGTCATTTACATAATTCCAAAAAACTCGGGGATTACTTGTGTTATTTAACAATACTATTTTTATCACTTTGCGTTTTACTCAAAATTATTGTTTGGTTTTTCTGCAAGAATTTACAGTTATATGAAGAAGATGAAACTAAAGATCAAGAAAATACTGAGCTACAAGAAATGTTCGAACCAGCAATAATAACCGAGCTACTCGAAACGCCAAATAACAATAGTAAATACTTTTTTCAAAAAATACTAAATTTAATTAATCCGTAAAAAACTAAAGTTCCTTTTTTTATAAAATAAATTAAAATTAATTCCTTTTTCTGTAAAATTAGTGCTATAAAATGCGGTAATACTTGCAGATGATGAAATGAGAGGAGTGGAGGCTGTTGTTGAACCAGAGCTTGCAGAGTCAAGAACAATACTGAAGACAAAATCTCAAGCAGAACCGGAGGAAAATTCAGCGAAGAAAGAAGAAGGTACTCAAAAGAGCGCACCTGTAAAGTTGAACGGCATGATGGTTCCATACAATCGTCGACCGGATTCAAATCGTCCGACAAATCACAATTCGCAATCATCGATCCGTAATATCGACTCTGATAATGATTTAGACAGCTCGAGCGACGAGAGTAAGAAACGGTCCAACACACAAGTTGCTTATACACCGCTGGAACTCGATTCTGATATCGAGAGTGATCTCAGCAGCGTCGGTCCTAAATCAAGAAAGCGCATTCCGAGCAAAGATTATGATCAAACTCAAGACGGGAAAGATCATCCCTCATCAAGCAAATCGTCCATAAAGCGCCGATTTCCAAATCCCGATCACTACGAAGATCCACGAAGAGCTCAAAATTCTAGATTCAAGGATCCGACTAGTTATCAGGACAATTCCTCGAAGACAAACAGTTCCGAGTTGACGAAGAAGGGTCAAGAGAGCAAAGTACCCAAACAGGGCAACTTCAATGAAGTTGGCATACCGATAATGGATCCGTCTCCAGACAGGAAAGGCAACTTGGGCAGTACCAATACGGCGCACTTGAGTGACGTGAAGTCATTGATCGATCGATACGAGCAAAACGCGAGTCAGGAAACTCTAAACGAAGATCAGTTATCAGAGAATATGACAGAGGATATGAGAAGTAGACCGGAGAGCAAGATGGGTATACCTCTGGTAGCTATGGTTCCCGGTAGGTCACCCTCTCGAGGACAATCCTCTTCAGGCTTTGGTAGCTTGCCAGATGTACAGGATAAGAACTCTGACTCACGTTCGGAAAGACTTGAGACTCCTAGTCCAAAAAATGTCGCTAAAGGCAGCAAAGTACCGCGTCAAACCGATCTTTAAAATTAAAGACCGCTCTAATCTAAACGTGATAGATAACGCATGACACGTGAAAATCGTACGATGCGGATATTTATGGAGGAACGAGTATATCCATCTGTACAATGGAGAAGCACTATCACGATAAATTTATATCTGCGAGTGATAAGAGGTCCCGACTTAAAAAATACGCAACACTACACAATACTATCTCTGACACCTGTCGCATTTCAGATATAAAACCATTGATTTAACTTGGCGTTTTGACAGGTGAACTATAAAATTTGACGTACACTTTCTTGAATTATGAATCGTAATATCAAGTTGCTCTAATTACCATGCAGAATTTAAATGTTGCTATTAATAAAGATATTTTTATCCGTGATACTCCAAAAATTTAATAAAGGATAGCTGACTAATAAAACGTTTGCTATATTTCATGGCATACTTCTATTCATAGTCATCCTTTATAAAACGTAACGACGTCCATTATAATTCTTTGATATTTATTACACGATTAAAATCTATCATATCCTAATTTTGTGGATTATTTTGCAATTCGTCTACCTCTTAGTAATGACTTTTTTTTATATCATCTTACATATAGATTCAAATTCTTTCTAACTTTAATAACAGCGAATACATGTATTTCATCGTGAGTAGATAAATTACGGTGTTCTTTTTTACTAATTCAAAATATAATCATTTTATATATGTACAATTATTTAACTTTATAGATGATTCACGCTAGCATGAATCGTTGCTTACACCATCGACAGTGTAAGCCATGTATACAGAGTATATATATACTTTATATATATATTAATTTCGTCATTTTCCGTTCAAACATGAATCCAAAATAAAACAAGTATTTATACCGTACGTACAGTGAATTATAAATTCACCCGTTATAACAATAAAAATAATTAATCGCAGTAAATTAAAATTAATAAAAGATCGATGATCGCTCTGCTTTTGCGAACACCATGGGTGATCTACCAACAGTCGATTCTATCTAGGTTACTACGAGCTTTAAATAGCTAAGGAGGTGCTTAAGGTACTTGTAAAGTCTTTATTTGTCGGTTCTCGCTCGCTTCGCGTTCGTCGTTCGCTCCTTCTTGAAGATCTTCGATCGAAGTCTCTCTTCACGCGCGTAAACGTTTACCCCGAAAGGGTGATTGAACTCGATCATCAATTATTCTTTAAAGCGTCTCACCAGGCTCCTCAGCTATATCTTCTAGTTCAATCTCCTCGTCAAAGATCTTCACGTCTTTGACGAAATACCAAACGCCCACGTCGAATACCGTACCGATCGTTACAAAACCTAAAGTGACAAAGGGACTATAATACACACGAACAACCAGAATTGCAGTTTTTGGATATTATTGTAAAATACTCACTGGCCGCGGTGAAATTCAACAAATACCTCAATGCCTCACCATTATACAACCAGCAATTTCCCGTCCCCGAACAAGTCTTACCCCATACGAGACAAGTATTGTCTAAAAGATATAAAATATTAATTAGTTTCCAAATAAAGCATGTAATCAAGCGAGTTCAAATATAAAGATATATGGAGTATATCTTTTCACAATGATGACTTGAACTAATAAAGCCACCGAAAAAAAGTAAATAAAGACATCGAAGATTTTGTTTGCCATTTGATAATGCAACGTCAGGCAATCTGTCTCTGTCGATGTTAATAACCGCGCGTGTACAAATGAAGTTTATCACTAACCTAATATAAATCCAAACAAAATAGGCGATGGTATGAAGGCAAAAAGACTCATTATCATTAATCCGAAGCCCATAGCAACCGCTTTGTCCTTCTTCTTCAAAAAACACACCACCGTCAGAAAGATGTAGAACTTCTGCATACAGTCGACTGGACACGAACCCGGAATAGCCGTTCCCAAAACTTCGACGGTGGGTTCGGTCGTTTCTAATGGAACTTCGGTAAAGAATGGGAAAGATGTGATGTTGGAAAACGGATACGCCAAGGAACGAGCCAATTTCGGTTTTACGCAATTGCAGTCCGTATATACTTTACTGCCGTTACTGTAAAGCTAAAAATGAAAAGAAGAGATAAATTTAATTAATATAAATTACACGTTAATACAAATTATATTAATAGAAATTAAAAAAAAATCTCGCCTTTAAATGTGGCAGTAACTTAAAAATGTTCTAATATGAAAAATTGCTTAACAAAGATTTTTTTTTATTTCCTTTTACTGGAATTCCTCTTTTTTTTTTACACAGCCAATTTTTTTCTAAAGCGAGATTGCCTTTCACAGAGATTACGCAAAATGATATCAAACCTTCATGCTGCGGCAGCCGGCATGACATGCGGATATAAACGTTTGTCCGTTATCGGAACACACAGGATTATATTCAACGTAGTCGCAGTGACACTGCTCGTTACAGGGCAGCTGTGTTTTCAATACACCGTTCGGCTGAATAGCAATTTGGTTGTCGTTCGCTGAGCAACCGAGAAAGGCGTAAGAGATCATTCCCATTATTGATATAATGCCAATCATGACATTCCACGCCGCTAGGTATCTAGCCTTCGGCTTGTACTTGGAGATGATCAGACCGGACAGCAGAATCCCAAAGGCACTGAATACCAAACCGACCGTGCCGGTAATCAATGACGAGACAGAAGCTGATTGCTTGTACTGGGTCTCGATGTACTTCGGCATAAAGATCCAATAAGGCATGTAGCCCATGAAATAGAAGACCGTCGCCAAATTATTACACATTAAAGTCGTGTTCGTTATCAGGCGCTTAAACGTCCTCAGCATGTCCGAGATTGACGCCGGTAGCTCCGATTCTTGCTCCTTTATGCTCGCAGCCGATTTGTTGCGTTCCAAAGCTAAGACTTTGCGAGCGGCCGCTCTCGGCAGCGTTTTTGGAAAGAGAGCGATTATGCTTGCGAAAATGGCGAGGAGAATGGCTAAAATAATCCATCCTAACCACCAAGCGCCTAACCACCTTAAATATCATTAATGTAAATTTATTAGATATAATTAATTAACAGGAGATTTTCCCAAAACATTTATGTATGTATATTTTGTACATAAACGACTTGTTTGATAAATAATTTATTAACAAAACAGTAAATCACTGTTTAATTGCAACAATATCATTATTCTAATCCTACATACCTCGGATCTTGCATCGTGATAGTGGGAGTTAAAGTCGGACTGATGTAGAACTTCAAGGAGAATGAGGCCAGTCCGTAGCCAATGGCGGGTCCCAGCATTCGCAGAAAGTACGAGAAACTGATCAGCGCCGGCGTTTTCGACTTTTGTATATTGTCGTCCATGTACGACACACCGAGGGTATAATAAAGGGAACCACCCACTCCAGATACTAGTTGGGCTATGAAGAGAAGCACCTGTGGCGCAAAGTTTCCATCTTCAACTTCGCAATCCATCCCGCGATTTTCTTTGCCCATACACAGAAATTTTCGTGAATGTTTTTCAAGAATCGTGCTTGTGTTTAGGGTACTTTGCGCTCCATATTCCTTGGTCAGGGACAAGGCATCCTCGCCGGGTCCATAGAGAAAATGTGGCAGCATCGTAAGGCAACAGAAAAGTACAACCTGATAAAATAGACATTTTATCAATATTCAGGAATGATTCGAGTCTAAGTCATGAGCTTTAAAATATCTATGCGATATTCTTTACTAATTCTAACTTTACTTTTTTTATTTCTATCATTATTTGTGATAATTTATTGTCGTATTATAAATATTGCAGCACGCTCAGCTATCTGTTCGACATCTAGAGCATTCCGCAAGCGCCTCTTTACGAAGAATGAAGCGCTTAGCTAAGCACACGACGACGAGAGTACGATGGCAAGAGGCATGAATGAGCGTAACTACGATTCTAACGCTTCCTAATTTAATTAAGAACCGACCAATCGGTGAGTTATGACGTCTACCGGCTCGTTCCTCGGGGCGTGTGCTGACAGCTGATTTCGTTTCTTGTCGACGCGAAAGTACGGCGCGCGAATAATACGCGGTGCACGCCGCATTAATCGATATCCGAGGATGCATGTGATAAAACTTACGGTGTAAATACCGAAAGCGATCCATCGAGGCCTGTGACCCCTTCCTGCATAATACGACAGGGCGACGGATACGAAAAGTTGCGAGATGTCGTTACCCACTGTGATGAGACCTGCATGAGAAGAAAGTACGTACGTGACGTAAATTGTGTCGTAACAATTCATTTAATGACAATCCTCACGCGAAATAACTATCTTAAGACAACATTTTAAGTTGTTAAAACTGCTAACACTTATAAAATATTTTTTATGTAAGTAAATTAAATTATTAATAAAAAAATTTTATGTATAACAAAAAAATTTTAACAAAAATGTAATTAATTCGCTAAAATATTTAGCAAATTAATTACATTATTAATTTAGATTTAAAATATATAAGTAATACTACTTTAAACTTGTTCTATTTTTTATTTGCTAACAAAATATTTGATCTTTTTTGTTAAAAAAATGAGAGATATAGACGTAAACATTTTTCATTTCTAATATCTATGGGTTAAATTTAGTTTTGTGATACACTGCATATATATAGTATTTAAGTGTAATAAAACATATTATACGTACCCGTCGTTTTCGAGGGTATTTTAAATCTTTTCTCGATGGTAGTAATAGTGCCATTGAAATAAGCATAACTTGCGGAAAATATGCAGCCAAGCACACCGTAGAGAAACACGTATGCCTTCTTGTTGGCGAACTTCTGCAAAGTTGGACCCTTGAGGCACCATATGCCGCACGAGGTGTCGTCGGTGATCGGTAGCTCCTTGAAGACATCATCGAGGCCTCTGGTTGGCGTCGTGGGTGATGACGGTGTCGCGGGCGGTGTCGTCGGCACCTGTAATAGCTTCAAGTTCTCCGGCCCGTTCTTCTCATGATTCGAGTTGCTCGAGTTGTTCTTCATCTTCGCCTCGACCTAATCGTCGCGACTGCCCGCAACTGGCAAGCGCCTAACACCAGTGGCTTCGAGCGAATTCAGTGACCTCAATCGCGGGTCGCACGGTACCGATGTGACTTGATCGTCCTCGCGGCTCTTGGCATCGCTTTTTCGTTCGGTCTGGACTCGCCCCCGCGCTCACTCGCGGAATCTATTCTTTTTCCTCTCGCACTGTCCCTCGTGTCCGTCACTTTATCACGCGGTCACGTGTTCTCCATGTTTCGACTTGGTCTCACCCAGGCAACACCTACGCCAGGAAATCTGGGGGTTGACTGCGACTGTCGCGCGTGCAGCTTGATTTATGCTACGGGGATGATCAATGGTGATGGAAAGATGCCGATGGAAAAATTTAAACCTTGAGTCGAACTGAAGATAATGTATTTGTACAACAACCTCCGACACTGAATGCCAAACAGTATTATCAGATTACGAGTGTTGAAATTGAATAATATTTGAACAATATCGCTAAAAATGACAAGAATGTAAAGACAAGGTCTATCTTCACTATTTCGTTTACTTGAACCGTGTAATTTTCATCAAACAACGAGTGTTACAATAAGTTACAGTCATATAAAATCGTTGTAGGAAATAAAAAAATTCAAACTTTTATGTTATACTAATAAAATTTGTATTTCTTCATAAAATTGAATTACATATTTCAATCATGTATGATCAATGATGTCGCGAGCAAAAAATTCACGAACTGCGGCCACCTACCGCTGATACAGGATGGACCCAAGGTTATAGTTCGAATAATTGATCGCCGAAATGGAGTATCGATATACAATAGCAATCTCTTTTAAAAAAGGTTCGATCGCTTCACGGTGAGTCAGCGTGGTCCCTCGCAAACTATAGATTTGCGTCCGAAAACGAGCGATATTCTTCCGCAACTGAGGCGCCTAAACGCAACAGAGTGTAGGCCGTGTTCTATGCCTACCGAGGATCCCCACCTTCCGCCCCCCAAGGAGCCGATCGTACGAGAGACAGCCACGATCTCTTTACACGTACCTACTGTCCACCGTGTCGTTATCAAGCGGGTAAATTCTGTCTCTCGCAATCAGCCTATTTCACCATCCCCTCCTCACTGTCTCTCTCTCTTTTTCCTTTTGATTATCCCTCTCTTCTTTTCCCCTCTAAACCGGTCGCGATTCTTTCGATCCCTCCTCTACGACTAGCCGTCTTCGTCGTCTGCGAATGTCGTCGGCTCGATCTATCTTGGTCTTGACTCCTACGAAGAAAAAGAACAATTAACGGGGTAAGCGCTCGGCGCCCCGTGCTATTGCGAAATTGGATGTACGAATCAAATGGCGAAGCCGTAAAGCACGTCTTACGATCTACTGCTGCTACTACGGTCTGGCGGCTTAATTTCGAGCATCTCTTATAATCATTACCTGTGAGTTGTTAATTAATTAATTGCCATAATATCAAAATCAAGCATCGTTCATATGCTCATTCTCGAGGCTTTTCAAAGTTACTTGATCCTTAAACAGTACTATTACTTAATTGTACCACTAATTATAGAACGCTCTATATACGCATTTTAGTTAATTATTTTTTACATACGTTGAGGTAAAAAGTATATAAAATAATAATATTTATTATATTACATTTATTGCGTCGATGATTTGCGACTTTTAAATAACACGCTATCTTATGACGTCTGACTCTGGATAACACAAGAGGAAAATTGTTGAGATAAAAAAAGATATTGTATATTCGTGTATATATGTGTATGTGTGTATCGAAATGTGTGTGTGTATGAAGCACCTCTTTCGAAAGTTACTGTTTTCTTTCCCTTAGATTCTACTTCGTTGAATCCCGGCGTTGGTTGGTGAAACGGGGCATCCCTATCGGGGGGACTATTCGCGACGTACCGATCGCGGCGACGTGCACGAGGTCTTGGCTTTCGGTACGGTGTTGTCTAAGCTCGTTTCTAGTCAACCTCCGGGAGCAGAGGCTCACATTGTGGACCCATTATGATTTAATAGAGCCGACGTGATGTACACATGTGCGCACACATAGGCACTCGGTAAACTCTTCCGTCTATTCCCGCGCATTGCTAATGGCATACATCAAACAGCTATGTCGCTAATAGCTGATGGGTAATTGCCGAAGTTTAATTTTTATACTCGCCAAATGGCCAGAACACGTGGCCATGCATTACGACCATGTTGTTAGATTCACGACCGTATCGACCGTTTCGATCAAATATTTTCCGAAAGATCATCAATAGATGGTGGATCAATAATGGACGGTTTCAAACTTAAAGTTTGCCTATACTTATATAACGTTGCATCTTTTCGTCTCAGTAGCATTCAATTTGTTCGCCCTAAGTAAGATGCTGTTATCATACGATGGATTTAAAAAGGAAAAAGAAAGAAAATTGTATTTCTGTTATTCGAAATAATCTTAAATAAATATCTGGCTATCTCATCTTGTGCACAGGAGAAGCAATGATATAAAATGACGTTTAATATAAATTTTCTTATCACGTTTGGTAATCTGTATGCCTAAATGACTACCCAAACTTGCGTATGTATGTCTTAACGTTAAAAAAATAACTTTGTGCAACAATGTTTAAAATACTTATAAAAAATGAGAACTTTTTAGATATTTATAAAATAAAAAATCTAAAAAGTCATACAAATCAGTCGTTCATCATTCGCGTCAAATCAAGTTGGCAGTTAAGTGATATCAAATTAACTGAACTGTCGTTTCACAAAGCAACATTTGCCATGATTTGCAAGAAATGTCTTCCTAGCGGTATTTGCCTGCTCACAAATCTGCCGAGACAAAAGAAAATTTACATCTACGATAACAACATCATAAATACACCAAATAATACACCGTGTATAAATTTCTTGGAAACTTCGATCTGCCGTTTGATACATGCAAATAAAACTTCGCAGAAATACTCGATATCAATTTGCT
Source organism: Mycetomoellerius zeteki (assembly GCF_001594055.1). NCBI lineage: Eukaryota > Metazoa > Arthropoda > Insecta > Hymenoptera > Formicidae > Mycetomoellerius > Mycetomoellerius zeteki. The sequence goes on along the minus strand of NW_017257076.1, from coordinate 618,959 downwards.
AAGACGTTAAAAGCTATTGCTATAGAAGATACATTTTATTCTTTATGTAACTTGTAGTTGTTTACGAATAAATTAGATTTATTACAAACTATGTATTATTTTAAATCTTTATTTATATATAATCGATTATTATGAAATTAACAAACACATTCTGCCATTTCTGGAATTTCCATTTTTAATGTTTTTATTAATATAATTATTAACTATTATCATTATTAAGTATTATTTAAATAAATGTAAAAATTAATATATGGAACTTAAGTTTATACTGTAAGATTTATGACACTTCGAAGAGCGTGACGTTGACCAGGTTTAAAATTAGCGAGACGCTTCCCATTGTTGAAAAAAATCCAAAATCCACTGTGATTTATAAACTCTATATTTGCATGATTCTCTTGCAAGATGTTTACGCAACCTGATTCGTGTATATCATTCGAAAGCTGCCACCTTGGACCGAGGTAAAATTGAAGAAACTCTTGAATCCACGAATGTGCTATTTATAATTAATTATATTATGTTAAATGCATTTTTATTTTATATGCTAACATTTTATAGATTATATTTATAACAAAACAACATTTTATATCAAAAGATAATAAGAAATTAATGTTATTAATTTAAAAGACAGTGACGATTCTTATAAATTCTTTAATATACATAGTATTAAATTAATAAAATATTCGATGGAAAATTAGATAAGATAACAATCTTTAGTGCACTACCTATCTTATGAGATATGCAATAGTACTTGAGAATTCCCTTCAATGCCACACGTTTTATCATTGATGCAACATACTGGCATATCCACAAATTTTTTATTGCTTTTAACTTTCATAACATGAACATATTGTAACTATTTTTTTTCAATTCAAACACATTAAGATATACAATACATCAAGGAAATTTATGTATGCATCTTCATCAGTAAACAAGTTATAAGCAATAAAATAAACAAAAGTTTCGAAAAAAACTATTTTTTGAAAAAAAAAACGAATATGCCATATCGAGAATGGCATTGAAGACTTAAATTAGATTAAGTAAGAATGGTTAGGACTGTTTTCGTCCAGATGTTACACATTGCCAATAATCTGCTAAATGTATATTCACGTTCGAAGACACATGTCGCTTACACGATATCATAAATCAATTCTATTGCAATTTCTCTTTGTATCATATTCCGCTAAAATACACATGATCAGTTAACTTACAAAGTACAAGGTTACTTCACCAGCACATGGACAAATTTTGCTTTAAATGGCGCAACCCACTTGCGTTTGTAAATTACGCAGCATTCGTAGAATGACAGAAGGAACGCCGGATGAGCTGCATTAGTATCATTATTATTACAGCAGAGGTAATGGTCAAGTATTTTTCTCGAGTTGAGTTCTAGTCTTTACTTGCGATTAGTTCTTTATGTTACCTGTCTGCCCGTTTGTATCGTAGCATGTTAACACGCATCTGGCAGTTTTTACAAAAAAAAAATATAATTTCCTTTTATTAAAAAAAGGATACGAGGTGTCGAATGTTATGTGACATATTGTGATTTGCGCGTTTTTTTTTTCCAAAAAGAAAAGGAAATCTCGAAGTGGATCAAGTATAATCGAAAATAAAAGCGGCACGATCCTTAAGCTTAGAAGTGGTGGAAGGTGAGTAAACCGATTGCTTCCGGTCATCTATATCACACGCATCTGTCCTTCTTTATCGGGCAACCTCACTTCTAGTCTGATCGGACTGTACCTCGACTTAGAAGACGTTGATGAGGTCTATATGAAAGATGGGTCAGGGTCATGCACAATGCAACCGTGTACACACAACAACAAAACTTCCCAATACCAGGTCGAGACGAAGAAGTGTTAGCTTTCATTCTTTTTATAGATAATGTTTTTATAATAAAAACTTGCATTGAGTATATATATGCATATATTTTTTTATATTCCTAATATTTAAAAATTTTAGATATTTGAAAGACGTTATCAGAAAAATGCAAATAATAAACAATAATTTATATAAATAAACTGTCTCTCTTAAGATTATAAAGTAGTTATTAAAAAAATTATTACGTGTAAAATCTCCAGGTAATTTCTATAAAATTATATATGTATAACTTATCTATGCATGCTATATAAAACAATCATAACATTTTTCTCATACATGTACCTTTTCTTTAAATTAAATTACTTCAAACAACAAAAATCGATAGAGAATTTTTCATAAATCCTATGGCACTTCGCTTTACTGTCATTAACAACGTAGCAACGAATCCTCATTCTCATCGATGTTCGGAAAGACATTCTTAGTCGTCTTGCAGACCTCATTTTTCCTTATTTGCAACGGAATAAGGTAGAGCGCTTAATCGTAATGCCGAAGCGCATCCTCTAATGGTGTTCCAAAGGATGCGATCAATAGGGACGACCTGACGTCACGGGAACGTCGTGGAATTCATTATACGGGCCAAGCCACCCGCTTTAGTTGGGTGGGCTTAAAAATTAAAAGGCTCTCAAACAAAAACTCCCTTTTTACCTTCAGCCTCGTGGGATGTAATCCCTCCGTCCGGTAGTAGCCCGTATGCCCCGCCAAACCTTCTCATTCTAAAGCTGAGGAGCGAGCACGGTCCAATTCACCGATCCACAATGTAGTTTTCCGAATAAACCCTTTCGTCTCGCGGTGCGTTTATATTCTGCTTGCGGGAGATTAGGTGAGCAATAAAATAACGAAGGGTGAATACCCTTATCGGAACAACAAAGCGTTCAACATTACCTGATCAAAAATTGTAGAAAAAATAAAAATAATAATTAATGTATAAATAATTTTTCTAAAACTGTTATGTGTATCGAAAGAAAGATTCTAATAAAACTTTCGCCGATTCTTTGCTAACAGAAAATAAAAATTAAAAATTTGCAATATTGGGACAGTACGATAAAGCGTGAGGGTAACGTGTTAACAAAAAGTAAACGTAATTTATTTACAACGAAATAAAAATGAGCATGATTTAAAAATAAAGGTTTAACAACAAAACTATAACGATAGTTCCCAGCTTTCGATCTCGAGAGAGAGAATCTAGAAGTTTTATCAATTAAGATGCGTTATATTAAAATTATTTACACGATTTACGTCTCCTGTCGCTAATAGAATCATTGCACTGTCTACAAATCATCGGAGTGTTCGGCGTCAGTCACGAAAGCCCCGGAATTTCAGGTACCTAGAGCAATTCCACGAATCTCATTGGATTGTTCACTATCGGATAGCAGCAAGCGTTATAGACGACTCTGCTCTGTCCTCTGATTTACATTTCCATTAACTTCCTTCTTCTTGTCTACATTATCAGTTGCGACATTTTCCTTCACGAACTCGCGTCTCTTGTCACTCTCCGCGGCGCCATACAAATCCAAATCTTTACCGAGATAACAAACTGCACCGTCGAGTAATACTCCTATCATGGTAAATCCTGTAAAAACATACTTCTTTATAACCAAGCTGACGAAATCAAATGATAAAACAATATTCGAATGAGTAACCAATAATATCATTTTGTCCATCGTTCGATAATCATTCTTATCTTACTGCGATTTTTTGTTTTCTTTTTGTCTAATCAGTTGATGAACAAACACATGCAAGTAACATACAGGTCGTTAAACTCGACGATACCCACCGGCCGACGAAATGTTCACTAAGTATCGGAAGTTGTCTCGGTGATAGAACCAGCAGTTTCCTCTAGTCCCACAGGATTCCTCCCATATTAAACAAGTCGAATCGATAATAGCCCCGTAGATAATCGGTCCCGGAATTAGAGCCAGCAACGAGACGATCATCAGCGTGATGCCTTGGGCGAAACTCTTGTCCTTCTTTTCGACACTCCTGTAGTTTACCAGGACATTACCGATTCTCCCGGAACAACCTAGCGTATGAATCAGGCAACTGAGCACTGTGAAGAGCAAATACGGCCGGCTACAGTCAGTGCTGCATGGGCCGGCTTTGACCTTGTCGAAGATCAGCGGAAGTGCTTGCGAGTCGAACTCATATATCTGCTGTTTCGAAATAAAACTGAATGACTGGTCGCTGGAGCTGAAATGGTCCAAATGGTCTTCGATATAGTTTGATTCATTTATTGGCAGACAACTGCAGTTTCCGAATTGTTTGTCGTCCAGGATCGTTCGGCATCCTGCGTGACAAGCAGAGAAGAAAGTTGTCTTTGACGCCTCGTGGCAGACTGGTGAATATTTGACGTCTACACAGTTGCAGTCGGCATTGCAATCAGCTGTCAAATTCATTCTGCGAGCAGATAAAAATTGTACATCAGATTATAATATTAGTAATTAGACAAAATACTAATTTATGATTGCGTTTGAAGACCGAAAAAAATTTTAGCGCGTGGTTTGCAGAATCAGTTGTGTATATAAATTCACATAGAAATATACTTAAGCACTAAGATCTGCTTCGACCAAAAAATAGGATTTCTCTCATTTAATTTGATTTATTCTCATCAGTCTATTTCAAATTGTAATTGTTTATGTTTTATTTATTAAAAGATCAAATTGTAAAAATACTCACTGCATAGTGGTCAAGTCTATACCGTGAATTCCAGCATCTGTGCATCCAAGAAATATGAATACTATTTGTCCTAGGACGAAGCAAATGCCGACGAATACGTTCCATGCGAGGAGCGGTCTGGGCCCCGGCTTGAATTTGCTAATTACTAATCCCGATAACAAAAATCCTAATACCATACCAACTAATGATATGGGACCTGTAAATTAGAACGAAGCAACATATGTGTGTTACAAGTATATAATTATTATTATATACTTTAATATAATTATTATTAAATGCTTCTAACTAAGAACATTTTTTGTCACAAAAATTCGATTTTATTTCTTAGCAAAAAAATCACATAAAGAAATTAATGCTAGACATTAGCTTGAAGTAAATCTTGAAGGCGTTCTTCATAGCAATTAAACGTTATCGCGTGAGGTATTTCACAAGATAACTCATAAAATAATTAATATATGTTTTTGTAAATTAATACACGTACCTGCTATCACAATACCGCCAGCCGCGGACGTACTGTATTGGACTTCAAGATACTTCGCTATGAACGTGATATAAGCAGAAGCGCCAAGAATATAAAATACAGCGCTTAAATTGTTACAGGTCAACAGCCAGTTCGTTAACAACCGTTTCAAAGCTTTTGGAAATTCACGGATTGTCGGTATATACTCAGCTTCCAAGGGTCTTGGGTTGACAGGTTCCATCTGTATCGGAGGCTTCTGCTCCAGCACTAAATCTAACTTCAAAGGTATTTCGCCATCCTAAAGTAAAATTTTCGTTAATTAATTTATAGGAACTTGTAATCCTCCGCGAGTCGTATATGTCTTTATCATTTTAATATATAAAATAATCTCTGATAAAAAAAATTTATACTGATTAAGTTTTTCAGAGAATTGTTGTTGTTTTTATGTAGATAAATAAATATATATGTAGTTGATGTATGCTAATGTTTTAATTTATATGAATTAAAACATTGGCATACATCAACTTCTTGTTGCGCTCTTAACCCTTGACATTTTATTATTTATCTTTATATATTTAAGCGGTAACTATATGGATTATTTTTTAAATAATATATTTTGACGACAAATAAAAATTGCATTAATTCTGTTTTATCATTAATTTATTATTTTAGAACTAAGATATTGATTTGATAATGTACTATAAGTTTGTTTTTTTTTTAAAGAAAGGTGGCTGTTAATGTTTTTTTATGTCATTTATTATAAAAAGATCTTCTTAATTTTAATGATATTATAATATCGAATGTGAATTACCTGCTTAGAAATAGCTTTCGATTTGGGAAGATCACGTGGAAACATAGCAATCAAAACGGCGAACATACCCATCGTAGCGCCGAGAATGATCCAACCGAGCCACCATGCACCTAACCATCGCGGATCTTTCTTCGTAATAACAGGAGTGAGCTTTGGGTCTATGTATAAACTCAAACAGCCAAAACCCAATAGAAATCCGATCGCCGGACCCACGGTACGCAAAGCGAATGTAAAGCCTTACAGGTAAAATTAGAATTTTATTGCTATTAAATTCTATTCCAATTCACGTCGATAATGCAACAATTATTGTATCGTAATAAATTGTATACTTTGAAAAATTTATCATTATATAATATAAAAACGTAATTATAAAAGCTCACGATAAACGCACAACTTGTAAAAATCAGATATCGAATAACAAATATTCCGTTCCAAGAATAACCAGACGTTTGGAATAAACTTATCTTGAATCGCTAAGATACAGCGTTACTTATTTATCAGATTTGTCAAGAAAAACGATTAGTTATTACGCGTTGACAAAAAGCACTTTTACTTTTCATATTATATTTACAAGGAAAGATACATTCAAATTTTAATAGCGATATATTTTTTCTAATTTAAAATCTGCTATAATAACACAGAATTTATCAATAGGTGCTCACCTAAGAGCATAGGTGTATTTTTCTTCTTCGTATTGTCGTCTAAATACGTTTGTCCCAAACCGTAATAAAGAGTAGTTCCGATACCGAGGATAAATTGAGATAGAAAAACCAACAGTCGAGGGAGGTAACTAATGCTCAATTTAGTTTCGGCGTCGCAGAGCTCCGGTTGGTCCATACGAGGACAGATCGCAAGATCGTTCGAGACAGTTGTCATGTTCAGCAAAGTCTGATCCAGATATTCCTTCGTCAATGCCAAGGCGTCCTTTCCAGGACCGAATATGAAATGCGGTAGAGCCAAAACGAGACAGGACAGTGCGCTCAAGCCGACCCCAACCGCGATCCATTTGGGCCGATGACTGGATCCTCCGTAGTAGGTCAAGATCAGAGACAAAATCTGAGAGATCTCGTTACCCGAAAGAATCAATCCTATGGTAATAAGAACATTACACGGACACATGATATACTTATGTAGCCTTTCGATTACCTCTTTAAGTTCTATTCTTTTTAGCAATTTTCTTCGATGCAATAGAATTGGATATAGTTACATAAAATTTCTTCGATACAAAATAAAATTTGTTAAAGTTTATATGTTTTAAAGTTTAATCAACCTTCCGCAGACCATCTTGAATTTCACTACTTAGTCCGAGCATTTAAGTCACTAAAGAACGATTGTTTTAAAGGATTTTTGAACTCTAAAAATCTGAAAAAATTCTGATATACTCTTTTAACATTTAGGAATACAATTGTACAATTATATAATCAGAGACTTTTTATGTTTTTGTATATGTATGTTCAAATTTGAGGTAAAATCGGCAAAATAATTCAAAGTCGAAAATCGTCTAAATCTTCAAATGCGATCTACGGAAGGTTACTTCTAGCTGTGTATGATTTGTAACAGACTTGCAACATCCAAAAGGAGAACGCTATTCAGATATTAAATTACCATAGATATATATCGATCGCTTGAAGTTAATGAAGCTATCGTTTAACTCATTGTACGTAGGAGAGACCAGGGCATCATGAGTCACAAAAATTCAAACTCTTAAAAGTACATCTAAATATCAAAATTTTGTATCATTCTTTTTTTAATAATTAAAGCATAATGCATATTTTAAAATTTAATAAGTATATTTAGTAAATATTTATTAGCTTTTAAGAAAAAAATAACATATTTTTTAAACGATCCGTGGTGCCCTATACCCAGGGTACCATAAATCACACACAAAATAGTAGGATTATGCAAGAAATATATAACGGTGACAAAAGTTGAAAAGTATTTTCAATTAACTTACACATTCTTAGCGTAGTCACTAATACGATAAAATATAATTACAACTAATAATTATTAATGAATAGGAAGATAGGTCAAACACGAGCTTAAAAATAAGATGATACAAATATTTATTAAGACATTAATCTATATCATAAAAGATATAAGAATTTTTTTACAATAATTAATAAATGGAACGTTTCGCCTTTATTTAGTCATCCTCAGCCATTACAATAATAAGAGTAGTTGTTTAAGATTAAAAAGTTATTAACAAATTATTAAAAATAAAATTAAATATTGGAAAAAACATAGAAAAATAGTCAACGAAAAATAGTCATATCAAAGGTTGGATGATATACTATGGTAAATAAAATATTAAAAATTAGATCTTTATGTAAGAGTTGTCAAAACTTTCTGTTCAAAGGTGAGAAAAAACGGAGTCAAACGGATAAGATTTTTTTAAAGTCATAAGATAAATGAAATCAATGATCAATAAGAATCTGATAGTTAAAAATCTTGAGGTATATTTAATTTTTAAGATATGAATTCTGTAGATAGAATCTGTAGAGAGATATGTCTAAAATAATGGAAGAGGTTCTTGTCAGAGCAAATTCTTATCTATAAATGATGAATTATTTTAGTCCAACTTTTGATATGATTTCGTTGATTATTTTTCTATGTTCTTTCTAATATTTAATTTTATTTTTAATAATTTGTTAATAACTTTTTAATCTTATACAACTACTTTTATTATTGTAATGGTTGAAGATAATTAAGTAAAGTCGAAACGTTCCATTTATTAATTATTGTAAAAAATTCTTACATCTTTTATGATATAGATTAATGTCTTAATAAATATTTGTATCATCTTATTTTTAAGCTCGTGTTTGATACTATCTTCCTATTCTTTCCTATCTTCCTATTCATTTGTATTTACGTATTCGAACAAGAAAATCATATTATAATAATTATTAAATAATACAATAGAAAATTATAAAAAAACAAGTGAGAAATAACCATCAATATAAGATAAAAAATTTATTATAATAAAATAAAATTAATTGCTTATTAATAAATAAACTAAAATAAACGTAAATATGTGGTAAAAGAAGTATAAGCTGCCTTTTTAGTACATATACTTTCTGTATTGTTCCGTTTCATCATGAATGAATATTTAATGTATGACCCATGGTACCCTAATTATATATATTTAATTATATACATTTAATTATACATTTAATAGAAAACTATAAAAAATGAATGTTAGATTATTACTTGTAACATAGTAAGATGAGAAAAGATGCACAAAAACTTGCATCTTATCTTCGTATATGTATCTTCTATTACAAAAATAACATTAAAAAATTTTTACGCGGTTAAAAAATTACTATTGCACCACGAAAACCATTAATGATCGATGCTTTTCGAGACAATGGAATTTAATTCCTGCCACCTAGATAAAAAGTATGGACAACGAAGTAATAGTCGTATTATACCAGTAGTATTAAAAAAAAATTTAAACATTCTAGATTATATTAAACAATCGATGATCCATGGTACCCTGTGACTCATGGTGTCCCGGTTTCCCCTACATGAAAAACCATATCGCGGTAATATTAATATAAAATATATTCATATTATTTATCTATTATATGGACATATAAAAAGCAACATGAATGATAATCCGAGATCTCTCTCTTTAGTGCCAAATAAATTCTATGTATATATAAAAAAAATTTTGTTATTTTGACACTACATAAATGCGTTAAAAACAGATTTCAGATTTTTAAAAGAAAGAGTAATTTTTATTAAATTAAGTAAAAAATTAGTCAATATAATAATTAACACAATAGCTTGCTCATTTCAGTTTATTGTGCATATTGTAAACAAAGGATTATCTTATCATTTAGCTTCAATAAATATTACTCACAGAATCTTCTCTTACTCTTAATCCTTTGAATCCTGTCATGGAGAAATATTAGAATTGTATGTATGTGTGTGTGTATATATATATATATATATCAGAACATTTTAAAAATAAAAAAATGTACTTCGTTTATTAAACTAATTTTATAATAAAATCACGTTCATTCCAGAATTATGAAAACGCTTTTCTACGAAATGTGTTAATATTTCGGGTATCGCGACCGACTACAGAATTGTGTAATGCACGTTCGCGTGTCTTCGCTCTTTAATGCATATATAGCGCTCGTTGTACGACAGATTTGTCACTTCTATGATTGCGACACACTACTTACCTACTAGATAGACGCACACGGAAACGCGATTCGTATGTGTGCAAGTACGAGTACTTAAACGCGAGTATACCCGCGAATGCTCGACTGCTCGGCTTTGCCGGCAATGGGATCCGAGGTTGAAGGCGATTAAGACAAGATGACGTTCAAAGTTTTGCTGTGTCGAGATAAAGCGCGGTGTCTAGTATGAATAATTTACTTCGCGGCTGAGTTTTTCTCTAAACAGTCATTTAAGCGCCACGCCGAGATTAGTTGATTATCATACAGAGTTCCGATCACAAAGCCGCGTAGATTCGTACCCGGTAAACGATGTGTATCTTCATCAATAAAGTAATGCACAGTCGCCTCGTCATGAAGTTTTATTATATGTGATTATATATATATATATATCCGTGCGCGCGCGCGCGGAAGTGAGACTCACCAGTCGTACGACTGGGAATCTTGAATCTCTTCTCCAGAGTCGTCAGGGTGACGACAATGTAGATGAAGGCCATTGCCTGGACGGTGCCCAGTAAACCGTACACCACGATGAAGGTCCTCGGGGTGGCTCGATTTCGCAACCATCTGGGATAAATCCCACATATTCCACAGTCTTTACTCATATCTCCAGTAGCCTCTAAAAAGATTGAGCGGAGTCTTTCCTTTTTTAAAATCTAAATTAATTTATCTCATTAAAATTGATTAATTTTAGAATATAAACACAATTAACGTTATAAGTTATAAGACTAGTCTTATAGTGTTTGCAAACCTTCAGATATATCTCATTTATATCTTTTATATTTATTATCTTCATTTCTACTGCTATCTCCAGATTTCAAGCTTGATACCATTCAATAAACAAAACCCCTGACGTTACGTATGCGCAAAGTTAATACTAGCATGGAAATTTATTTGCGATAAAGAAAGTGCGATAATTGATACACATTACAGCGTTGACAATTGAATCGCGTTAAAATTCTTGACAGCTTTCATTTAAAACGATTTCTGCTTGCTTTGTCAGATCAGCTATATTTTGTATCTATTTCAGTGAGAGCGTTCCGGAGAATTAAGTTTTGCGATAAAAGCGTCGCGATAGAGGAAAGTTGCTGATATTAACATATGTAGGTCTTTTAAAGAGACACCCCTTTATTTCTCGGAAACAAAACATTGCACTTTATTAATACTGATGAAAACATGATCTGTTAAATGATTAAAAAAGTAAAAATCTATAATTTATATATTTGTACTTTATTTCTATATATAAATTAGCTAAAAACGAATTCCAAAAATGTGAAAATAAAATTCTAACAATTTTCTTTTGCAAATTGCGTAATTTAAATAATAGTGGATATATTATTGATAATATCATTGTGTATGTTTCTAATTTTCTAAATCTGCTTTATTTATAATTTTCTCGTTGTTACTTTTTATGGTACAGTTTTAAACATAAAATCGGGGTTGCGTAAACCAATCAGTAAGATTGGTACCAAACTGTATATATAAACCATAAACTCACCTAATCTTTTTAGTGTTGCATTATTATATTAAATAGCCATATTGAGGCTGAAAGCATTCTTGTATTTAAAACAATCTTTCAAAAAAGACTGTTACGTTACATGTTTGCGACTTGCAGAGCCGTATGCATAAAAATGAACAAGAAATATTTTACATCGAAGTAAAACGTTCTAGAAATTGTCATAACGTGCATTTGTGTTTTATACAGATAACTCCTATGAAAAAAAAAAACAGGAATGTGTAGCATTATTGTCTACTGTGGTAAGTCCTATTTCAAGACCCATTTTGTCATTGACTCATTTTTGCCCATTTTTGCTCGTCTCGCAAAAAAGTTAATTATGCAAAATTGTAAACAGTATTATAAAACTGCTTTATCATCTGATAGAAGATACCTTCTATCGTATTTATACTCCTAAAGTCATATTTTTAGCTTTACTAAGAAACATAGCCCAAAAACAAAGTGGTCTGATAATATCAGTGATCTTCTTATATTAATTAAATCAATGCGATATGTGAAATGCAATGCTTAAGCGGGAAAATAACACGTCGTTATTATGATAGCGAGAACCGACTTGTGACGGTGACTTGCATTCTTGATCACGTACGGTATAGACAATTTGATATAAACATATATCATCAAATGATATAATATGTAGTATATAAAAAAAGGAATTACGTGACAAATGCTTACAATATTATTATTATTATTTTTAGATTGAGGCTGATGACTACAGATGCATTTAATTTTTAGTTCCTATATAAGTTGCAGCGTGAGAATTTGATGAACATGAGACACGTGCGTGCAATGCAGAACACAATAAAACCGTTATCTTTCATCATGAGTAGCATAATTATTAATACGTTAATATAGATAATAAATCTCGCACTCTCGGTAGATACCTCGGCATAATGTAACGACAGTAACAATGACTTTTCCATATATGCAAATGCATCCGTTACGCAACACACTTTTCGAACCAGAAGACGCCGACCTAATCTCGCGCGTGTTTACAACGCGAGTATTCGTAAACCAAAAGCGAGTGAAATGATAAATGATAATGCGTATAGCGAAATTTTAAACTTACCCTACTTATCGAAATTATAATTTTATTTATTAACAGTAATGCAGATTATTATTAAAATCATAAATATGCTGTTCTGTGTCTTCATAAACTATAACCTATATTCACACTTCATTTATAGACAAATTCGGGTGTCAGGGGTTTACATATATAATATATATAAACACTTAGTTTACATTTATTACAGAACTTTAGAAATAAATGTATTTATTGATAAAAGAGAGTGAGGTGTGAATACAGACTTAGATATATAATTATTATCAGTTACTTGAAACTTCAAAAAGAACAAATTTAATAAATTTAATAAAAAATTTAGACATAATTGCGCATTAAATACTTGTTGACTCGATTAAAAATGTCAAAGAAATACAATTAAGAAACTTTTCGTATTTGTAATTACTCATACAATAAACAACATTGCACACAATAAACAATCTAATCTACAAAGCCAATTAAGTTTATCGCACCAATAAATCATTCAAATAAATCTAAGGAATTTCTTCTGACAAAGTTTTTTGTCAACATTTGTCAATAAAATACTCATCACATTGATTTTTAATTTTTAATTAATATAATGAAACAAACGTGTTATAAAATTTTTTATATTTGCTTCTAAAATTCGGAACAAAGAGAAGATCTCAAGAAATTTACTTATTACCCTTTCATATAGTCAAAAAAGTAAAAATACACGACATTTGTGAGTCTATTTGTACGCTACTTTTTTCATGAGCTCAATTTATAGAATATTTTATTAATATTTTACTCTATATATGTTTCAGAAATATTCGGTTATAAATTTTACTGTATAAAGGGCTACATAATTATTTTGTTAATGCAACTTTCTTGTATAACTTTTATTCTATAACTTTTATTCATCAGTTGAGATCTATTCACTAAAGAAACACTATTCTGTTTCTGTTTATCTGAAATGTAACTTACATAATTTATCTTAAGCATCTGTCTTACAGTCGGAGACATTACGAAATCTTAAGCGATTAGCACTTCCGTTTCGCCACTTATAAAGTTATCTTATAAAAAAATATGTTAGAGCATATTACATATTTATATTGAATCCTGCGGTTAATTTATTTAAAAAAAGATAGTTTATTTATATATAAAATCATATTTAATTTATTTAGTTAAATAATTTTATATTAAAAATATTATTGGTGCTGCATCGTCAAGTTATTAATATTTAAAAAAATTATTTTTGATTGATTTAAATGTGTATTTCAATTATTTATATATATATATATATATACTTAGTATATATCTTTTACGCGAATACATGTTATCATTTTTTAACCGTATAAGTTTTTATGTAAATTCTTATCATCTTTAATTTTAGAAACAAATAAAAATTTTTTAATTATAGCGTTATTAATAATCTTTCTAAATAAAGTTATATAAAATAAAGTTAAATTTTAAATCTCTCTCTCTCTCTCCTTGAACACTTTTCAAATTAACTTTCAATTTCTACAGCAAATGTTAAAAACACTTGTAAGATAGTATAAAAATACTTTTTTGATATCGATGAGAAAGAAAGTACGAATTGAAGATGATTTCTCACCTTGACCTTAGACTCGTGGACTCAGAAGGGACTTCCGGGCCGCGATTCCTACTGGATCGCGATCCTCGAGTCTCGTCTGCCGGGTAACTAGGAAATCACCACGCGCTGCGAGCGCTCTAGTTAGCACGGATAAACGCGGGATAACTGAGCTTATTCGTATGTCAATGGCAATGCTCCCCTACTATTTCTCTGTCAAATCGAATGATAAGCGGAACGTCATTCAAAGGATATCACCAACGAGACACCGGTGCTGACATCTTATTATTGGCACCCAAGCGATCCAATGCGCCTGCGACCGTAAGATAGCAAGCGCATCTCCTGGTTGTGGTCTATGCTGAAGTGCATAACGAGACGAACAACTTATCTGTCTCCTCCGATGGAATTCGCATAGAAATGGCATAGAAATCTATGCGTTATAAGAATAGTATGATTAATATTAATATCATCAATTTGAATAATTGCATATGTAAGGATTGATGTTTATCGCGGGTTGCGTAAAAATCTCCTTTCGTAAAATTCATTGATGCTTGATGATTTGCAGTCATCGAAATAATTTCGTGCTTCAAACATTTTATTTCTTGGATTTTTAAAAAATCATCGCTGATATAAAATTATTCAAAATTAAATTTTATTTGGAACATCGTCATTTCATTAATAATTCAGTTGCTATGAGAGAGAGAGAGAGAGAGAGAGAGAGAGAGAGAGAGAGAGAAAGAGAGAGAATTGTGTATAACTTATATTAATTCAATTTGATTATATCCATAGATAAACATTAAATTCATTAGACTGTTATTTGAAGTATAGAGAGTATCCGAAACAAAACTATATTTAAAAAATAAAAATATTAGGATAAAATTTATTACATTAATATAACTCGCCAAGCAGAACAAGTCAAAATCACAAAATGACATTAAAATAAATTGAATTGGGTTCAATCAATTTAACGTGCAAAGAAATATCAGATTAGAGAGAAATCTGAGAGAAGACATGAGGGCCTTTTTCCTATAACCGCACACATAATTACATATGAAACATTTTTTTCCGGATATACATTTAGAGACATATATATAATTTAAATATAATTTACCTATTATTTTTCCCAGATTAAGAATGTGGAATAAAATGTAAACGACAGAATTAAACAATTCAAAAATAACAAAAAGCTGCGTCAATCTTTTGTTAAAAATATTGCGTAGATCGCGCGGGTTTCGTGTAACAAAAAGTTATTACAAACTAATAATCGCTTATTGTAACACAATTGTAATATCTAAAATATTCATGAACTCTGTGTGCGTAACGAATGTAAGAAGTGAAGCAGAAACCGTGCAATAAAGCCTATTCATCGAAGAATATTAAAAATGTAACGATTGAAATGAATAGATTATTTTACTGATTTTGTAATATGCGTTAATATTTCGACAGTTAGACGGTTTGCGCGCTACACACACCTTGGCGATTGTTTCGGCGCGGAAAGGCGGGCGGGCGGCGCGGCGCGTCACGTTTATACGAAATTAAGGCGCAATCATTCTTTTACCGAGGCTCGTACAGGCAGGTAATCGCGTCGCGTGCCGCTCTTCTTTACTTTTCTTTTTGAAACGTAATCGCGACAAATGCTAGATACTACGAAACCTTATGAATTGTATTTTATGAATACTCACAATATACGATTATTAGCTCCCACGATTAATTAATAATTATTCATAAAAATAACAATCATATATCACGGAACAAATACTTATTTCGTACGGTTCATTCATTTAGAATCAAAACGCGATGGAAAACAAAATTTATTACTATTTCGCTATAATCACGGATAATTATTTTTGCTTAATATGAAATTTTTGTCTCGCTTGAGTATAACTTTCGATTATAATTCGAACGGTATCACACGATTTACAAAAAAGCTTCGTTAATAAATGCTCTCGTGCAAATAACGCAATTTATGCGATTCCTACTTTTTCACAATTAATATAGTATTATGTGTGTAATTAATAAATAATTTAATTAATTTTTTATTTTCATGCATCTCTCTCTTTCGTGATATGATCCGTATAAAAAGTTCAACGTAACTTTGGAATTATTTGTCGGTAATAAAAGAAATATTTCCCTTTTTTATTAATCTCTAGCTCATTCCATTGACTCTAATCATATCTTACGGACATCGTAATAAGAGATTCAGTCCTTTTCCTGTTCTGAATTTATTTTGCAATGTGGTGACGAATTTTATACATGTGCTTGATATTTATTTCTAAAAGTCAATTGCATAGTAATATAGATAATAGAATTATTTATATTATATATTATATATTATATTTATATTATATATTAAGTTGGGGAATTTGGGGGGATTATTAATATTTAACGTTCTGACCGTTATGGCGCTTCTTAATTTAAAATTATTATGTTTAACATTAGCGGTCTTTCAATCTTATTATTATTTATATTATATTACATGTATATTACATTTTTCAAATAATTCTTCCCTCTCACGGGTACGACCTTGACGTGGTGAGAGGACTCAGTACTCGGAGGATATACACGAAAAAAACGGTTTTTCTCAAGTATCTAAAAATTTTCGAATCTACCTGAATGGTATATCTAGATAAATTTTTAGATACTGAACAAAATCGTTCTCTTCTTGTATAAATTCAACGACGGGGAAGCTAACGTACCCTCGTCGCCGATTCAATTGAAAGTGAACGAACCGCAGCCGGTTCGTCGCGTCGCGCGTTTTCTTCGGGAGTGCCGTTTTTAAGTTATCGGACTAATGGACTTTTCACAAAACCCATTCGATGAAATTCTAGTTCGACGATGGAATCATATCTTTGATGTTTCGACAGGAAAGCGGAACTCTCTTTGAGACGTTGCTGCTTAATGCAGGTGACCGGTCACTGGTGCAATGCTCTCACGCCTCTCACGAGGTGAGGCCGACCGCGTAATGTCACGTACGTATTCGCGCGGTTTAGCAACTACTGTTGCTGTCGGCTAATTGAGGACACGCTCTGTCTGTCGGCAAACGGTTCGGCCTTTAGCGGTAAGAAGCGATCGATTTTGACTCGAATTCGTCTCTGTGTATACTATTACTTGTTATACAGTCGTTATGTAACGAGTTACAGAATTTCGCTGGTGGTCGCTCAAAAAGGAGTTGTATAACTCTGGTCAGGGCGCTCATTTCTCCGGGTTTATCTACATGCTGAATCACGTTTAATCTGACTTGGTCAGAGCCTAGCTCTTAGTGGGATCTTAGGACCTAGCTCGTGACGAGGGGTTGGATCCCATTTCCTGGATCGTCTAGATTGTTAGACTCGGCAATGGGTACCAACTTTTCTCTTATTAGAGGCGCTTGTCACGTCTACCAGCCTTTTTGAATCGCTCGTGGTACAGCACCACTTGTGTCACACTAGAACTAGTGTTAGGGCGTATGCCTGAGCCAATTTTAAACGTGATTTCGCGTAAATCAGAGGTGATGGACTCGATACGATCGATTTCGTCTTCTTTCGTGTGGGGCTTAACTCTTGTTCGGTATTCACCGTGTGTTTCGCGTGTACTCGTCGACATGTGGTGTTGATTCCACCGATCGAAATGGAATCATAGATCATGGGTTTTGTAAACGTGAAATACCGCAGTGTCGCGCGAAAGACTTTCATAAATAATTAGTCCGCGCGCGATTATAGTGCATTATTCGCGAGTGTTTTACGCGAGTGTCCTGTGCGAGAGGATGTCAACCTAATTCTGAGAGGAGGAGGAGATCTGGGAGAGGCATCGGGCACCAGCGGAGCAACCTTGCGGTAAATATTATTTTTTATTGATGTAACATCAGTATCTTTCTTCTGTTTAATCTTCAGTCGTTTTATTTTAATGATTTAAAAATGATAATATTGCAAAGAAAAGGTTATTTTAAAATTATTTTGAAATTTTATAAATACCTATTTTTAATAAAATGTTTATAATTTATAATTATATAATTATTTTTATAATTATTACAATTTTTATAATTAAAATATAACTGAATGGTGAATTACAAAATTCGATGTTTATAAAAATTATATATTTTGAAAATTATATGATTATTTTCAAGAGAATTTTGCATTTAGCAAATATTTTTTTAAATATTGATTGGTTTTTTTTGCTCTGTTTTAATTTGGATTTTATATTATTTTTGTTACAGAATCATCGTAGCGACGTTGCAGATATAACTCCGCTGTTGCGCATCGCGGACTGGTGAGTGATAAATTAATGTTTTTATTGGGGTAACAGATGTGTGATAATTTCATTAATATATTATATATCTGTAGATGCATATATGCATTAATTTAATAAAAATATATGAATAATTGTATGTATAGCATTTCATACATCCATTACCTTAAAATGGATCTTAAAATGGATGGAAGTTAAAACAGATTAGGATAAACTTAATCCTGGATGCCTTCTTATTTTTGAATAAATTGTGCATGCACTGTTAAATTTATAATGTTACATTACACCCAGTTTGAATTATTTCTAATTATTTCTATATGTCGCCACTGCTCTTACTCTTACAATATCTCGTTAATTTAACTATAAGAATAGAGTAAAACTATTTAACTCAGGAAAATTTAATTATTCAATTTAGCTCAAATTTTATTTACTAATTGTAAACTTATACGTTAATGTGAACGCTTTTATACGAAGTAACTCAAGTTCGGTTTGATACTAATTGTAAGTAATTAAAGCTCCGAAGTATGATAAACAATAGATTGTTTCGATGGTTTTTAGATTCGTTTTTTAACATGTTTTATACAATATTAAAGTAATACATATTGACACATTTGAAAATAGTAATAAAAGAGAATAAAATATTCGTTTTTTTTAAATATATGAAATACATAAAATTAAAAAATATAAAGTTTATATAAAATAATAATTGAAATTGTTATCTATGGATATCATAACAGGAAAAACATGGAGAAACGTTTGTTACAATATAATAAATATTGTTTTATTAATTTTCCTATCTATCCTATTCCAAAATATTCATTCAGGATTAAGTTTAATACAAGTTGGTGCAGAAAAGCAATATTATATACATACATGTATAATGTACTGTTTTCTAAAAAATTCCTTCTATTGTTTTACACTTATTTGCATACATATTACTGATGAAATAATAACAAAAATTTTAATTTATAGCACATATAATTTATCTCGTTTTTCTATAAAAGACATTTTATGATTATTATTAATTATTATTATTATTTATCTCAATGCATTGACTTTAGCCCAATCTTTTATAATTTATCCATATATAGTAACTGGATTTTATACCAGTTAAAGTAGTAACATGACATAAGATCCAATATACATTTTACCAAGAAATAGAAGAATTTTATATATATATATATATATATCATAATTATTTTTAAATCGTGTTCCGAGTTAATTTGCATGACTTAAAATTATGGAATAATAAATTATACAAAAGATCATTCTAATAGTATACAAAATACGACAGAGATGTATTTATTGATATATAGACGTGAGGGAAAATTATCCCTTTCGGATCTTACATCATTCAACTGAATTTCTCATCTCCGCATGCTTTGAGATGAGATTCAGCAACGAATCGTTCGAATCGTTAAAAATACGTACATGGACCTTGAATTTTATCGGGTAGTAATCGATTTAGTAATTTTCAGTCATTTACTTTTAAATTAAAATTTTGCAGATTACATTATAAAGTTTATATTAAGAAATTTAAAATCTGTTTCAATTTCATAATATTCGAAATTCTCGAAATCAAAATGTTGTTGACGTGAAGATTTTTTAATTTAGATTTATTTTTAGTTGAACACTTATATTTTTAATTTTTAATAAACGAATAGAGAATAGACGCGACATTTATTCGTATATTAATGGAATTATTATTATTATTATTAATGATAATTATTCATATTAATATTTTGTCAATTTCGTTAATATGGTGTTCCCTTCGTATCGCGTTCGTGTTTCGCGCATCGTACGAAAGCGTAATATCTTACGTTATTGTCGGCAATGTTAGTCGGCAGCAATCGACAGCAAAAAGGAGTATTTCTCCTTGTTGTTGATTTCTAGCATATGAAGCCAGAATATTGGCCAGGAGCAACGAAAGGTGAGTTCAATCTGGCCAGAAGGAAGAAGTGAATCTGTACAAGGTGGATTGGTGTGTAACAGTTTTTAAAAAGTAAACTGAATATTCGGAAGGGTAACTTGCTCGCAAATTGCGAGTTCTTATATTTTTTTGAATTATTGCTTGTTTAAAATACACAAAAAAACAACAGAGCTAATGAGAGTTAGCGTAGATAATCAAGCGCAAGTTTTGTAGATTTTTTAAATCGTAAATCATAAACTCATTTTAAACATAAAATAACACCAGTGCACCATTATGCCTCGAAGTACATAAATTTACTTTAGATAATATAAAATATCACAGATAATCAATATATTTGTATAGATTTTACTAAAGTAACAAGAAAAGATTATATAATAAAATAAATGTACTTATGACAATAAAAAATAGAATTTTGTTATTGCTTACCTTATGCGAACATACCAAAGAATCTCATTCGCGGACAGTAAAGCGAACACATTAAACAATTTTTAGTAATTTTCAGGTAAAAATAATATGACAACTAATAACAATATATAATAAGATACATCTAACAGTAACTATTGTCTGACAATTCATTACATATTAGCATATCTGTAAAAAGATATCGAGTACATCCCATTATACCCCATGGTTTCATTATACCCCAGGTTTCCCTATATAAAAAGTAACAAAGATTAATTTGTCATGGTGAGCTCCCCCGTATCGAGAATATAATTGTCAATTTGAACTCAGATAAAAATAAAAGAAAGAAAAAAGAAAAACGAAAAGAAATTTTTAACATATCAAATTAGAGAGAATGGGAAACTAATGTATCGGAAAACTTTAAAATGAAGTTAATTATCCCGGAAATTAGGAAACTCACTATGATCACAAGGCACCATATCGCAAACATTACTATTGATAATTCAAAAACCGGTTTCTGATATGATGGTCAATCAGTGTCAGACACAGTGAGTCACTATTATCTGATTTAGTTAGACTTTATAGAGGTAACAGTAGGAAAATAACGTTAACTTCTTAAACTCGGATCGCTCGATTTATGCGTAACGAAAACTGCAGGAAACTGCGACGAATCAATACCTCGATTAATAATTCTTGCCTCGCAAAAATCATCTTGAATAAGACGTTAAATCTCGATATTGCATATTTTTGAACAGTCCAAATTTGCGGTCGAATTAAACAGTTAAACTGACTTGCGCGGTGGGGGTAAGCGACATGAAGGTGACCGAGGTGACGTCACGTTTCAAAATCATTGGTAAAATGTCGCAGACGCGGAGCGGATCGACTGCGTATCGGACGGTGCCGGGATGCTTTTCCATTCGTAATATCGTCATAATCGCCATTGTTTTCCAGTGCTCGTCAATCGCGCGACACGATTCCTGATATCGGCGATTTTGCAAAACGCGTAGAACGCGAGATTTTTTCGATCGAAACTCAGGTATAAGCGATAATGAGACGCAGGCTGTTTATACCGCCTAGGGGGTCGATAATTGTGTATCTTGAAATGAGATTAAAATTATAGAAATGGATAAATTTATTGATCCAATGAACTTATAAATATTCATTTGAATTTGCTTACTTTTGTATAAATTTTCGACTGCTTTTCTTTTAGGAGATACAATCGATTCTAAACGTCGTTCTATCCTATTTAATAAATAACGAAGATAAAACGACACTTGTATCGATTGCGTGTTCTTAAATAAAAACAGCCTTTATCTCATTTCAAGATACACAACTGATCGCCTGAACGGTTGAACATCGTACTTCGCGAAGTGATATTTTAGCGACATTTTAACATATTCTTCAATTTTCCTTCGAGTTTGAATCTACGTGTTTGCTAATGTCGCGACATGAGACGACATAATCGTCGTGAATTTCCTCGATGATTATTCGAAGTGCGGAGAGTGGACGAAAGTACGTGCGGGGGAGCAACAGGTGCAGCATCGCCGCGAATTTAGCCGCGCTTGTCGCGTGAAGTTGGCCGCGCGAGCTACGAATCTCCGCCATTTCAAATTTGTCCGTTGCGCTATTGCGTATTAGAGTCGTTATGGGCGCGTCGCGGGTGGTTCGCACGAGCGAAATTTCCGCGAGTTGTTCCTCCAATACGATTTAACGAGGTGCTCTTTGCGATTAGTAGTTCTACGGGACCCGTACGGCACAGAAACTTGTAGCAATATTGCTGCAATATTTCAACGTTGCATATTGCAATGCAATGTTGCAGAGACATTAGGAAGGCTTCTTTTTGCAATATTACTTCAGCAATGTTGCAGAATTATTTTATAAATATTACAAAAAATGTCTATGCTATTACTATATATATTTAGCTGCGTTCCATTTAATTAAACATACAACGTTCGTAATAATTAGCATATTAGCCTCATGACACATGTAATAAAACCATTCTACAAGAATTTCCTATAAGAGATTGATGCGTTGTAGAACAATGTTTTATTTTGAGTATTAAGACTTGTATATCTCGCGATATACTACTTGTGTATAACCCAATAAAGTAAGGACCTGCACACATATATGGTATAACGTACAATGGACACAAATAAGATATATACAAAATATATAAAATATAAAGACATAAATTATAATGTCATATTTTATTTGCATCCGTTGTATTATGTTACATTTAACTCCTATTTTTAATTTTTTTTCTTTAATATATCAATTATACAGTATAAAATCTTGCAACAAATTGAAAAACAAAAAGTAAAGGACTCTTAATTCTTGAAACAATAATAAGATAAAAAAGGGCATAATAGTATGAATTAAGAGTCCTTTACTTTTTGTTTTTTTGATTTATTGTAAGATTTTATACTGTACAATTGATATATTAAAGAAAAAAAATTAAAAATAGGAATTAAATGTAACATAATACAACGGATGCAAATAAAATACGACATTATGTCTTTATATTATTATATCTTTATATTATATGCAACAAATATTGCAATAACGTTGCAATATTACAGCAATGTTGCTGCAATATTACTACTTACAATATTAATGTTTCTGTAATATGCAGTAAGTATTCTTCAAATGTGTGCAAAACGTAATATTGCATATATGTATATTATATTGTAATATTGCTGCAACATTACATATCAATATTTCTGAAACGGACATTTTAACGTTGCTACAATATTGCTGAAATATTGCAGCAATATTTCACAATATCTGTGCAATGTTGCAATCTTGCAATGAAATCTTTCTGCAATGTTGCTGCAATATTTTTGTGCTGTACGGGTAACATATTTTAGAGCAACAAATCATGTAACAAATTATTAATTACAAAAAATGGTATCAATATAATATAATAATTTAAAAATAATCAGGTTACAATAGAGACGTGTTTAATAAGTAATAAATAAATAGGTACAACCGTATAAGCAATAATTTCTTTTTTTAATGAGTGAATTACAAAGTGCGATCATGGCATATATTTCCACAGATTAATTGATATGTTTAAGTTAATTGAAATATGTTAGTATACTATATGCATATAGTAATTGTGGTAATATTTATATAAATAATTGCTAATATTTATCATGTATATGATAATTAATAATATTTATACATCTAGTAATTAGCAGTGATATATTCTCTATTTACTAACCGTAATTACCATTCAATTGTTTCTCAAATTACTACTTTACAACACATAGCCCAATCATTTAGATTTATTATAACTTGAGAATTTATATTATTTGATATAACATGAGAAAGGAAAAAGAGAACACGTGAGATCCAATAAATATTTTAAGTATTTTATTAGAATACAATAATTTTTTATGAATTATTAATTTAAAAAATTAAATCAGTTACGTCAAGTATATTAATGTGATATTAATGTGAAATATCTCCTTCTCTTTAATGTATACAAATATAACTTGTATTATAAATTGGTATCCATCAATCAATGTATTAATCTATTATTTTCATATAATCATAAAGTGTGGGATACAGTTGATTCAGTATATCATGCTTAGCCAAGACAAGAGATAACGTAAGATCCAACACACACACAAATAATAAACTTCTTTTCCTCTCTCGTGCAATCAACTTATTATAAATGTTCTATATTTTCTATACACATGTTATTATAAATTTTTATATCAAAATAAATATCTTGATATTACGTTGTCAATAGCATTATTTTGAAAATGATACATTAAAGAGGAGATATTCCACATTAATATCATATTAATATACTTGACACATGTGTGGTCACCACATAACTGGTTTAATTTTTTTAATTATATTTGTTGTGCAAAATTTTGCACTATTATTCAATCCTATTAGCCAATTTTGATATTCAGAGACTCAATATTTCCGTATTAACCCATTTCTTCTCACTATCCTATTTATAGAACAGCATATTTTTAATTTTTTCATAATATGTATACAAAAAATTGAAAAATGCTCCATATAAAGTATTCATACGAAGAAAAAAAATTAAGACACTGTCTTATAAATAAGACGGTGAAAGAAATTAATTATCTCGACTGTATTTAATTTTTAAAGTACAAAACGTACGGTTGTAGAACATTCTATAAGCGCGAGTGTAAAATCATTTCTTCGTGCTGTCAATTAACGGTAATTTAGTTATTTTTTATGGTTAGGGAGATGAGAGATTCTCCATTTTTCTTGTTTTTAATAATTATTTTGACGCTTCAGTCTTGCGAAATCACTAGATTTATTTTTATTACAAATGATGCAGAAGAAATGATGACGATTCCTCCTTTATCAGACAAAGTGAATAATAGAACGATGAGATTTCCATTATTTTATACAAGTAACAAGAATATACTATAATTAATTATAAAAGATAAAATAAAAAATATTTAAATATTTGGAAATGTAGATATTGAAAAATAAATAAAGTACATGATATCTCATGATATTAAGACTTGAATGAAAACGTTAGATTTTTCATAATTCTTATATTCTTTGTTCTTTACTACGCAGCAAATTGATACAAAAGGATATGCATACTTGTGTTCCAAAATTCACTGCCAGCACTGAAAATCTAGTTTACGTTACGTATACTATACATTTTCAGCACTGGCAGTGAACATTTTGAAACACAGCCTTAATTGACAAAAACACAAAGTTTCTCTTAATGACAATATATTTGTTTTCGATTTTCATGAATTTATTAATAGAGCGCATAATTAATAGTATTGAGGATAACAGGCAATATATATTACAACCTATTTATATGATTAAGCCTATATATACAATGGGAGTATAGGATATTCAAAAAATGATCCATGATAAGAATACATCTCTTCATCGCAGGTTTTCTTTTACCATCCTCTTCTTGTGGCAGAATCCTCAGCGTGTTTTTATAACAAATTCTTTATCACGTATACATTCTGTCCGTTAAGTACGTGAACAATGTCATATAATTAATAGTGACAATAATGATGATAATAATAATAATAATAAAACGTAATATCAATAATAATGAAATAATCATATAATAATAATAATAATAATTTATTTTTCTATTACGTTATATAATAATACTTAACACTAAATCCTCCTAACGTTTTCTTTTTCTAACTTTTTACAAAAAGTTTCGCTTTTGGTTTTTTTCGTATATTCATTAACTTCTACTTACAAATCTAACAAACCGAGTTAACCTCGTTTAAGGTTTGAAAGGGTTTGGGACTAGACAACGACGTTCCTCATAACCCGATCTTAGTTGATTACGTTTTGACATTCCTTTAGCTCTCCTCACCCTTTCGTTGAGCGTCACTCTTGTACACGAGTTAGCGCGTCAAGCGTTGCACTAACGAATCGCTGACTAGTTTCTAATCATTACGACTACTCGACTGTGCTAATTAAGGCACTGAATAACTAAGAGTAGACGAATGTACATTTTCTTCTCAGTTTTAAGAACAATCGATTAGATCATGTGTTAGAAAATCATCGCTGATCGTAATTAGGCAATACAATGTTTAAAACGTACGCACACGTTTAAAACAGATGCACTTTATTAAAATTACTAATCATTACGAAAGTTTATTTTTTTCTTAAATAGCGATTAGAAGTGTTAGGCTCGCTCTATATCAATGAAAGTGATTTATCAATAAAATCGATTTACTCCTTGATCCTCTGCGAGTTCGCATCGCCATAAAATTAGTTATCGATGTTATTTCATTTAGTACATCTAGCTGATTAATTAACAACAAGGCCTCGAAAATAAGACACTTCGTTGTTGCTGATGTGCGATTTTAAGGCCACCGCGGTTAGATTAGATGTTTTCGATTCGCTTTGACCATTTTCTTTCTATAAATAAGTTACATTTATGATTCCATCTGGGTAAAATTAATATCTCAACTAGTAATACGTGTAATATTTTATATAGCTTGTAATAAATATTGGTATATTTGTATGTATATGTATATATAAGTTATGTATATATATTATACATACATATATATAAATAAAGTAGTATTCTGATAAGCAACAGAGAGCCGAAACAAGTAGTGCGCACGAATTAATATATCGGTAGACAAGTACTTTGGAAGATATATCTTGTTATTACAACGTATTCTATGCGTAGATATATTTATAGACGATATTCATAATTAATCCTTGAGGTAAAAGAATTGTAATTGAATATATAATTATAGCAATGATAGAAAGATATATATATCTATACATATATTATAAATATAATTCTATATCTATAATATATATAATTATATATATGTATAGAAATATATATGTTTGTGTATGTTTACGCAACATCAACAGGAAATTCTTATTCATCAAGGAGCTATAAATTTCGTCACTCGCTTTTCTAAGCGTTATTCTAATAGTTCCATTACAAACAAACGCGATCCTTTCCTTCGTTGGAAAACGCATGAAAATATAACTTAACAACTTATAACACTAGAAATTTTGTTTATTATTAAGTTTTTATGATCTACTTAAAATTTAACTAAAATTTAAAAACGTCCTCTCCGAAATATCTGAACCATGTAACTGGTTCTAAAATTATTATGGAGTTCTCGCATCTTCGATATTTTTAGCGCATTCGATTAACTTTGTTCAAGACATATCGTGTGTCATAGCTATAATTGTTCTCTGAAGAGAAGTTTCTCGAATGACACTGTTATAAGATTTAACGGAAGTCATTGCGCGAACGAACGCATTCGATTTAGGAACCATCGACGAAAATGCATAAGAGCAAAGAATTATAATACACTGTTGGAAAAAATGTCGAAAAATACGTGGAAAAATATGTTAACATAAACTACATGTCGCAAACGATCCACTCAAACTTTTGGGTTAATTTATACAAGATGAATATGTCAGAAGGTTACACAAATATTATGTAAGAGAATAAATATTTAAAAAAATAACATTGGCATAGTTTGTAAACACAAACCGTGGAAACATTTTTTTCAGAAAATAAATATTTATAATATTAAATATAGTGTTAAATTAACACGTATTTCATTCATTTTTTTTCACAGAATTTAAAATTTATGTTACATAAAACACATTTTTATATTACTTGTTCACTTACTCATAAATCATCAATAAATGTATCATTTTGACATTAAGAAACGTGGAATATCAATTTTACATAAAATCTTTAAATAACAATAACATTATGTTAAATTAACACTCGAATGTGTTAAAAAATTCAACACAAACTGTTAACGTAGAACGTGAGTGGACCGTTTGCGACATGTAGTTTGCAACACAAATACACAATTTTTTTTACTGTGTATTTGATGAATATAAATATTAAGTTACGTTTTAAAAATCATAACGTGTTACATTTCGATACATCGCCCTGTTGTAATATTTTGAAATATAAATCTAATATCAGAATAGCGTTATGTTCGAAAGCCAATAAAACCGTTCGCGCACATAACTTTTGAATATGGAAACAAAATACATTCATAAGCCTCTCTTTCGGCTCTCAAGTTCTGAATCACTCACACGACGAGGATCGCTTTCCCAAACGAGCTAACATCAGCTCATTATAAATAATTATAATCGTAACTCTAAAAATTGTTGCGTCTTTTCTAAAATTCCGCGATATGTTGGTCGAGCGCGCCAGTATCGGCTCTATGGGAGAAGGGAGAGGAAGATTAGATCGGGGAGGCGAAAAGGGAAGAGTATAGTTATCGTTAGCGAGAAGTTGCGGATCGCCAATTCTGACGGGTTTGTCAAAGCTCATCCTCTTCGCCTCTTGCGGTTCTCGCGGGTGGTATTTCGATACATTCGCGAAACGTGATCAGGAACATACAGAAATCTTGAAAAATAACTAATAACGAGGAAGATGATGAGCTAATCCCCGAAGACGGCAATCGAGGATCGAATGTTTCGCGCAGCTCGGTCGCCCATTTCTGTCTCGTACGTAGAAGGCTTAGCTGCAACTATCTCGAGCGGTCTAATGTTAAAGCTTTATTGCAATCTGGCCTCCTGAGGTGTTGTCTGATACGGTAAACCCGGGAAAGCTGCTCCAGCTGCCGTTGCCGCCGCCGCTGCCGCTGCTGGCAGTCCTGCAGCACCTGGCAAAGTCGCATACGTATACGGTGCCACATAACCCGCTGCGGCTGCATTAGCTGCAAAGAAAAATTATTTCCCATGAACATTACGTGTGTACATTAAAAGAAAAATGTATTAAATTTCAATAAATATTTGTTTAAATAGTGTCAGTTGAGTATTTACTAAATATAATCACATATTTGTTTGGTACAAGAGAGCCATTAATATTTAACTATTATCAATGTTTATTTAGCAGACATTTATTTTTCGTAAATAAATGTTATATTATATAGTAAATAAATGTACTGTTCAAATAATTATTTATTAAAATTTAGTACATTTTTCTCTCAGTGCATTTAATATAATATTTAATCTTGTAACTATTTCATTGAATGGAACTTTTATCACAAAATTCTTATTTAGAAATTCGTCTAAAATTTTACACATAAGAGATAACAAATTTAATGTACGTATACAAAATAAAATATCGTTCCTCTTGACATAACAGAAAAAGCATTTGCAAGCGATTTGTGCGCGTTGTAAATTTTATTTTGTGCCTTAGTTTTTTCTTTATAGTGCTATTCGCTTGTATGTAATACGTAAAGCGGATAGTGCTTTCTCTCGTTGACCACCATCACTCACCGCGAGAACACCGCCACCATCACCACAGACAGCGCAGACTGACAATATATATTATATGCGTCAATTTTAAGTTCATGAAGCACATGCAATATTTTTAGCTTGTTCATTGTTCACCCATTTTTGAGCATCAAACAATGAAGAAACATTTCGTGCGCGAACGTATAATGTTAATATAAAAAATATATATAGTTATTTAAATATATATATAGTTATATATATATGTATACAGTTATTAAAAAAATAAAAATATGTAAAAGAAGAAAAATGAGATGCCATTTCATAGCTTGAGAATTTTTGAACTTACTTTTTAACTAATATTGATATGAAGATTGCGAAATATTCAATATTCGAATTCGAAATAAAGCGAAATGTATATCACACAAAAGACGTGGCAGGATTCCCACGAAGGATCCGTCCGGAAATGCTCAAGGCTTTTGGAAAACGCAAGGCGTGTGTATAGAATAAGCAATACTCCATTGCATTCGCTTCGTGACGACATACATCTCCGACATCGGAATTATTATTCCCCTAACCATGCATAATTTGGTGCGTAGCAAAAGCTGCACACATCAGGTTACGCGTTTCCCCAATTCAATTCCCTTCGCATTATCCCATGTATCCCCCAACCCCCTGTGAAAACGAAAACCAGATCCTGTGAGAACTTCGTTTGCGAATAAGCACTACGAACAGCCCCGAGGAAAGTGCGTCGCAACCCTCCCCTATCTTCCCTCCCTATCTTTAAGATCTTCTACCGTAATCACGCAGCACGGAAGGCAGAAATTGCGGTAGGAGAGCTTTCTCCAACCGTTGCTGATGCGCCAACGTCGCACCGGGTCCGTTTTGCTGTTGCTGCTGGTGGTGTTGGTGGTGGTGTATCGGATAGTTGCTACCCTTGCTCTGGACACTATTCAAACACGTACCAGCCGCGGCCGCGGTGGTGTACGGATATGCCTCGGCGAAGTTGTACGAAGTGCTCGGGTAAGTCGCGGCGGCTGCCGCCGCGTTCTGATACTCGTAGAACTGCGATGCCGCGGCGACGGCGGCTGCGTGGCTCAACTGCGTCGTTGGAAGCGGTACCAGACCACCTGGCGCCGCAGCCGCCAGGTAGGGCGATTGGTACACGTAGCCCGGTGGTACCCTGTAAAATGAAAATGACCGTTAGTTACGAATGTTGATGCGGTGTCAGACGCAACGACACTCGAAGATCTAAGGTGGCGAATGTTTGTGAATTAAGTGCAACGCGCACTGATGGCGAGATTCTCATTTTAAAGAAAGAAAAAACTGAAAGAAGCAAAACTAGCTAAGTTTTGCTAACTTTTATAAGATTGAATGCACCATTTCGTGCGAAGTATTATACGAATGTTCACATTTTACAATTTATTCTGTGCGAATGATCTATTTTGTATGTCAAGCGTCAGAATTATTATCTGTAAATATAAATATCTTACTTTTTGTCACGGAATTGGTACCGTGGAAAAATAAAACGCCATCTAGTCTGTGAAACAATAATTCACAAACAAGTAACTGTTTTGAAGTGATCGAAAGCCATCGGCTGATACTCTGAACTTTTGAAAAAGATGCAACGAATAAATCTGATAACTTTCGGTCACTTCAGTTATATACTTCTCTCATTTTATGAGACACAATGGAATTAGGAAGGAAAGATAACGTATAGCAAATGTTATTTGTGTCATGAATAGGTGTAAGTGTAGGTGAACAAATTTTTTCGTGTAACGTGTTTTAACGATTCGCGACGTCCATTATGGATCGTCAGTTGAGGTAAATATTTGAAAATTCTTTTTTACCTCTTGATTATTTTAAGATTATAGATAAAAACGATTATTAAATATCCGGAGATATTGACTCGATGTGATAAAGATGAATTTCGCGTGTACGCATGTTTCTACTATTAATTCGTCAGCACGAAGAGCATGCGCGACGACAAACTTTCTTTATTGCATTTCGCGCTGCAAGAAGATTCTCGGCTCGACGGTCTTTCGCTCTCGAGCAGCTCTCTACCAACACCAAAAGCACGCAACACCAAAGTCACCAAACGGCAGAGTGAGCGAGGGACCGAGTTCTCTTCAACCGATCTTCGCGCATATGTAAAATATATATATATATATAATATATACGAATGATTGGATCAAAATGCGCTTCTGTATGTCGATAACAATCGGTACACGTGTGTATATGAGCGAGAATATTAAATGTACATAATGTTGTATTTCATGTGTTCTAAGATAGCATATCTTTAAAAACTTATTTACATCTTTTTTTTTTGTTTTCTGTGTACTTCAAGATATGCGATCTTAGACCTACGATAAAATGTTCTGTATAAAAATATTGGAAGTCGCATGTTTTCTCTTTAAATTCCTGCTAAATCGAATCGAGTTTTTCAAATTTAATAGAACTATCAACAACTTTCTAATTTTCATTAAAATAAATATTTTAGTAATTAAATCAAGAATTAAAATTCTATTAAAGCGAATTTCATTTATAATCAATTGAGAAATCAGATTTTGTTTCCACACTCTCAAAATATAATTCATTAAGATTCATTAATTTTTTTTATGATATAAATTCTTATTCGATCTTTCAGCAAATTAAGAAAAAAAATCAACTCCATATTTATTAACGAATTTATAAGGAATTAAGAGAAATTCGCGTCTTCTAATATACTGTATGTGTGTACATATGTGCATGTCCAATGCATTCTGATGATGTGTCATGTACGATATTACATAGAAAGGCAATCATTAATTTAAAAAAAATTACATTTATATCGTTTCCAAGATTTTCATTTTTCTCGATAAAATATATCTAAATAAAATTGAAATATACTGATATCTCTCTCTTAAAAGTTTTTATGTATAACGCAAAGTATCACTACGACAAATTTTATCACAGAAAATGTACGTCTATAGTTTACTTTCAAAAGAAAAATCACATCTTCGTTAAAAAAAAAAAAAAAAAAAAAGAAACGACTAGCATCAGGATGCACAGTATATGTGTAAGTATGTGCGTGCGTGCTTACGTTCGATAGATATTTCGTTGGAAAAGGAAAGGAAAACGGGAAAGCGGAAGGAAGCAAGTTGATGTGAAAATGGTAACGTTGCTCTCACTGTGGTATCAATAATAAGGCGGAAAACGTACGCAACAATCCAAGAAAAAATCTTTCACGTGTTGGCAAAACAACAGCAAACCAACGACAAACGTGTATATAGGTGACTGCACGAAATATAAATACTTCTCGGCACACGGCACACGATTATCTAACACCAACGTTAGTACCTAAATTCACAGATCTAAGGAAACGTCTCGAGTTCGCTGCTCTCCGATTTTTACCTTCTTTGGATGTACTTATAGAGTATCTCAAAATAAGAGATACACATATATTTTTATAAATACTTAACACTGCTGTGTACAGATTTAGGGGATGAATTCGATATTCTTATTCATTATCACTTGAATTATAGAATTGTAGAAAAAAAAATTTAATACTTTGCTGCTACTTGTAATATTTATAATAATAGAAAAATAATAAAAACACTATTTTATATTATACTGTATACTATAACGTGTTAAAGATTACAAAGTTTGAAAATTTATTTAAATCACATCGCGAAAAATGTTTTTAAAACAAGATAGTATGTGCGTTTACGCGCTATATTAATATAAACTTGCTCATTACGTTTCGCACGTCATTACAACGAGTACAAGCATTGTTGACTGCATGCATTCATGCTTGTGCATCGCATTCGTTACGTATTTGTATATCTTTATTGGTCACATTCGATTTTGAACGTGCCGAGTTGTCGAATCGATTACATCACTGTCAGGTTGTTGCATCCCCTAAATTTGCGATAAATATTTGGAAAAATATAAAACGTCACACTTAATTCAGACTCCAGAGTATATCCAAACTTGAAAAAAATCGACGCTAGAAGACGTCTCAAAACGTATCCTTATAAGAAAGAAAAAAAGATAGTACATCTCACGGCAGTGCCTCTGTCTCCCTTACACTTTGTCTTTTACTCTTTGCTTTTCTTTATTCTCCTCAAATAATAACGTGCGGAAGACTGGCGAATATTCTTCGATCACCCGCGAAATTTGTTCACCGATTCGCAATTGTTTCTTATCGATCGATGTCTATTCTGCGAATACATAAAAATATATGAAATAGGTAAAATTCATTGTCCAAATATTCATGAATAAAGTTGAGTTTTAAAATTGACAACTTTACAATTTATCATATATTATTTTGAATTATTATATTTAGATATATTAATGAACAATAATCAATAATTTCTATTAATGCATATAATTATAAAATTCTAAAAGTTTCATTTAATCAATTTAACCAATTTACTAATATTAATAAAAAATTGAACGTTTAATTCACGGAAACATATTAAAGCGAAGATATATTAAAAAGATAAGCGAATGTATAGCTGAAAAATTAACAAGTGTTGACTTTCGAAAATGTGAATAGATAGGTCAACAAGTTTCGATATCTCATTTTTAAATTAAACTTGAGATTACAATTTTATCTCATACAGTATGTTTGTGCTATCGATATTGAGTAAACTTAATTTACGACACGCGATCTCAATAAACTATATTTATAAATGGGTGTCATATTTAGATAATTATTATTAATTAAGAGCTAAACATATATTCGATAATTGATTGAACGGTAAAGAGCGATATAAGGTAGAATTTCGAGTCGCTAAAGGAGCCCGGCCTCTTTCCCGGAGACAGCCCTGAACTTTTTAGCGGATCGATAATAGCCAGTGTCCAGTCTGCGAAGGAAATCAATATGTCGTCCTGTGGCTCCGAACGACAGAGCTCCTCCACGTCGGATTGGTGCCTGGTGACCATTATCACACAATCGCAAACAATCGAGAGCGCTTCGACACGCGTGTCGTATGTCGCTTAATTCGAACGAACATGTCAAGTCGCGTGCTGCAACGGGGGAGGAGAAAGAATCACAATAGTCGTAAAATCGACGACCTTGAATTGGAGTTGTCATCCAGGATGGATGACCACGCGGTCGATGAACATTACATGACGCGAGGAGGGCGAAATTATAATAAAGATAAAAGTAAAAAAAAAGAGGGATGTCGTTGCTATAACGCTATAATGTCGCATTGCGGACGAACGGCACTTTTATCTGCATCATTTGAAGAGCGAGCGAGAATCCGATTCTTAATGACGATTTGCATGATAATTTACAATGTAAATTGCGTTATCCAGGGAACATTGGAGCGTGTAAGAAATATGTAATGAATGACTTTTAAATAAACGTTTTTAGGTAGGAAAAATCGCTTTGATGCCGTACTCCAAGAGACTATAATTTCTTTCTCTCTCTCTCTCTCTCTCTCTCTGTGTGTTTTCTACAATATTAATTATGACTTTTTCACAATATAAATAACTTATTCGTATAAGATTTAAAAGAAACTCGAGCAAATTGTACGCGTTTATGAAAGAATGATAAAATCGGCGTCCTTGACGCAGCGAAGCGCAGCAAACTCGAGAAGCATATAGGAATGGAACAATGATGTACTTTTTTTTATCTCAGTTCCAGTTTTAAAATATTGACTTAGTCCAAAGTATTTCGCATATTATCCGCGACGTCAAAGCGTCTCGACGTTGTTCTTAATTGAGAAGAGATTCGCAAGAGAGCCGAAAAATAAAGATAACAGACACGTATTAGATAAATAAAACTTGACACGTTGCGCGGCAATCGATCTAACTGTACAAACAAACATAAAGAAATTAATAAGGGTATTGCCAATCTTATTGACATCGAAGACTGTCAGCCACCTGCTAGACTTTTCAGTGTTTTACAAACACATATACAAACAATACTAAAGATTAATTGACGAACGATCGTTGTATAAAAATATCTTCCTTATTCTTTCTAGATTTCTCGTTCATTTTATATTTTCCATTAATTTATTTTTAATTCTATTATCTTAAAAAAAATCTGTTTAAAGAAAAATAAAATTATCTAAATATGTATATTATTTTCTTAAAATAACAAAGTCTGATCGCATCTTGGTAGCAGCTATTTTAGGATAATTACCACATCAATAGATAGAATTGGATATCTTTGAACGTTTAGTGTAATCCTCCATGAGTAAGAAAATTTTCGTTTGGTCCAAAATTATCAAGTTGCATCAACATTTGATATTTTGCATGGTCTGAAAATAAAGCCGCGACACACAAAGAACAGCGCGCGAATAACGTTCCCTCCTTTCTACAGTCGCTTTTCCATCGCTTTTTTGCGTTTACATTTTCCATCGTATTTATCTGTCGGTCGCATCTCGCTGAGGTACGTGCATTATGGATGGCTCGCGTGTCCTCAACTCCTCTTTTCCTATTCTATGTGTTCCATTCTGTTCTCCTCGTTCCACGTATGTTTCCAGACCGGCGCGTCCAGATGGCAATTTCCAATCTCAATTATCCCCCTCAATTACACCGTCATTGTTTCCCTCGCATTGAATGACAAGCATGAGGAAATCTCATCAAATGCAGAATCATCGAAAAGTTATCGCGAAAGACATAATAAAATAAGAGTCATGGCTGTGGACTTTTTTTTGTTACTACTTTTTATTGCGAAGGTTTTTCATATTTCCATAATACGTAAGAAAGATCGGGACGTATGACTAAACGATTACTCAGTGACGTTGATAATAAAAATATTTTTAAATAT
The DNA here is from genome assembly GCF_001594055.1 of Mycetomoellerius zeteki. Lineage (NCBI taxonomy): Eukaryota > Metazoa > Arthropoda > Insecta > Hymenoptera > Formicidae > Mycetomoellerius > Mycetomoellerius zeteki. The sequence goes on along the minus strand of NW_017257076.1, from coordinate 582,785 downwards.
TAAGTATCAAGGGAGCGTTTATGAATTGCTGATATGCCGTCTATATGGACGAGAAAATATCTTTACACATCGCACGTTCTCGCGGGAATCGATATAATTGATAGGAACATATTGAATGTTTCGATCCTGTGAAAAATTACAAGTGGCGCGGGAAAAGATACGTTTTATAGCGAATGTCTAAAAATATCTTTCACCATTACGGAAAAAAATGTTTGGTTGAATTAACTGGAATTCTGGTGGAAAATGAACGATCCAGAATTCTAATTAAATCTATTAAAATTCTAGTTGAAATAACCAACATTCAGTTTTAACCAGAAATTTAGTAAAATCTTAACCAGAATTCTGGTTAAGATCGTTCATTTTCTATAAAAATTCCAATTAATTCAACCAAACATTTTTTTCTGTGTACGATATACTTATAAATATAAATATAAATATAATTAATTTATACATTTATCCTAAGCCGATATAATGATAAAATATATAGTTTTATTTATAAGGATAAAATGTAGTTTTATCCAAGGCATAAAATTAAATTTGATAGACATTAATCATTTTTAAAGCCTAACATTTATCTATGTCAAGATTTATTATAGTTTGAGGAGATACATGTGGATTACGAGCTTTCCCTTAAACGTATTTACGCATTTAATCAGATTTCACAGTGCGACATCGTACGAATCGGTGTAATTGTTCCGACGAATTTTATTGGAAGCTATATTCGTAATTTCGCGAGAAACGCGTCGATCGATTTCATCGCATCAACGACAAGAAAAACAACGGAGGCGTAGCGGGCACGCTAATTGCATTCACATCATCGGTTTATTTTATACATGATGACGTGGATAGTCGCAAACGTTACAGATCAAGTTAGAAAAAAATACCGATGGTTTTTCAACGCTTAATTTCCAATAATTACTTACGAATAATTTATGTCCATAGCTAAAAGCTTCTGCCAAATCGAATCTCACGATCGTGAAAGTAAAAGAAATATATTCTTTAACCTTTACAAGACGGAGAAAACCACTATATAGTGGCACTGAAACAATGTCATGTTTTGAGACAAGGAATACAATGAACTATAACAAATCCGAGGAAAAGCAGTAAGGTTTTAAAAATAGCTTTCGTTCTTTAAAGGTTAACACCGCTGACGATATTCCGCTAGAACTGTTGAAAATGCCAATTTGGCAATTTCCTATCCTTGTTTATACAAATATTAAAATAAAGACTTATTTTAATATTTGTATCATTAGAGTTATGTGTATACATTCACGTATTTTTAATATTCTGAATTGAATATTTAATAAAGAATAAAGAAAAAAAAATTTGTATGATTAGTGGAGCAAAAATGTCTGCGTTATCGACGTTTTTATGCGGTTAATGTTTGATACAAATTAATTTCTTTCCTGAAGAAAGCTTAGCTCGAAATTTAATGCTTAAAGCATTTAATATTGAAGAATACAAATTCCTCAAATTAAATATAATAGAAACTTTCATTTCGCTAAGAAATTTTTTAAATTCGAGAATGATTTTTAGAAGAATTTATTCATGCAGTGAAAAGGTGAAACAATATCCGTGAAACGTCCTTCGGCCCTTACTTTCTGTCCTTGAAACCTTCGTGTGAAAACAGGGCGGTCGGTTAATTTTAATGGACGCATAATTTCTATAATAAAAAACGATACAATGTACGACTTTTTACACGATCGATGTAATATACGAACAGACAAAAAAATGTAAATGCATAAGTCGCATTATGGCGATTCCCGCGAGAATGGATGCGCACGCTTGTTGCCTCAGCAATTTAAAAAAAGTAGCGTCAGGATCGATAAAAATAAAGGCGATTCCGAGAAAAATTTTTATTAGTATTAAACAATACAAATGTACAAAAAAAATACGATCGAGTAATATGTACGAAGCAACAAGATTTTTCACTTGGATAATAGAAGAACCTCAAAACAGAAATAATTAACATTTTCAAATTTCAACTGTACAGAACAGAAAATAACTCGCCACGTCTATATTTAGAACCAATATCAATTTTTCAATATCACTACCTCCATCAAACGTTGTATAGTTAGAAAGGAAATGCATTTTCCAGCGAGTCCTGACAATGAAACTATGTCGCGTCCTGGAATTTCCGCGTCTCTTTGTAAAACGCTAAGCAGAAAGGGCAGCGAGATGAGGGACACAAAATCGTCCCGCAGTCACGAAGAGACTCTGTATCGTCCCTTCGTGACGGATCTAAGTGACCACCCTCGATTTCCGACGTAAAGTGGCAGCGTACCGCGATTAGAATCTCCCGTTCCCTACATTACCACGCAACTTAATGATATAGTATATGAGGGGGTGAATGGTAGCGACAGGGGTTGTTCAATCAACCCCATTAATTTGTGCGAACGGGCTGGTACGACCCCCATGGGCGATTGTTAACGATGAGGACGATGAAGCGGAAGTGCCCGTTAGCGAAGCGGAAATCACCAAAAACACCTTGCACGATACGTTACGATATGAAGGATCCATGATCTAGTAACCGATATTTCTTTTTTTTTCTTTCTACATCCACGAGAATGTAATAATCGATAGACTATTGATTTTCGTGAGGTTTAATTTGTGTTATCAAAGGTTCTAAATACAACTGTCTTTCAAAAAAGATACACATGATACATGTAGAACAAACACAGAAGTCCTACTTTATATATGATTTCTGATGGAGTTGGCACACTGAAAAAAAGATTGGCTGCTGCAGCAAATTAGATGGTAAAATATGGCATAGCATTTTT
>NW_017257076.1:513873-579859 GCF_001594055.1 Mycetomoellerius zeteki | reverse complement strand
GCAGCCAATCTTTTTTTTCAGTGCACCTTTGTGACACGAAAAGAGCGCTGTGTATTGCTGAAATATCTAAAAATTTAAGATACAGACCTGAAAAAAGAAGGAGTTAAAAAAGGACCGATTTCTGTCCCTTTCAAAAAAGTGTAAATAAAAGGAATAGTATTATTTGTAGATTTTGACTTTTCCTGGACACGATAAAATTATTTAAAAAGTTCGTGGCATTTAGAGAACACTTCCAAAATTGAACACAAACATAATGTATTTATCCAAATTTCAATATTCTTGCTTAATTTTCGAGGTGTTCTCAAACACCATGAACTTTTTAATAACTTTATCGTATCCAGGAAATCAAGATTTACAAAAACCACTATTCCTCTTTTTCTAACAGAAATTGGCCTTTTTTTAATATTCTTCTTTGTTGGCTCATCAAAATAATTATATAGGAAATTCAAGCACGATGAGCAGTGTTACAAAAGTTCTGACATTCCAGCAATGTTGCAACAAGTTTCGACATTCTAGCAAACCAGCTTGAGATTGTTCTACGTAATTATTTTAAATAGTCCAACAAAATTTATTTTCAGATCTGTATCTAGCTAAATTTTTAAATACTTCAGGAAAATCATTCGTTCCATTCCCAGACGAGACGTTTTTTTAATCAAATATTTTTGGAGACGTTGAACCTACACGAACGCGACATTAATTTCGTTAGTTTCGATGTTACGATAATTGCAGAGGAATACAGTTGGCCAGAGCGAACAGCTGAACAAAGAAGACGACGCTTGGGTCACGTTTTGTAGGTTTTCGAATTAACGATACCGCCATTTCACTCTCGAGCGACATGTACATAGGACAAGGCACATCGGTCAGATCGTAATCTCTCGCTATTATCTCCTTCCGTATTCTCGCGCGATTAAGTGTGTCACGGAATGCGACGTGGTCGGTTTTACGCGTGCGGATGCATCAACGGCACGTGGTGATCCGCGACCGTCCGCGGTCGTGCATATGCGTTTCCGCATCGCGTGCGAGCGCACGTAGATTTACGTGTGTGTGTATATGCTGTCGCATATTCGTAAAGCCACCTGCGCACTGTGTACGCGCATGTGTGCACGGGTTCAAATGTATATATGCATGACGGGCCGATGCGCAGTGCACGGATTGTGCGGGCGCCGGCGCCGTGGATAATCCAATGGGATGATCTGCCAATCCTTGGAAAGCAGACCGGACCAATGGTGACTGCGAAAGGGTGGTGCCACGACGACTTAATTATTCTCGGTAACGCGTCGGTAGATCCGCCAAGAGTAACGATTCGGCATACGTACGAATTAAGAAATGAGATACACATGCTCGAAGTATGAAGATTCTTTATTCTATTTGGCGAAAAAAAAACAGGAAAACGTTTGATTTAGAATTACACGAACGACTGATAAAATAATATACGCAATAATTGTAAGGTTTGTTATTACTAATTATATTATAAACCAATCATTGACTTTTTTCAAAATGGAAAAACTGCACGTTAAATGTGCGAATTAATAGCCAACTAAATCGGGCAGATTCTTCGAAGTTAAATTACGTGTGTTCGACGAAAATATAAATATATTTTTTTTTACTGTGTTATTCATACATAGCGAAATAGAGACGATAGATAGACATCGGTAGACGAAGAAAATTTATTTCTTAATCGTGTCATTCGAAAATATAATTTATATCTATTTCGAAGTGACAGTTCTAAAATTTCGAGAGATCATCCGGAATCGCGCCGTTCTAAAATTCGAGATGCAAGTTTAAATGCGGCCTCAATGTATTTATGTAAATGCGATACAGAACGTTCGTTGCTGTCTCGTAGTGCGATGTTACGGCTTGCGTCAGAAGAGCGACGACGACAGGTGGATGGGAACCGCGGCAATGAAAATAGAAATGGACCTTTAACACTCTGCACCGTTTCATCTTTCCGAAAGAAATGAACGTAGATCTTATTCCCGCCAACGACGTGTGAGACGGAAATGAAAAACCGAAGTGGTACTCGCGACGTTAGGATCGACTGTGTTTCAAAGAACGTGAGTCAACGTTTTTACGAATGAGTCAGAAAAAGTACACTTTTTTCCTAAGACAGCATTGTATATCATAAAAATTACATGGCTAGCAACACGGTGACATGTGAAGCATTTCATTTTTTTGCTTTGATGTAGTATAGATATCGTTGAACGTATATAGGTCAAATTAGAGATAAGTGACGTAACAGTCGATAAATGCAAGTGTATTTCAAATAGCGTGTTTTTTTTTTTTCAAGAGATAATTGTTAATTAGTTTTAAACAAAGTTTTGAGCAAAGTTTGAAATTGTTCAATATTCTCGCGAAAAAGAAAAATCGGAGCAGGAAGCATTTCAACTCAGCCAAAGAGTTGAGTCACCTCTCTTAATTCAGTCTTGATTTTCGATTTATGTGTAACGAATGGGCAGCAGCGCGAGCGGAAGTGATGTGCGGGAGCATAAATAAGCGTGGATTTTTTAACACGGCTCTCGACGCTATATCGTCTTCATAAGGACGGCCTTAAATCGCGTTAGAATCCTCTCGATAGGGCCTTCGAGCGATGGTAGCTTACAGTTAAAGAGAAGCTGACATGAGGGACAGGTGGTGCTAAATAAAGACTGGACCGTCGCCAGCACGGCTGCAAGATGGCCGGTCGAGACGTTCGGCGTCGTCGCTCTTCGTCGTCGTGGTCGTCGTCGTCGGCGCTCGCTTACGACACAAATTTACCAGCGCCGTTGGACGGAACCGTCTCTGACGTCTACCACGATGTCCGGACTGGTGTTGAATTTCACGTTTCCACCTACATTTCGCTAATTTGAGGACGCGAAGCGAACCACGCATCTACGCCTATGCGTGACGCCGACAACGACGCTTTTACCAATAACGCATGTCGACGTGCTAAATGCGAATTTTCGGGCGATACAGTTCGCGAATGTTCTCCCGTGACGAAAATTTCGCCATTGTTAGCGAACCACAGAGTTGCGTTGTATTGCATTTATTGTTGCACGCAAACGTGACGTCAATAAGATTTCGTCAGTAAAGATAATTTCATAATGATAAAGAGCTATTTTTAAATCCATCTAACATTTAAAAAAATATAATGATTTTTATTTTATTCTAATATATTATACGCATTTATGCGATTTTAATTTTTTTTACGTTATAAATGCCACGCTTTTAAATGAAATAAGACTAATTGACTTTGTTTAATAATAATTCGAATCCGCTAATAATTTCGCGACTACGCGAGAGTCAATTGGTCTTTGCATGGGGCTTCACTGGATCTCACAAAAAACGAACCCCCTTCGTATGACGCTTCTATATATTCACGCTTCTTTCATGTGATTGCGACACGTTTCTTCGCGAGATGAGGAAAGTCAAGACCCCTCCCGCGATCTTTAAGAGGCGATAAAAAGGGAGTTTCAGATTACTCCGTGAAAAAAATCTTCGCGAAAAGTGACAATAAGGAATCAAATTACGAACATTTCTGCTTTCCGCATAAATATTCACTTTTTCCTGTAATCACGAAAACAACAAAAAATTGATAATTTCGGGGACTTATCGTTGCCATAGTGCCACGTCCCTATCATTGATACAAACGATAATTATCCAATAACTAACACGGAATACAAAAAAATATATTCGACGCCATATTCCATTTCGCTCATGACGTAAAGCTATAAATATATGTATATATACCGTGTTATTTGAAAGTCCAAAAACCACCCACGTACAACACCAAAAAATACAACACCAATAGCGACACCAAGTGTAGTGTAAGCCTTCACCACACACACAAGGTTATTAATATTATAGTGGTTAGCGGATCCTATATAGTTTCGATGGACATCCATATATATTTCGTGAAAGACACTTCGAACCACCTTATCGCATTCCAAGGAGGAGTATATCTATCTCGCGTCGTCTCTATCCCGAACTTTAAATTGATGTGTTAGGTTAACAAAAATAATTTCGCTGAATCGATCTTCTCGTCTATTTCGAGTATGTGTGAATTTTTCAACCATACATCGCGACATAATATTGCCTAATTTAATTTTTGTTCATTTACATCACAAGTATTAATGAAGGGACAGCGAATTGTTAAGCGGAATTTCTTTAGAAAGACTACCTCAATTGTTGTTACAATCGAGTTACAAATATTTTTTACGTTCTCCACATTTCGATGAAATTTTCGTGCGGCATTGAAGAATCCGCCGGGCCAAACGAGGTGAACCGCGATAGGATCGATCGTTGCGCGATCAAAAATTAAACGCCGTTCGTGTCTCGGTGCCGGTCGATTTCCGGCGGAGAGCCCAGAAGAAGAGAATCTCGCAGTTTTCGCAAAATCGCGGCTGCGTTTCTCTTTATTCAACCGAGTTCCAACGTCTCTTCATCCTTCGGCTCTCGACTGCACTCGGCTTCCATCTAACCATTTCTCGTTCTCGCGAAATCACGAAAAGCGTTTTAAGCGAGCGGACGAGGAACGAGAAGTCTGCATGGTCTATGTACGCCGAAAGACTAAATATTTATAAGCAATGGCTGGACGGTTCGTTGGCGGATCAGATACGCTTCTTCCTTGGCTTGCGTTAATTTAACGAAGAAACCTTCTATTTTATAATTTATACGGCTCTTTATGCCATTCACATTCATATTTCATGTCATGGTTCTTTAATTCTAAAAAGGAAATAATGCAGCCGGATTGATGAAATATGTTTAGGAATCAGTTTAGCTACAAGATTCGTTAAAGTGTTTTATAATACCTCGTTCGTTTCGACTAAAAAACAAATGACTCAACGCGAAAGGAAACATTGCGAAAATTCGTATCTAAAATTGGAAGATGCTTTACCCTCGCTTCGTTTTAGTATTCCCGCCACCATAGGTAAACCAAGAGAGTAATCATATTGTATAATAAACGGAATATAATATACACATGAGAATAAAAATTAAAAAAAACGAATTGCCAAACGACATTATTTACGAAAATAAAAGTACTAAAAAGTGAAGAAAAAGATTATATTTAAAAGATTCTATAAAAAAAGAACCGCTCGTCGATAAAAATAAACGAGTAATACGTTCTCGTTAATTTCTCTAATTGCGAATTTATTAAAAAATTTCAATAATAAAAAACAGAGAAAGTTAGATTTTATTATTTTTATTTTAACTAACCGACGTACTGTTCGATATAGATTGAACATATCGTTGTTCTCCTATTTTAAGATTTTTTTTTTCTAATGCATCAACGAGTAAAAGAGAAAAATTTATTATAGGAAACTTGCAGTTTCTCTCGAAGTTTTTAAAGACTTTAAAATGATTTCTTGAATTATTTGAGACCTCCGATATATTCTGAGAACATTTTTTAGGCTGATAATAGCGTTATCCCTTGTATTTTTTTGTTCCTGTTTACAATGAAGATAAAATTCACCCACCAGTTTAAATAACAGACTAAAACATTTCGATTTTATTTTATACGAGCGGTAATGTCAAACCGAAGAGGTATAATATCTGTACTGTGACTATTATTGCTACGATTATCATTATTAATATTATGCTTATTAAGAAAAAGAGTGTGAAGAGTGTAAAGATATAATATTAAAAAAAACTAACACCAAAAATAACAAACAATCGCAAATCTCTCAGCAACCGCAATCATTATCATCACTTCACGTCAGTTTCACTAAGAAAGAAACAAGAAAAAAAACACAGTCAAAAAAGTACGTTAGGAGAAGAAGAACAGGCCGATCCCCGGAAGATCTTCACTATGTACTTCATGGAAAGAAATTCGTAGGTACTCATACGTGTAGATTTTTGATACGTGTGCGTGTGCCGCTCTCTCTCATTCCCTTTCTCTCTCTCTCTCTCTTTCTCTCTCTCTTTCATCGATCACTAATACGTTTGCCCTTTTTTCTCTTTCTTTTTCGTGTCTTTGTCTCTCTTTCGCGTTAATATGGGGTCCTTAGAATGGCCCTTGGCCGTCTCAAGGATCTCGGAAAGAGAACTCTCTGCCCGTCTCCTTACGCGCGCGCGTCAGGATGCTGAAACGTCATATATATGGTGTCTTTAAAAAAAAAGCTCGTAAAATTACTCGACCGTTGCGATTCCGTTAAGCGAGTGCCTTCTTAGTGGCTCTTAAACGTTGCATTACCGACTATTAATTGCCGTCCCATCTCCGATATTCCCGAGAAATTCTTGCATAAAATTAAATAATTCGTGTGCTCGCTGCAAGGATGGATCACAAAAACTATTCCCATCATAAAACACAAAAAAATGCTCCGTTTTATTTTCCATTTACGAGATAGCGATTAGAAAATTTAAATAATGGCTGCGAAAATGATCAATTGTTTTACAATTTGACTTGTCTATTTGATAACTGAACGAGCGCTCGAGAAAGCGAAAAATTACGCGCGAAAACGATTTCATTGACTTGCAGCGAATAAATTTGATAGCCATCGACTATGAACGATCACGAGGATTTTTCCTGGCTTAGGCTACTTTGATTTAGCTACAGTTATACGACATATAAGTTTTTAATATCCTTCGACAAAGCACATAAATGTAGGACTCACCCATATTGTCCGGGAAGTACTGCTGGATAGCCAGCTCGGATGCCTGCAGCGAACGGGAATGCTAGAATCACAAATATAATTGGTGAATCTCAGTTATTAATAATTAATTTTAGACTTCTTTGTTAATGTGTACTTGAAATACTTAATATACTTAAATATTCTTTTGCTAAGTGTCAAAAAATCTAACAATTCCTTTTTTTGTATGATGTTTGAAACACGAAATTTTTCTTAAAATAATATGATTTTGCTATTTATTAAATGTGGAAATAGATTATAAAATGATATAATAATTATTACTATTCCAATCTTATAGATAGATATATCTCAACATTCTTTTTAAAAGATAATCAAAATTAATTAGAGAATTTATCAATTAAAAATGTATAATGATTTAAGAGCATCCTCTATTTTTTTTAGTCATTAGATTTTGAAACAAAATATGAAAAATTGTTTTCATTAATATTACATTTAAGCACAATTTATAGCATATATTCTAGAATTTTATTTCACACAAAGTTCATGGAAAGAATAGTAAAAATAATTCATATTTTTAGTTAGAAATCTGTGTCATATCTTCCAGTAACGTCATGTTTCATTCATTAGTATAATCAATATAGAGCTAATGTCCCTTTAGTCTTGCCGGATCAATATATATAGTATGAAATTATTATTATGAAAATAGCGAGCGTGATATCTTTTAAAGAAACAATCGAGCAAACGTAAATTCGCATGATTCATTATAACTAGAAATCTATGTTCTTCGCGTTGATGACTGAACAAATCGTCCGATTATAAAAACTCAAAATCGATTTACAGACATTTGTATATTTTTTTTCATTATTTTCTAACCGAAAATTTCTGTTAATAATTATTTAATAATTAATTTAAATTTATAATAAAAAAAATTTCAATCTTATTATTGTTATTTAATAATTGTAGTGTCCTATGCTATTGCGGCGCCGCCGTCAATAGAAATAAATATGTATAAAAGCAAACACATAAGTGTACGTAAAACATGCGCACGAACCTACATACTGATGGTTCAATGGCATGCTCGCTATCTGAGAGTGCATGTAATAAACTTGAAATGGCCATGCAATCGAATATATCACGATCAAAAATGTTTCGTCCTTCCTTGTTGTTAATGTAATTAACAACAATATAACTTTTCTGAAGCTGTTAGTATATTTTTAGAAATTCAATATAATTAATAAAGTTTTGTCTGCCCCCGTTTCAGAATTTTACTTATCAAAAAGTTCTGACAATTATAAAAAAATTTAAACAGAAGATGTGGAATATCTAATTTTTAAAATAATTGAAAAATTTGGAAAATATTCATCTTTAAGAAATTTTATAAACAACCATTCTCTGTTCTTGTTTTTATTAAATAATTGTCAGAATTTTTATCGAAATGTATCAAGAATATTCAGATCTTTTTGTGAAAGACCAGAATTCTTTCAGCTATATTGAAATTCTAAAAATGGAATGAAAAAAATAGAAATGTATAGAAAGTAATTTGCAGTATTGAAAGCAGAAATTGCAAATAACGTACACTGGTAGCTAAAACTTGATTTTAAAACGACTTTCTCACTCAGCGTTAAACTAGAGATAATTCTTGTATCAGAAAAAAAGAAAGCCAGACAAGACCGGCACTCGGGTTAACGCAAATTTAGACTCAGGTCTCGAAGCGCCAAGCCATGCTGGCTCAAAGCCACCAAGAGAGTTCGAGAGAGTGATTCAGAGGACACTTTACTATTTGGCTGTTCGTCATTTGTTCTTTTTGTTTCATAGCTATATAGTATAGTTTACTTGTACATAAAATTGTTGTTTGTCTCAAGATTACCTGTTAGATAAAACTTCGAGGCATGCCAAACCATTTTCATTTTAAATATAATACAATCTATATCTGCCACAATTAACGTTGAAAATAAATCGCGTTGATTAAATGTCTCCTCCGACTTATGTTATACATGATCTTATAATTACCGATGATTATTAAGTGATGCAAGAGAATTCTTATCCTACGTTTCCAAGATGTACGTGACGTATTATTACAACGAACGAAGTTCTAGATATCTGGCAATGTATCAATAGAGTAAAACTCGTGACTGTAATACGCAAATATCAAAAATACGAAATTCAATTGGCAAATGCTACCAGTCTTGTAAATAAAATATACTTACTCGTTTGCAAATTACCTCTGGGCTTAGCTCCGAGAATGGCTAAATTGACGTTTGCTTTGCGACCATCAATAATGGGGTTGGGATCTTTGCATGCCCTTTCCGCCGCCGGTCTATCTCCCATAATTACCTGTACATAGATTATATTCATTTTTCGATTAATCGAAAATAAGCCTGAATATGTATTTTCTACGTACTCTACAAATCATTATATTCAAATAGATGATATCACTAGTAAATAAGACTTATTTTCTATTCAGTAAATATCTTGAAAAGCAAAACAACTATTGTTTTTATTCTCACTTAATATACGGAACTTCAAAATCCTATTTGCCAATTTAGATGTTCATTTCTGCCAATGTAGATTAACTTTAATCTTGATTTCTTTATGTCTTTTATCTTGTTCTGTGTGTGTAGTTCTTAGAAAAAAATAAAAAGTCAAACCAAATAAAATTAATCTAAATTAGAGAAAGGGACATTCGAGAGATTGCAGGTAAAGATTAGTTAGAAATATGGGAAAGCAGCAGGTAGCGAAGTGTTATATAACATACTATTAAGTTTCTCGTAGATGAAGAGATGAACAGGAATTTCAACAAATCCTGGATCTTAGGACCTTTTATCATATATTCATTCTAATTTGATTTTAAAAAAATGGAAAAGAATACCATCTTTTTGATAGATTGAAAGCATCGTTACGGTAATAACGACATTATGTTCCAAAGCTCTAACAGAAATATATTCGCGCATCAAAAACTCTTTTCAAGAAATTATAAAAAGATTTTTTCACAACTATTTTATTAGAAAAAAATCTATTGAATTCTATGGAAAATATTTTGAATACTTAAGAAGCTTATTGTCGATAAGATATTTTTTAATAAATTTATAAAAATAAAATATTTTCTTAGTTATATATGTATATTTGATTTAATATTTTGTTACACCATTCATTTAATAGATTAGGAATTTTTTATAATTAATTAATAAATTAAATGACTATAAAAATAAAAGATGCTATATCTCAATGTTAGTTTGTCGAAGAACAATATTAAGTCCAATGAAATTTATTTCTATGTTACCAGCATATGCTCGCGCTATAAAGAAACAGATAGAATTTTACGACGTTGATGATGCAAAATAAAAGGTATTATCTAGAGCGGAAAAGCTTAGTTTATGTGTATAAAAATAGATTTAAACATTTATGATTTCGTACAAAGTTATCATAATCAACCCGCTTGAATATAATCGTATCGACTGGCTGAGTCATTTTTTGCTTTTAATTCGGAAAACTACAACAGCTGGTGTGAAATAGAAATCAAATTTATATTGAATATCACATTAAATCGAATACACGAAAATATATTAATACGTAATTACTTACGAAGCCATAGCCCCTGCTTTTGCCAGTCTGTCTGTCCGTAATAACGACCGCTTCCTCAATATCTCCGTAAACGTTGAAATGTTCCCTGAGACTCTTGTCGGTAGTGTGATAGGGCAAGCCACCGACAAACAACTTTGTCCATGTAGTGTCCTTTTGCTGTGGTGTAGTACCGGCAAGGGCCCCCAATCCTTGCACCAATTCGTCGGGCGCTGGGGCACTCACAGTACCCACAGCGCCAACTGCGCCTACACCGAGACCCGCGGCACCCGGCATCAGCATCCTCCAAATTTTGGCGAGATCACCGCCGGACGGAACAACGACTTGCTCAATCTTGACACGTTCTTTGGTACCTCGGTCAACGTTAATAACGCCACAAGCCGTGCAGCATTTAGACACGGAATACTCCCTATTCTGAAAACAGAAAAAATCCATGTTAAAAGGAAAAAAGATATAAATATGATTTTTTGATTAACGAAATCGATATTTTTAAGCATAAATTCTTTAATAAAGTTAAAATTGAATTTAGAAAAAATTTATATGGAAGGCTAATGATACAAGTAGATATGATTTATATTAAGAATTTAAAGAGAAATAGTAAAATTTTATTTGAAAAATATTTTATTTTATTTAAAAAAAATATTTTTACAATAAAATTTTGCATAATTTTAGAAATCTTAATCATGACTAATTTGCCAAAAGGATTAATCTAAAGCTCTTTATTCTGCGTTAAAAATAACTTGATGTTTATCTTTATAAGTTAAAATATTATCGCTTCATGAACCATTTATGTAGAAACTCGTTTTAAAGAGAACAAAATATTTTGACTGAAATCGATATTATGTATTTTCGTTTCTACGCTTCAAAGAGAGTACTCCAGATTTAAATACTGCATGAGAACGATTTTACTTTCTTTCATTTCTTGTATAAGATAGATATAATAGAATGTCTCATTTTATATTAGTATGTCATGTTCTCATTTTGTATAGAATGATATTTATATTTTATTATTTATGTCTTGGGGAAAAGTAATGAGAAAATTTATAATAATTTAATTGAACATATTTCATTAAAATAAAATGAACTAATTAAGGCTCAGAATTTAATAAAAAATTAAAGAAAATAAAAGCCGTGATGAGCCAAGATATAAGTACGCAAAAGCAAAAGTTTTTTTTTTATTTCATATACATCAGATGATAAGTAAATATTTCGATCACTTTTTTGGTCTTTCTTGTATTTGTTTTGTACTGAGGAAAATTAAAAAAGTGATCGAAACGTTTAGTTACCAATTGATGTATATGAAACAAGAATAAATTATTATTTTTGTGCACTTATATTTATGTTGACTCACGGCTTTTAATTTTTTTTAAATTTCATTCATTATTGAAATGTTTAATTTCCGGTATTGGATGTTTTGAACAGAATAACACATTATGTAATGCGTTAAGCCTTTTTAAAATCAGTATAAATGATATTCTCATTCATTTTAATGATGCTTGGTCTACATTGTACTCTCGGAGTAATGTGTTTGTTACGGGAGGATTAATTTGTGTGTCGCGTTACTGTCTAATTCACCCGCGTCCAATTAAGGGGGCCGCACGCGTGCAGCTTAGAAGCTCTGAAAAGATACAATTCTCACCCCTATGAGGGGTGAAAGAACCGTTGCACTTCGTCATGCAAACTCGATGCATGTATGTGTGCGAGTTTCGTGACAATTAGGTTTTAAGGATGCAACTAAGCCGCGTATTTAACATGCGTATTTAACGTGTACACTATAATGATGTACATGTTTTGATACGTACATGTCAGTATGTATATAGCAATTGTAACAATGGTAAAAGAAGCGCTATTCACTTTTCTCTTGAAAAATTTTATTTCGCAGATTTATAAAACGCTGCTCACTCACGTCGGCTTCAGTGAAAGGAGAATCATAATTGAGTGAAATGGATACGAAATTCTTGCACAGAAAAGAGATATTGTTGCTACTTAGGCGCCAAGCAGAACTTAAAAAGCAATTACCGCAACGTAGAATTACACTAATTAGCTTAGAGACTGAATATACACACACAATAATTAATAAGCGATTGATATACATATATAAAATTAATTAATTTTAAGCATTAAATTAATTTTTTCAACATACATTTTCTATAGAATTACAGCGCGCGTAATATATAAAATATATTTCTTTTGTCTAATCGAAAGATAAGAAACTTGTTTTTATAAAATCATTTATCTTACGCAATGTCATAAAAGCTTTAAGTCGCGCGAAATTTTTCTTGAAAAGATTTGCAAAAGTAAAATCGCATGCGCGTGAGTAATATGTCTAAAATAACTTTCCCTATGTAATAAATCATGTCATGATGTAGATTCAGATTCGTAAAACAATGAACAACATATAAAACTATTAAAACTTGAAATAGAATTCACGATATTGTGTGTTTAACGTCCAAAAAGTTAATATGTATTTCCAATATTTGCATTATTTAAATCCGAACGATATAAATAATCGATAACCGACGCACAGCTTGAATTAAAATGTCAGTCTTGTTTTGAGATTACATATTAAAGAGCCTTAATTAAAGGTTTTATTAATTTTGTTTATAGTAACAGAATTATCCAATATATATTTACAACAATAGTCTGACGTGAAGAATTAAGCAATCCAATAAACGAAAAAATATTTAGCGTCACATACGATTATTTAAAAATTCCATTTACAATGCAATGATACAACACAGTATCCATCTGCGCTCGCAACTTCCTGCAGTTTGAAGAATGCGAGAACCGAAGGGCTTTCGTTTACACGAAAACGAATCGTCTTCTAGCTTCGTCTGAGTGAGTGTAGTCACTTTACTTTCGTCTACCCACTCTAGCACGCTCGAATCGATGACTCCTTCGAACACAAAGGGAACAGATAAAGCCCCTTTTGCGTAGAAACTGAACCCCTGCATCGTGGAAAATCCGACGGGTCGAAAGGACGGTGGAGAGAAGCGAGAGGGCTGTACCCTGAACGATAAAGAGGGCTATACGGATGGAGAAGCAAGGGCAAGGAGGAAGGACCATGACCTCCATCTAAGGCTCTCTCTCGCACTCTTTTCTAAAGAAACCTGAAAAGAGAGCCAGTTTTGTTCCTCACGTAGAGAACGAAACGGTCGAGGGAACCAGGTAGTAGGGCATTTTTCGTGCGGCTCGTTTTTCGAGTTTCTGCAACGCGTTTCAGCGTCGATAGAAGAAGAGGGAGAAAGAGCCCTTTTTCCCCCGTCGCGTCCCTTTTCCTCTCACTCGGCGTTTTCAACACACTCGCTTCTTCTTGCCCGAACATATTGTGTGCGCCGGGCCCTACGGCGAGGGCAGAGGGGCCTTCTACGGGCCCCCGCCTGTTCTCCTTGCCCATCCCTCCTACTGCCCTTTCCTACCGGTACTTCGACAGAACGACCGTCGGTTCCCGGTCGAGATCCCCCAAAACGACGGCAGCTGCTGCAGAAAACCGGTGCAGCACGCCGTATAATCATATTGTTGTATTGCCATCGCCGCCCTCTCCTCCTTCACCATCTTTTGCTCTGCCCTAGACGTCCTAGCTGAGTTCGTTCGAAACGTTTACACGAAAAATCGCTTTTCTTAGCGTTACGATTTAACCACGACGAGAAATACTTCTGTGAAACATTTATATTCCAAATATATCACAGAGTAAAGCATGACTGTGTCGATGAAATTTAAAATCGAGGCTCGTAAATCATCACAAACTAAATCTAAAATAACATACAAAGTAATGTGTCGTATAATTTGCAAGTTAACGATCTTAAATTCTTCTTTAACTACCGCTTGTACGAAAGACGTTTCAAACAAGAATGGACTCCGTTTAAAAAATCATAAGTGACTTCAAAATCTCGGATGCGATCGTGCGTAAAATTATGTTCCCCTTGACACCATGCAATTTTCTTTTGAAACATTTTCTCAGTAAATAATTCAAAAATAATTTAAGGTTATTAAGTCAAGTGAATCTTTATGTATGATGTATCCATATTCAATTTCTATATTAGTATAAAATAATACAGATAACTATTGCAGATCACAATTTATAAAATAAATCCTTTTCTCACTGCAAACAAGGGTAATGTAAGAAAAAAATACTTATTAGTTTATAATAGTTCATATTTTGCGAGTCACACTGTGAAAATGCACGGTCGACTACTACTGACGTTAGTAAAGGTAGTTTCAACCCTTTGGGTAATAAGAGGCACAGCTTACGGAGGGTAGAAACAATAGCCGTACGCGGCCGACTGACTCGTAAGCCGGCGGAAGCGACAGAAATCCTTGACGATCGCGAGACACGAGAATTTCGACGAATTTCCAGTTATATTCACTGACCGTGTTTCGTGGAACGTTGTTCCGACGAGGTGCACTGTTCGCGCGCAATAGGATCTGTTTCCGTCGAGATGAATAAGGCCGCTATTTCATTTGTGCGTTTTTATCGTACGACAAATATTTTTCATGCCTGTTGATTTGCTACAGGATAGAGAGATCCGAGGACTTCTCTGTCCTACACATATTTGTCGTATGACAAAAACGCATAAATGAAACGGCAGCTTAAGCTCGCAGGATGTGTCTCGCTTGTGACAAAAACTTCACGGAATGTTTAAAGCGTTCGCGAAATACGTACTCGTTGAGAAACACTGGTTTTTAATAGCTCACACGTGGACTATGCGGACACCCCGTGGTGCACGAGAAGAATGTACTTCTTGGACGCGCCGCACTTTAGCGACAAGTTCCCATCGCGACGCATAACGTAGTAACGTCATCGTCTTTTGGTCGTGTCGAGCGTGCGTGGCGTGTCGTTCGGCACTGGCCAATTGCCATTCATGAAAGCACTCGCGAAAATATCTTCTCGGCCAAAGTCACAAAGAAGGCCAGTCTTTCGAAAAACACGTGCGACACATAGTTCTCGTCAGATTTCGCGAAAAGGTGTCGGATATGCGCGAGTTAATTGCAGAAGGGCAAGTGAAAAACGCGTTAATCCAAAAACAAATCTGATATCTTAAGACTCGGAAAATTGCTGGTTGACTTATGGTTAGATTTAATCTGATGATAATATATATATATATATAAATTGTATTTTTCTATCTGTGGTTAATCATCAAACTAATTTTGTAGTGAATAACTGCTAGATCCAATCTTTCATTATTTGGTTAACTTGTGATTAAGCTTAATCTGATATTTTTTATTCAATGGACTTCACCCACATCATCATAGATGGAAGCTCATTGGATAAACCATCAGGTTAAGCCTTATCACCAGTTAACCAGAAAATGAAAAATTGGACCCTAATGTTATAACTATAAAATCATTAGTTTAGTGATTAATCATGCTAGAAAAACAATTTTTAATCATTAAGTTAAATGAAATTAAGTCTTAAACTACAAGTTAATCAGATAATGAAAAACTGGGCCTAAACATTATAATGAGAATCTCCGTATTATATACATATTTTTAAATAGAGGTGTATTTAAGTACTAAATATAAAAGAAAAAGAAATTACTTCTAATGCCTTTAAACTTATAATTAACTTATATAATATAACGTAACTTTTCATTGCTTAAATTTTACAGCTATTTACGAAGAACTATATGTTTAATTATTCTACTTCACTCATATTTATATAAATTTAATCAATTTTAAAATGAATTTGTGTATCCCGTTTTCTTTTCGCAGACTTTACAAGTGTACGATCCTTATACACACGTGTAGTTGTCAAATAAATTTCGAAACAATTTCTCTCTTTCAGGTACTAATTGGCATGTGTCCGCATCTTTCTGCAAAACTTGTCGCGGCAAGTTTATACGTTTGTATGCGGCGAGCCTCACTATGCTACGCAGGCGATAACATCATTATCAAATTGTTTGCATCTCATGCAGGAACACTTGTTGAAGCACGATTGACAATAAGCGTTGTACGTCTGCTGAAAAGTTTATACGTTAACGTCGACGATTCATAGGCGGGATCCGAAGAAGCGTTATGCGCTACTTGTCCGTCGATAGCGTGAAAATTGCATGGCTTATATTTTTCTATAGCGGAGATATCGGCTAGAAAACAGTACATTGTTGATCGAGCGTTGGAATGTCGAAAAAAGAAAGAACTCTCGTTCCGTGCTATTAGAGAGATTAACAACTTTATACGGCGCTCAAAATTTGCATTATTACGTCACATCCTTCAAAGCATTCTTTATACACACAAATGTAGTAAAAAATATTATATAATCTGTTGTGATAGGGAACTTGATTTTATAAAACGTATACATATGTATAATTTACACTGAAAAAAACTTATTAAATTTTAATAAATATTTGTTTGAACAGTACTAACTAAATATTTATACTAAATGTAAATATATATTTATTTGGTTACAAGAACCATTAATTTAAGTATAATTTTTTTTATTGAGTAAATACTTATTTATTGTTAACATATCTTTCGTTAGTACTAATTATGTTGAAACACTGTGAAATAAATTATAATTCTAATTTATGTAAAATTTTATATATATATATATAAATATATTAATCTTTTTTATTATTTTATAATCAGCTTAATTCCAAACATTCATAGGTATCTTTAGAAGTTTCATTTTTATCAAAAGAGTATAAATAAAAATTGAAGTAACTATAAGTGTTACTTCGATTCTCGTTATTATTTCGGTAGAGGCAAGGCAGAAGGACATAGGCATTTTATGTGGCCAATGGATTCTGTATTCAACTTTTAGGACCTTTCATAAAATTCATAAAACTTAGCGAACTTCCGAAAGAACATCGAACATTAACATAACTCGACTTAGACCAGTCCCGTTGCCTCTCAAGATAAGACGAGTAGAAAAATCGCAGCGAACTTTCGCGAGTAAATAACTTCCATGTTCTTATGCAAACTTATGAAGTTTCTTTCACGCGCTTTCCACTGAAAAGAAAAGCAATCAGATGTGATTCTGATTGAATTGCTTCCAAGAGCATCTTCATGGTTGGCTTATTTTCAATTATCATATGTATTGAGTCATAAAATTAATTTAAAAATATACATTAATTTTTGTTGTTATTAATCTATAATTAATTTTTATATTTTTGTCATAATTTAAATCTGAAATTTAAGTGTTATTTTTTTATATATAAATATAATCTTAAAGGCTTCATTAATTGCGACATTAATTCATTTAAGTACATTGAAAAAATACTAAATTTCAATAATTGTTTTATTTGTTTTGTGTATTCACATATACAGTTTTAATAAATCATTTATTATTGTTTAATAAATATTAGTTTGAATAGTTCTAAGTAAATATTTATTAAATGAAAATATATATTTATTTGATACAAAAACTATTAACTTGATTTAACTATTATTTCTTATTGAGTAAATATTTATTTACTGTAAGTAAACGTTTACTTACAAGTATTATTCAAAGAAGTATCTATTAAAATTTAATAAATTTTTATCAGTGTACCCAAAACTTTTTTCACTAGTTGTGTACTACGAACGTTAGGCTATTCGTAACATGAGTGTCACTCTGAGCAATTTTTCAGTCAGAACCGCTATCACCTGCGTCCGTTTCCAGACGTACTGGCTCGGCAAAATTGTCGGGAACGACCGTCGGGGTTTATTAATAAACATCGGGGAACACGTGCCGGTCGCCCTTTGTCGCGACGATCGAGCCGTTGAACGGGGGTTGAGAGGGGACAGCTGAGAGAAGAAGCAGACCATTTTACGAACGTGCAAGATGGCCACGCGCCACCGCGCAGTTTCGCGGACGGATAAACAGAATTTCCTGCGCACACAAATTCGCGCGCCACGCGATCTTACATGCCACGTACAGCAAAATCGGATTCAGTCGAGACGCCGACGTTTCGTGCCGACTGATCGTATATGTAGATCACACGGGATCCAGGGAAGTGCACGCTAGTGTCGCTCGCGCGAGGCGATGCATCCAATTTTATCGGCGCATCTCAATGTCGCGATATGCAGAGGCGAGTGAGTGAGCAGTGATGACAGTGTTTCCCTCATAACTACTACTGCTTCATATCTTCCAAGGATAAAGCAGCCGTATACAATGCCTATGACCATTGTTATAACTCATCATTCATTTAAATAATTGATTATTTTGCTTGACGCTGTTCGTATTACTCTTTTCTATCATTCCGATAATTGTCTCTTAATCAATGATCTTCCGGTGTTAAATCACTAAAAAGTCATAATTTTTTATGAAATTCAAATATAAAATCTTATAAATATACTGAGAAAAATGATCTGATTGAATTAAATAGTAATTCTCTCTCTCTCTCTCTCTCTCTCTCTCATGAAAAATTAGAATTTTCTGATTAAATCTACTAGAATTCTAATTGATATAATTATCCTGATATAAATAAAAATTCTAATAGATTTTACCAGAAATATTGCATCAACCAGAATTCCAGTTATCTCAACTAGACTTCTAATAAATTCAACCAGAAAGTTTTGATTCGTCCATTTTCAGAAATTTTTTCAGTGATATTTCAATTATACAGGAAATGATAACACGAATATACACGTAAGGCTCAATTGCACCAACGTTACTTTAGGGGTGCGTTCCGAGTTACGCATGAAACGCATCATGTATTTTATTCTTTATTATTTAGTGAATAACAAGGACAAATGATGCATCGTGCGCTTCATGGGTAACTCGGAACGCACCCTAGGTTTATTCATGTCGCATGCTCCAACATACTCTAACAGGCTCCTACCATATAGTCCCTACTTACTCCAACGTGTTCGTTGGAACGAGTAGGAACTAGAATAATTATGGTAGAAGCATGTTGAAGCACATTAAAGCATGTTGGAGCATAAGACGCGAACACGTCTTTTGACTTTAACCCTTTCCGTCATAGTATAGTCACATAGACTACATCTTTTCTTCTTTGGTTTTTATTAATTTAATAACACTGACTTATTTTATGTATCATGTTTGATTTGTTATGTAGTCAAGATATTTTTGTTTAGAAAAAAATAATTTCGGTTCATATTTTTGCAAAAATAATTATTTTCCGGTTTGATACAAAAATACGTGATACAAAGCGAGGCTTAGAACTCTCTCTTTTTCTCTTTTTAAGCCAGAGAGAGAAGGAGAGACTTTTAAGCCTCGCTTAAAGTTAAAATAATGTTGGTACAATCGGACCTAATTCGAACAAAAAGAAACTTTTATTTGTATGCTTAGAAATTAGAAACTAATCTACACTCGATCTTAGCGCCGCATATCTTTACAATCATAAAGCCGCGATGTGAAAATTGCATGAAGTAATACGCCATAACGATAGCAATTAACTATCATTAATTAACATTAATGATAGCTATCAATGTTAATGAGCCGCCTAGTACCAAAATTCGTACAACGAGTACGATGATAACAGCTTTGCACAAGGTATGCATTAAATATGACACGTGCTAACGCAAAACCGATGACTTTTTTACGAGTTATCTTGTAGCCAAGTGTGCTATTTTCAAAAGGAGTAACGGCGGATCGAAAATAGATCGATCGAAGAGAAGTGGAATCTACCGAAGTTAATCGTATCTCCTGAAAGAAATTACGAAATCGATTCAAATTGGTACATCCAATACGTCGAAATATTTTTGTTTCCGTTGTAAGGGTGCTATTTCATTTGTGTTTTTGTCGTACGACAAATGTGTATAGAATAGAGAGGTCCTCGGATGTCTCTATTCCATAGCCAATCAACAGGCTTGAAAAATTTGTCGTGCGACAAAAACGCACAAATAAAATATCACTCTGACAACATAGTTTTCGGAAGTCCGTTTTTCTAGGGAATTTTCATTAACGATCAGGGGGTCGATTCTGTATCTTCAAACAAGGTGAAGTTACAAAAGTGAGCAAATTTACTAGATGTTGACCAATGAAATTATCAGTATTCTAGTAAATTCGCTCACTTTCGTAATTTTCACCTCGTTTCAAGATACAGAATCGATCCACAGTGTTAAATAATTCGCTCACTTACATGTGTATCGCACTATGTACGTCTATCTGTTGCACTACGCCGTGATAATCCCAATATGTGATGGTACACAAACAGTTATACACCAAGGTTAGGAATCCTTCCGCCTGTGTGGAATCTTCGCGATCTATATGAAGCACGATGCACTTTCGGAAAAAAACGATTATTCGACTCAATTAAAGAAATACTCGCGAAAACTGCAGGCACCTTTTTACATCAAGGATGGTTCGTACTCGGCCAGTTCACGTTATAGTCACCACGCGGTGTGAACGGTGGCTCGGTTCTTGTGACCGTGAACGCGTTCAAAACGCAACCGACGCCGATGAAAGCCCACGTGCGAGTGCTAGGTCTTTCGTTTGAGTTGCCGCGGCTACTACACGGCGCTTCAGTTCGCCAGTTTCCCACAGTTTCCTCGCCAGTTGGTCTACCAATCGAGCCTCTCGATTGGCCGACGTCTATTCCCACTCCCGTGCACGGATACGTGCGCACGCAAGCAGCCCCATACCCAGGAAACATGAGCGCTGAAATTCAAAAAGCGAGACCGATCGGTATTTTCACGCGATACTCGACGACGCTGGTTTTGAGATGCTTCTCGCAGGCATGGCAGGGTAATGACTTGTTGCCGGGTGATCGATTGTCCCGAGAAACACGTGTGCGCGACGGGGACCCGGCATAATCGCGGACAAGTCGTTGATCTTTTCTCTTTTGTTTGTACTTTTTATAGATTTTCTTCGCGCCTCCATTATAACTTTGACGATTGACATAATTGGTCTATGTTAATTTATTGGATGAGTGCAAAAATTCGTGCCCGATTTATTATTCAGAGTTCGAATAGCTGCAATTTTGTTGAAAATAAACAAAATTTAAATTTAAATTTAAAACAAATTTTAAAGCTTGAAATCTCTACTTTCGAATGGTTACTATATTTTTTTAATTTATGTGAGTTTTGTAATTTTTACGTACAAAAAACTACGAGTTAAACGGGAAATTTTTCTCTTCACTTTGTGGGTCTGTCACATGTCTAAAAAAAATTTGCAAAAATTTTTGAATTTCTAATGTAAAAGCTTAAAGTTTTCCCTATAAAATCGTTTTTAAAAAATGTGTATCTGTATGATTTTTTGTTACTGAATTTTTGCAAATTAAATAAAAAGAATATTTTGACTTTAATAACTCATAACTCCATCAAAACTATCATAATTTAAAAAAACAGATTTTTAAATTCTCTCATCAAATAGAGTAAAATTTAGATTTTATTTTATTTTTAACAAAAATACCAGATGTTTGAATTTTGAATAATAAATCGGGCACGAATTTTTGCACTCATCCAATATATTCTTTTGCATCGAACGCAAAACTTTCACTTACGATTTATTCTATTGCATAGATTACAAATTTATGAAATTTATGTTTATTTTTTTTATTGGTAGGCAAAACTGTATAAATAACACTTATAAAATCACAATTAGAATTATTATTACAAATTATTGCGTAGACTCTATATTTAAAAAAAGATAATATACGAATATTATTTTATCAATTACAACTGAATTCCATTTTTGTCATTCTAATTTCTCTTTCGAGAAAATATATTTATGGGATTAATTTTTTATAATCCATATATTAAAAATGCATCTCAACAAAGAAAGAATATTTATATAAGTAGCATTTATCGTGAAAACTGCAATTATTACAAGAGTTTTATTAGAGTAGAAGATCGAAAATACCGAAATCCTTCCTTTATTCCGCGAGAATTTCTCCTACGAAAATGCATAACAAAGCGAAGCGATTCTAAGGGATCTACGAGGCGAGGCGGTGGTCCGCGGAAGAGCATCAGCTGTTCGAATTATTATCGTTGCAGACGACGGCAGATGTTCGCTGGCCTGAAACGTTCTCCCCCGAAAGCTTTGAACTCGCTGATCCTTTTTCTTTCGGGCCGGTGAAAAACTCACGAGGAAAGTACACCTTTTCAAAATGCGCCTTGTACGAACATTACAAATGCAATACAAACAAAAAATGAATGCATATTATCTTGAATTAGAAAATGCAGAACATCCGGCATCCCGCATTGTATAACGACTTTTTTTTTAAACTATATCAAGAATCTTAATGTTAATTTTCACTTTTGTATACTAAGTATCAAATACATAAAACAATAAAATATTAACAAATTATAATACTTTTTTAATAAACTTATAAAGATTTATTATATATTTATGGTTCCGGAAAAATATAAATTTATTTTGTTAAATTAAAATAACTTTTCTACAAAAGCAATTCTCCTATGTACAGTTTCATGAATTTTACTACATTATACTCCACAGAGAGAGAAAGATTTTATGTTTCATCAGTAAAGAGCTAGTCGAGTTACGATTATGTTCTTATGAAAATCAATATGAAGAGTAATGGTGCTCCAAGGAGTTTCTTATACACGTTATGCAAACAATCACAGTCGTAGATAGTCGTAAGGAGTTTTATTACACGGTGCTTCCGGGGGCAGGCAACCAGGCAGCGATAATTCGTAGCTGCCCAGCTACGTTCCCTTTGATGCCAAGGATAGACGAGGCTCGGGAACGTCGCATTGTTCGAAACCTGCCGTTACTTACGTATGACGGAATATAGGATATCATCGTCCGTCGCGTCCGCGCTCGAAGGAGACCCCATAGGTTCATGGCACGCGCTGCCAGCTGCCCCACAGCTGTCTCTCTGTCGTCCCCCATATACGAGACCAGGGTTCTTACCCAACCGTGGTGCATTTACCACACCGAACGAACCGTTTCGCTTCTGTGTGCACGACGCACGTGCGTACGACTCGGCAATATTTTATTAGCGTGCACATTGCGACGAGTGAAGCACCCTTTCAAATCCTAAGAAACGAATCTTGAGAAGTACCTGATCTAAAAAGTTCGTCAAAATACTCTGAATAATTTCACAAAACTGCCATAAAATTACAGCTATTTTTAACGCTTTTATTAGTCACAATTATTAAACATGCGATATTTAACTATAGCTTTTCTGAATTTAATTGTATTTTTATAAATGTTATTTTATTAAGGATGATAATCATCGAAATAAGATATAACCAAATATATTCTTTAAATTTTTTGGAATAAAATCTCACTTTAAAGAATAAATATTCCTCCAGTTTTGAAAGAGAATGATAGAATGTTCAATTTTTAAGAGTGAAGTTTTACTCTTTTAGAGTGAGATTCTATTCCAAAAAAAATTTAAAGAATGATATTCAATAGAAGAGTTCTTATTCAAAAGAATCTGTTTAAGTATCTAAAATGTATGTTATTCGAATAAATAATTATTTATTTAAAAGTTCAAGCTGCTATTTCCTATGTGAAATATATATGCTGAATTGCGTATACGGTATCACTGGAAGGTGGGACCATGGGGCTCTACATTTGCGGTTTCCCATCCGGCTTGACCGGCACATTCTCGCAGGAAATAGTCCTGGAGTATCCTAGAGGATACAGGGCTATTGGGTTTCGCGTGAAAAAAAAAACGAGATCGTCGGTAGCAGAAAGTGAGTATGAGGAGAAGATACGAAGAGACGACGCGTAAGTGCTTGCACGAAAAATAAAAAGGACTGTGAAGGGAGAAAAGCGAAGTGCACACGCCAAGAACCGGAAATCCCAGGGCGTTCAACTCTGACACCCGGTATATATTTAGATTTAAAGAGACCCGATCTAGTCCGATTTCATAGATATAGGACGCAATTAATCAATAAAATTTTGGTCTTGAAAATAACACTAAATCTTAGCCTGAGAAAAATGTCTAGTTGGAAATGGACGGATCATGAAATTCTGATTATATTAATTAGAACTTCGATTATTATACTAGAATTCTAGTACGTTTAACTAGAAAATTCTGAATCGTTCATTTTTAATCACAAGTCCAATTAATCCAACCAGACATTTTTTTCAGAGTATACAATATATTCATCATTCTGTCCAAAATTACGTATTTGCTTGAAAGTAAAAGATATATTTTTGTATATTTTATAGCAGCCATAATCTAAAAACGAAAAATTACTGTGGTCTGCGTTTGTCATTGCAAAAGATTACGAACAATCGTTAAATCGCATCGTTAAATCGCATCGTTAAAATTATCACAATCGTGCTTAAACGTGATGTGCAGAAATACGTTACAAAACACAAATAAAATCGCGAAGTTTATGAGAGAACGACACGTTGAAAGGACGTCACCTGCCAAATAGATTTTTCTTAATCATTCCTATAGTAATTCGTTCGAAAACGTTTTACAGATATCGTTCTAAACGAAGCTTATTACGTGAGAGCCATGTGTTTTGAAAAACAGAATTATTTACGACACATCCGAGAGAAATGAGCATTAAATCGGCCAGCCACGTGGCGCTCGATAGCATCGTCGTTTTTAAAGAAAACTTAGCACTTCCGCGAAGGAAGCTGATCATTTCCTACATCGTGTTTATTGCACAATCGCGCACGCAATGCACGGTTCACCCACATAACCGCGCCTCGAACCCATGGAATCGGGCGAGCGACGTATCATACGACACGCACGTCACGCTGAGAGTGTAACGATCGAGGGAAATTACTGTAATCGCGGTATGTCAGAGTTTCGCGATTGACTCACCCGCCTGTAAAGCTCCCGTCTTTCACACGCACTTTGGGACAGAGGCACGCGCGACTTGTTGAAACCCTGCTCGCCGGCCCGACCCGGCTGGGTTAAAAGCGAAAGCGCAACGATGACAATAATTAAATATCCGGGTACACGCATTTACATATCGTATCCGCATACTTTCTGTACTTTTTCCGCATCTTTAGCAACCTACATTTTTTTCTGGATATGCATTATTTTATTTTGCAATTTTAACAGTATCTCTTTAATTACAATATAATAGTCCCTTTACCCTAATAGCACAGATCTCCAAGGGACTTTCCAAAGAACATTCAGAGGATATCCCTATGTCCTAAGAACGTTCGCCAGAATGTCCTTCGAATAAAGTGTGCTATTAGGGTACTTAGGATATGACAATATTTTTTATTAACGATATTTGTATCACTTTGAAAATGAAGGCAATATATCAAGATATATTTTCTTCTGTTTTTTATTTTCACTTTGTTTATCATGAATTGAACGTCGAACGTCGATGCGCGATTTAGATGAAAATCTGCCAGCTGAAAAATTACGCGCGAAAGCTGCAAAGTACCGGCGTCTTTAGAGACACAATACCAGCGGTTGGCGGCCTTCTCGAAATAGATGAGGAGCCCAGCCCTCCAAACTCGTCCGAAAATAAAACAGGTTTCTTCCTTGCGCACGACGACGTCCAATTGGTTGAGACTCCGACGAAATAGTCATTTATTTATTATCCGTTTATTTCCGATGGTAAATGTCATTGTGCTACTCACGCCGATCAACGAAACTTGAATACTATTAGCGAATTATCGGCTTGCGCAAAATCTCGAACAACTGTGTAACTTCTTGAGCAATTGTTCAAACAAGTCACATATGTAGAAACTCGTATTATCGAGAATATAAACTTCTCATAAACATTCTCTCTCTCTTTCTCTCTCTCGTGGAATATTATTTTTATACGCATCTCGAAATTGCCTTCAATAATCAGTTACGAATCAAAATTGACCCGCAGTGATGTGATTTAAAAATTTGTGGATTAATATAATTATTCGAAGGCTTTTTTCTAGCAATAATAATGCAAATAATTACTTGAAAAAAGAATGGAAAAATGTGTTATGCGCAATAATGTAATTAGACTTCTACCTATTACAGAAAATAATGTCTGATTATTCATATAACTTTCCGTAATTTTTATTCAATACAGAATGTTTATACGTAATGCATAAAACATTACTCATCCAATTTGTAC
The DNA here is from genome assembly GCF_001594055.1 of Mycetomoellerius zeteki. Taxonomy (NCBI): domain Eukaryota; kingdom Metazoa; phylum Arthropoda; class Insecta; order Hymenoptera; family Formicidae; genus Mycetomoellerius; species Mycetomoellerius zeteki. The sequence continues at coordinate 553,820 of NW_017257076.1, read as the reverse complement.
ATATTTTTTTTCAAGATTGTATTTCATTAACTTTAAATAATTTTTCCATACAATAATTAAATGCTTAGATAAGAATTGTATACTAATCATAATCGTTGATAACATCATATAATAAATAGATTCTAGAGTTGTTTACAAGAAATATATTTTTTAAAAAACAAATGCGTCATAGAAAATCTACTAATTGTAAGGTAATAATTACATTTAAATTGGTAAGGATCATAAGTTAAAATACAACTAGATAAAACTGACAAGCAATATATTATTTCAATAATTGACAGTACAATATATATTTCTGTTTTTTTTGTTAATTAATGCCACAAGTATTTCGTGAATAATTACCTTTTCCTAAATTGTATAAGATGGATATTATAAAGTATAATATAAAAAGAAAACTTTCTAACAGAAAGAGAGAGTTTAATTTATATTGATAATGTTTTATAATTAATTTTTTATAATTAAAAAAATATATAAGAAAAACGTGCTTGCTAATGTATCAAAAATAAAATTATATTATACATAAACACTAAAAATTATAACAAAAAATCTCGGTTTTACCAGAATTACAAAACGAATTATATTAAGCGTTTTTAAAAATTTTCGAAATTTTAGTACAATTAACTTGAAAATTAATTATAATGCTTCATAGTAGGTACGTAATAAAAATTGTAATCTTATATATAAACACCCTATCAATTTTTATGTTAAATTAGCTTAAAATTTATTTTATTTTTGTATAAGTAATTTTTAATTAAAAATATATTCTCATTTTTATAAACTCATTAGACACGATCTACTTCATAATTTAGTAGACGTTAATGATCTTTGTATAAAAAGTATCATTTATTTTAGAGGTGTAAAACCATCGCTGATATTTAATGGTGGATATCCGGAAGGATATACTCTGTTATAATCCGTGCCTGCGAATTCGTTTGATTGATCGGATGAGAATGGCGCGGATAAAGATGGATTAAAGCCTTGGTAAACATTATATTTGTCGTTTTGATAAAAATTAGTGTGCTGTTCATACGGTGGATTATAATCGATCTGGCTGTACGGATGCGATGTTGTAAGATCCACATGATGTATATTCTGTGGATATCCACCATAATATCCCGGGAAAATATGATGATGGTGATGATGGTGGTGATGCGTTGTATTTGTATGGTCAGGTGAAATTGTGGTAGTATTAGGTCTCATAGTAGGCTTATTTGATATTGTATCATCTGGTTTCTCCGTCGAATTCTCAGATCGACGAAAATTCAAGCTTGCTTGCAAATTAACGGCATTCTCGTGAAGATATTCACGCTCTCTGGTTGTTCCTTTCACGTTGGCGCGCCTCCGCTGACCCTCTTTACACCCGCGTATCGTATTCTAGTGAAATTTGTTAATAATACTTGTTAATAACACAAGAAAAGAACAGTTTTGCTGAAGTATCTAAAAATGTAGCTAGATACAGATCTGAAAATAATTGAATCACCAAAATAATTATGTAGAACGTTGATGACAATGCTGTAACAAGTTTTAACATTCTAGCAATTAGTTTAAGTGTTCTACGCAATTCTTTTGATGGTTCGAACAAAATTATTTTTAAACCAGTATTTATAGCTACGTTCTTTCCGTGCATAAATTTGTTAATAATATTTATCAATAACATGAATTAATATACAAAGTCACAAATCAAGTATAAACAAATATATTTCTATAAAAGAATCAAAATATAATACGCGATATTAAATTGATAAAAAAAAAGAATTGTTTCCGTTACTAGAACATTATAGAAATGTTATCTTTTATATCAAAGTTATGTTGTACGCGCCTTAAAACAGAAGCGAAGTAAAATAAAGGAATATATTTTTTACGACGAGATTAGCGCCTAGACACGTATGACTTTATATAAGATACTACTCCATTTAAGAACCAATACTTCAACGCGCGTTATTTTGATACATATACATTATGGACCCAAATAAAATTACAGGCGCATACGTCTAGTCACGCGTGGAAGTTACGAAAGGCAAATGAAGCCTTAATCATTTGTCACAAAAATACCTGTCGTATACTATGTTATCTGAGCATACGCGATAAGATGACCTGTTCTTGCACAAAAAGATCCAGCAGTAAACCTAATACGAGAGACATGTGTCGCATTTATCGGATATAAATAACAGAAAAACTTTAAAGCTCGCTCTAGAATTTTGTTTAAAGATTAGGAGCTTTGTTATAGATTAAACGAACGTACACTGTAAGGGCAAGAGTACATGACAGATAAAGTCGACCGATTGTTGTGTTTAAAGAAAGTCCATGGGAATTTTTGTATGTAACACATATAGGTACGACACAATTTTAATTAAATTAAATTATTTACAGTGCTTTACATATAAAAATGCTCATTAACATCAATAGTTGTAAATTTTATTTAACTTATCAATTTAATTTATGATATTCCAGCTTCAATCTAAAACTATGTTTCTGACAAATAATTGGTACGCGGTTTCTTTGAACTGGAATTTGTAAAAACTCACAACGGTATATTACTAGGCATCAAGACTCCTTGATGAATGCGTGGGTCTCTTCATTAATTTGAACAATTTTAATTGTTTTCCATAAACAACACAACAATGTCGGCCGACACTTTGCTTGTCGTGTGCTCTTGCTCTAACAATAAGTATTAATAAGCGATTAATAATTATAATTTATGTAGCACAAATATATTACTAATACTTTCGCGTAATTGATCGTATGAGTAATCGATGTTGGAGTTTATGAGAAAGCACGATACTCTTTTTGTTGAGTGAGATGCACATCGAGATAAAACGTCGCGTGGCTTTCCGCTCTGATTTCTATTTGCTCATCGCGGCGCGAGCCGAGATCTATTACATCCTTACCTTCTCTTCCGCGTTTCGATCAGCTTCGGCTTGCAATCTTATGCGATCATCAGCCCCGTTGCCCACGTTGGACGTCTCTGCATCTGTATAGTCTTCGTTATTTCCCGCAATATCGTTCGGTCTATTGTCGAATAGGTTTATCACTTGCGGCGTTAAATCGTTCTGCGTCGTCTGGGGTTTCGTGGAGTCAATCACCGGCGCGAGTCCAAAGGCACCGGGATAGATAAACGGATAAGGTAGCAAGGGAGGATATTGGCTATAATAGGCGGCGAAGTACGGTGAGGTTTTGGAAGAACCTAGGTTTATGCTGAACATCTGTGGTATCTTAGCAATATTCTTCATAGTGGAAGATGCCGCGGTGGCTAATCCACCGAAGCTGAGACCAGTTAGAAAGGCTAAACTACTTAAAAATCGCCCTTTCCTCTTATTCATCTCGCTGTTTATATTATCCAGACTCCTCGACTCTACCACTTTCGGTTTGCGTTTCGATAGACTGAGATTCTTCCAAAAGCTTCCCGTCTCAATTGTCGCATGACTGCTGTTGTTTCTTTCGAGGAGAACGGTATCTTCTGGTTTAGCGATCTTAGTCGGAAGTGTGTCACAATACACCTCTGCAACAAAAAGAGTCGTTGGAGGCGATGAGATGCATTCAGACAACGTAGCCACAGAATCGACATTGAAATATCACTCGAATGTCGAATAGTTGTTTACCACTGCAATATACAGCGAAGGCAGTTAAAACAATGATGAGGGAACCCATCTTCACCATGTCGTGATCGGAACGAAAATGAGGTGACATCGCGTAGACTGTCCGACGAAATTAAAAAGCTGCGGGTCGCCCCCATGTTTAACTGTGAGAAAGTGTGTTTGTGGCAGATATCGTTATAAGTATGGTAATTGCATCGATCTAATTGTAAGCTTCCTGATCATGGCAGTTACGCCTCTCATTGAGAATGTGGGCTATTGATGTAGGATACCCGAGATTATTTCATTGTACTTGACTACTTTCAAAACTTTCATATTCGGAAAGATCTTACGAATCGGAGTAAACAAATGCATTAAAATTAAAAGTAGTTTTTTTTCTAATTATGTAAAATCTAAACAGAAAGTTTAATACATCACATAACTTTACGTTGTTTTTTTTCTTTCGTATTATAAATATACCTAAAAATTTTTTTATAGAAAATTTTACAGAAATAAAGTGTATGATCAAGATATTTAATATTTAAATCAATCGAGATACATATTTCAATTATTGACACAAAACATTAGAAATTCTTTTATTTTTACAGTTACTTTCAATAAACCATCACGCATTTTATATATTATGCTCACCTTTGCTTCAACTTTCACTTTTTTTTTATTGTTCCTAATATTTATAATATTGACGTAATAATGGACTTATGTTAAATTTTAATTCACTGCTGGATAATCTATCTGCCACGTCATTATAATTGTCGACTGATAATGCTTTGTAAGAATTCAAATAAAGCGCCAATGTTATCTTCGATATGCACGCGATCTTCATGTTGATTCCGCCATGAGATATCATGTCTCGTAGCATCAATCTTGAAACGGAACGTTTCCTGGATAAAAAATGAATGAACCGGACGAAAATAATTCGAATGAATCCGATTTGGCATTTGCAACTTTAGAGAAGCAAAAGGTCCGTGCGTTTCTGCGCGAACGTTTTCTGCGTGTCGTTACCGGCACTATCGGTAAGAAAGTCCGCGTTTAATCTTTACTTCATCTCAATCAAGCTCAAAAGAATCATTCTTATCGGTAAAGTGAATGGAAATAATCTCTCTGAATTAATTTTAGTATAGTATATCACTTTTTTCAGATCATATTACGCTAATTCAAGCAAAATCCATTTCACTTTACACAATGCTTAATAATAAAATTTAAATTATTATTTGTGCAGGAAATACTTGTTAATCATCGTTAACGTTTATTCAATGTTGATGTAAATAATTTCTCGAATTATTTACATCATTTAATCATCATGCTGCATCATGCTCAACTGGTATATTTGTAGATAAACCAATAAAATTTCATTTACAACATACACATATTAGGCAAATTCAGGGGTTGCGATGTGGAATGCTCTAAAGTTTTCGTGAAGAGCTTGAAAACACCACTGAGAACGATACTCGAAGCCATCCTTCGAAGTAGTGATATAATTTGTTTTGTAGACGTAGACATGGACGTTGATATCGATATTATCGATCAATGAAAGACAGAAATGTATGACAAGCAGGTGAAAATTGTAATGTCAAACAATGTTGTAAAAAGAAATTTATTTTTTTAATGTGTTTCTTAGAATAATATATGTAAACATAATTATCTATTTATATTATTTGGTAACCTAAGATCGACGCATATTTAACATTGTGTTTATTTCCGAAATAATGCGTCTTAGGTGATCGATTATTTCTTTAATGTGCCTATTCTTTAATATCACTTGCTGAAAAAGAAACAGACTCCATTTCTTATCGATATTTAATATAAAAATTTAATATATTAATGTAGATAATATAATCTTATTCGTCTCACCTCCATAACTTCTTTCCTCTCCTCACAACTAAGTCTGTAAGTTTCCGAAGTCTTTTTCTCATCAGATTTCATATCCCATTCCTCTTTCAACGGAATTAAACTTTCTATATGCGTATATTCCATTCCTTGTAGTTGACAATTCTCATTACATTTTTCATATATTAGTCTTAGACGTTTAAACATTATTTTGATCATTTCCAATTGTTCGTAGACTTTTTTCTTTTTCTCATTCGCCATATTCGCTCCTTGTGCAGTACCTACATTCGTGAATAATGTATGTACAAAAAAATGTATATTTGATGATATCGTAATTATTTAGTTAAAGATTTAGAAAAATAACCATTGGGTGGTTGAAGGACTTTGAGAGTTTGAAAGAGCTCTAAAGTACGACTGACGATTTCCTGTACAGATTCTTGTCCAAATCTACATAAACTAGCAGTATTGAATTCCTTAGTCTGTTGTTGTCGAGGTGGTGGCTGTGTGGGTGGTACTGGAGTCTGTGGTGTTGTGGCTTGATTATTCGTCTGATTATTCTGTTGAACCATTGCAGCCTGTTGCTGCTGTTGCAATTGTAATTGTTGCTGCTGCATCTGCTGCATTTGTTGTTGCATTGCCATGGACTGTTGTTGTTGTTGCTGTTGTGCCAAGACTTGTTGGGAATTGGGCATTCCCATGGCATTAGATCCAACATTACCAACACCTACTCCAACTCCAACTCCCATGCCAAATTGTTGAGAGCTCACCATATCTGAAATAATAGTTATTAATTGATTTCTTAATTTCTAGTTTATAATTTGTTTTCAAAATGTTATAGACATTTTATAGACATTAGATTATATTATTCACAAATATCTCTACAAATACCAATCCTTTAATCTATCAATCTATTTTACTTTTTAAACATAGCTTTTAAATGAATTAGAATTCATTAAAACAATCTATTATTTTTAATAGTTAAAAAAAATTTATATATACTTAATACTGTATACATACTTAATATATGAAGAATCTGATTCGCAATTCGAAATCACTTGAAAATATTAAAAATTTTTACTCAGAGATAATGAGTTAAAATGTATAAGATTCTGACTTTGAAGATGAAGTCATAATATTTCAATTAACTTTTACATAACGTTGAGACATAAGTAAACAGTACTCTCAATAATAAACAAACAAATGGAAGTAAACAGACAAAAATAGACATACATCTGTGTTCCATATTATTTATAAATTACATACAGCAGTATTATCAGATACATATATCGCCATACAAATGAAAACATTACGAATAGGAAGGAATTCTTCATATACGTACTTCCTTGCTGTGGCCCCATCAAACCAGAAACCATTTGTCCGCCACCAAACTGTGTGCGCATAGCTGACTGCTGCACATTGGGAAACCCAGATAGAAAAGGATGTTGTTGTCCAGCCATGTGTGTTGTTTTATTTATAAATAATACTTGTCAATTGGTTAATTTATCCGCTATAACAGGAATCAACATACTCAATTAATTGTCACAAAAATCAACACAGTCAACTAATTATCATTTTGAGGTTATATCACGTTGCATGTATCCACCGGGTGAAAATTTAACTTGCAAACATTATTTTTATTAAGGAAACTTTGCAATTAATTTTACTAATTCTATGTTACAAAATATTTTATACGAAAATCTGTCATGTGTTGTCTAATTAATTGTTAAATTATCGAATTTTTAATATCGTTAAATTACCTGATTAATATTACTAATTCGACAAGCGATATCACGTTATTTACAAGAAAATCATATGGAAGTCTTTCTCTTCGATACACTCGTATGAAAAGCCGTCAAACAAATGCGTCTCCTTTCGTCACGTGAGGAAATTGTTGAATCAGTTGAATGCATCGCTCAGTGCATTCACGCTACGCAGGCAATACAGTTAGTTATTTTTATCATTGCACTTGTATGCACTTTCTACTTTTCCCATTTGCAAGCAACAAACGATTCGGCAATGCGTTGTAAACTGATAAGATGTGTCCTGTATTTATAAACGATAATATGTCGATATTTCATCGACGCAACTTCTTTCTGAGGTCTGAGTATATCGTGCAACATTATCTACTACTGATAAAATGTATTTCTGTATCGTCAAATCTGCTCTATCTAGAAACTCTTCCTTATAGAGTCTGAATATATAAATATGACGGCAATATTTCGCTCTGTTTTGTAGAGTATATAGGAAACTACGCTTATGACACGTTTTTACAATATGTATCTATTAATCTAAAAATTAAAGGTTACCAAGAGGTTCATCAATGGCTGCGTTCCACTTAATGCTCGCAACGCTCGCGAGCATTGTTTGTCCTTGTTTAACATTTGATAAACGACAAGGATGAAATGATACCACGAGCGTTGTGAGCGTTAAGTGGAACGCAGCCTATGAAATTCATTTAGGAACTTCTTGGTAACCTTTAATCTTTTTTTTTTAGATAACTACGATATAACCATATATTGTGAAAATGGGCGTGATGAGCGTCCAAATTGAACGCAGTCTTAAAGTATAACAAGCTGTTACCCACAGTAAATATCAACTAATTATAGTAACATAATATTATTGTTATAACACATTATATATGTATTGTACATATATTAACATATTATTGATTGTATATTTTGTGGAAACTACACCCAGAGAAAAGTTACTTTAATTCAAAGAAATGTTTCTTTGCTATACGATTAGAGAAAAAAAATTTCTTTGATTTGAACATTATTTTTTTAAATCAAATAAATTTTTTTATTTGATTTCAAAAAATGATGTTCAAATCAAAGAAATTTTTTTCTCTAACCGTAGCAAAGAAACATTTCTTTGAATTAAAGTAACCTTTCTCTGGGTATAATGTCTGAATGTCCGTGATGATTTTATTTTATTTTCTATTTAGCTATTTTTCAATTACATATGTTTATAATATATACAAAAAGTCAAAAAAAATAAATGATGGTAAAAAATAAAGGCTAAATACAATCACAAATTTTATAATAAAGAAGAAAAACCTATATCAGCTTTAACAACTTTGCACAATGATTTAAATAAACATTATTTGATAAACTTGAAACTGTATGTCTTTCTAAATACGAGTGAATTCAATAACACACACATTCAATAACAACGAAAGATGAACTAATACGTTTTCGATTAATAATATGTTAATTTTTATTAGTAATTTATAATAATTCTCTAACTTATTCTCATATGAAGAAAATTGATTTTGAACTATAATAAACGCAAAAAGCTTGCATTTAATTGTTCATCAAATTTGTTTATTATTTATTATAGCAAACAAATTTGCATATTTGATAAATATTTTGTATTTATTGCAATATTTGATAAATATTTTGTATTTATTGAAATAATCTTTTATAACGAGTATAAAAAAGAATAAATATTTGTTACCGGCAAATAATTTGCGATCCTTATATTTTTTCTTCCCGTGCAATTCTTGTATTATAAAATTAACGAATAATTTTTTTCTTAATAAACGATAATTATCAAGAGCTACAATATAAACTAATAATTTCCTTGAATGTACGTTCTGATATTTTCAAACAAAAAAGATTTCGTGGGAAGCGACGTTCGAAGAGGAGATAGGGTTAATGCACAGGGAGTTAAGGTGTGGAACATAACAGTCCAATTTGTCGTTCTCCGGCAATCTCGTTCGTTCACGCGAGCTTAATTTTTTCCGTCAGTATCTTCCGCGACAGCCGCAATCGTCACAGATGCGTGCTTGTTCGCGCCACTTTCTAGCGAGGAGGACTAATTCACACATGCCACACTCAAAGAAAATCCCGTTAACTTACAATTAGTAGAACAATGTCAATAAGCTGGTTAACGATTTTCCTACTGTTGGCGGATTTCATTCTGATAAATAGCGATCGAACCTGTGAGTAGTATTGATGCGGAAGACAAAGGAACAGATGCTGACGCGAAAGATAGTAATCTTCTAAACAGAGGATCTGATTCGTTATCTAAATTTGATGATTTTGGAGCGTTGATGAAACCTCAGAAAATTCCGACCTTCTTCAATCATCAAGAGATAACCCAAGCAGTAAAGCAGGGCATTTTGACCAAATCAAAGTCAGATCGCCCTAATGAAGTAAAAAATTATCAATTCTTGACATAAAAAATGTCTTAAAAGTCAAATATCGTTTGAAGTTTTGTTTACAGGTCGAAAATTACGAAGTTTAAACTTACGAAATGCCTTTAAAGTTCAGTGATTTTAAAGTTATACATTAACTTATAAATGACCAAATTTTTATCAAATATGCGCCTTCAAAGTCAATTTAACTTATAAATCAAAATTAGAATTTCGATTGAAGGAAATATGACCTGGTTGTTTACGTAATTTCAACCTCGTAGACGATATGACTTAATTGGTCAGAATTACCTAATTTTTGCCTTGGATAAGTTCTTTGTGTTTGACTTGACTAATAAGAAATATTTAAGGTACGAAATAAACCTCGCAATCGTGATGGAAGCTAACTACAAAGTTGAGATTACCACGGAAAATGACCTATGAGGGAAATTGGTCCAAGATTAGGTCGAAATGCCCAGCAAAATTACTCTGAAGGATAATTATTAGTCTTAGACCTTATTGAAATTTGCCATCTATTATTAGTGTGTCAACTTCTGTTTGTTACGCAAATTTCATAAGATCTTTATTCGTGACATTAGCTATTTCCTACTCAATTGGTCTGTATTCTGTTCCTGCACTAGACTGCACTAGAACTCTCTTTCTCACTTTCGACAAATATCAAACATATATATATATTTTTTTTCACTTTAAATTCCAAATATTTATTATTGTTTAATTATAAATATTTACACAAATGATAGGTGGATAGTGAATATAAGAAGAAAATTCAATATATATAAATTTTTATTCACTATTGTGAATAATTCTGCAACAGCGATTTTATTAAAGACATTCTAAATTAACTTTACACAATAGTTTTGTCATTAACATAATTTACAATGTGCAAACAAACTTTACAAACTCGAGAGCAGCAACAGCTACTTAAAAGTCTGTAACATCCATAATGTAATGAAGTATTTATGATAGCATAAGAAGTTTTATCATAAATAATACAAACTAAAATTATAAAAACGTTCTCTTTCTTTTCACGCAAGTAGTTTATGCTTGAGCTTATCGTTTTATAGCATACAGGATATCTATAATTAGTTACACTTTTCTTCGATTACAAATAGATATGTAGATACGTCAAAATTATTTCCTTGTAACGAATTTTGTAATAGACTTAATTAAAGTATAGAATTACTCTCTTTACAAAATAATTTTTAGAAAAATTATTTTAATTACTCTCAAATATCGAAAATTAGCGAGACAAATGTGAAAACATTACTTTCTCGTGAATTTTGTTACGAGAAATATTTTATCCTGAGATTTCTTCGAAGAATCTACGATTGGAAAAAATGTAAATGATTAAGAACATCCGATATTATTAAAACAAATAAATTATAAAAGAATTGAGCTTAAAAAGTTTTGAACATCTAATCCATTGCAACTTCGTCGGTAGGCTGTGTAAAGTCTTTCATTTCATTTTCATTTGGGAAATTGATGGGTGAGATTTTATCTACATTTGACAAAATTTTTGTTGGATTTAGTATTTTAAAAGGCGGTTCCTTTTTATCAATTGTAGCAATATTGTATTCATCCAAAGATTTCGAACAATCCATATCTTGAGGTACTTCCAGCAGATCTATCTTCACACCGAGTGGTTTTTCTTGAATTTTTTCAATTTTAGATGTAAAACCTTTATTGGTTTCATTTTCGTTTGGCAAATCGATAGGCAATAATTTATTTACATTAGACCAAATTGTAGCGGGACGTTGCCCTTTAATTGGCAGTTCCTCTTTCTCCGCTTCGGGTGTAACAATATCGTAATCCGATTGTAAAAAGTCACTGTTTTGAGAAAGTTTTGGCGGATCTGCCAAGGTTTCGTCGAATGGAACTTGCACTTTCATTGGCGCGATAAAATTGTGCGTTCTATGTCGATTGTGTGTATTCTTGGACGATCCAGCAGAATGTCTGGGATTTGGAGCGTAAAGTTCATTCGGTTTGGTCTCTTCTTTTTCCACCTCGATCGCCAGTTTTTTCAACTCTTCTTTTTCTTCGTCGGAGAGTGGATTAACCTATAGAACACATTAAAAAATTTTACAAATAACAAGTACACTGTAAAAAATAAAATGTTAATTTTAACTTATAGTCGTATAGTGGACTTTCTGAGACATGCAAAAATGTTAATTTTAACATTTTTGCATGTCTCAGAAAGTCCACTATACGACTATAAGTTAAAATTAACATTTTATTTTTTACAGTGTATACATAATTTTTTATTTGAACATATCTTGTCGTTTTATCGGTATAGTACATCTGGAGATCCTATTTGTATTGAGTTTTATATATATTAAAAGATTTGAATAAATAAAGCAATTGACCCTGACGAGAAGCGTTTTCTATTTATTACGTTAAAAATAAGTTGAAGATGTTTATTCATTTCCACATTGTAATACTGGCTTATAAAGCTCAATCATCATTCTTGATGATAGGATCTTTAAATGCGTCGCCGCATGTCGATGAAGCGACAAACAACATCATATAATTCAAAGAGATTTTTCTTTTAGATTATATGTAGACGTCAAACAAGATAGATGTGCGGAAATTGAAAATGCGTTATATTCAAATTAGTAATTCTTTTCCTTGGAATTAAATGTTATTTGCCGGATACAATTCACATGAAGCAATCTTTATTTTTAATGGTAAAAGGTATTATAAGATGATAAATGCTCATTGAATCACCGATGTTGAATCATTCTTGCATATTATTTTAAAATTTCTCCGAAACTAATACAAATTAACCGCTTTCTGATATTTTTTTGCAATTTTGTTGAAAAACTTTAAATGGATTTGATTAACTTTAATTATAATTAATTATTAACTATTTGTATATTTCTACCTTAAATTCGGGTCGTTTTCTAGAACTCTTTTGCCTAGATCTTCCTCGATAACGTCTACGTGGCCTGCCTTCATTATCATCAGGTAATGTATAAATGGTTAGAAGCTTTGGTTTGTTAGAGTCCTCTGGCTGGTTATCGTTGGCAGTGGCGAATGAACGACTTTCCGCTGCTCGAACGTGCAACGGATAAGCATGTTCTCTTTCTGATTCTTCCAGAATGTCTATGTCATCATCTTTGAAATTGTCAGGTGAGAAATTGTCGTGAGCGAGCGTGTGGTCTATCTTCTGCAAACTCTATCGTATAATATGAGATTAACACATCTCAGCAATAAACTGTATCTCAATTCACAAGCGGCGCTTGTGATTTATTCTAAAGATAAACTGATATGTTTCTCTTGTAATAAGTAGCAATTATTTTCGTATGTATTTTTCGCATTTAAAGGCATTAACGGAATATTGATACCTTAACCGAATTTGATGTCTCTCCGAAAGCTTCAGCCAATTCGGGATTTATTCCCTCCAACGGTTCATCTCCGTATCTTATATAAACGGGAACATAGCCCGGGATGCTGGGCAAATATTGAATGGGACTCGAATCTAGAAGAAGTCGAACATGCTAGTTGAAGTTACGCGGTGAGAAACAATGTGTGTGCTTAATACGGATGATTACGCTGGAAATGCTCACTTGGCAAGGCGAGCTTATTGGCTATGATAGCAATGCGGATATTTAATTAGACTAAGCGCTCAGTTAAATCCCACCATCTGTGAATCATAAACTTAGTAACCAATTGATTAATTTGACCAAATAGCTTGTGTTTCTATTGTGAAATGATTTCATTTCTTTAATTAATTAATTAGAGAAGTAAAAATTATGTATGCAATTCTTGATGTAGTTGCATTTCTTTCAATACGAAATTATTTAGACTTAATCAATAATAATGTGTTCTTTTTTGTATAGATATTAATTACTAATTATGATATAACATATGATTTTAGATCGAACCTAGTTATTTTTTATAATTTTTTATAATATTAAAATTTTTTTTAATAAAATTTTAATTATAATTTTATTTATCTTATTTTAATTAAAATTTTATTATTGTTTTGTTTGCATTTTGAGATTTATTCAAATTTATTTTAATATTTTTTATTTGAATGTGAATGAATACAAATATTTAAATATAAGTAAATAGAATTCACTGGAAGAACTTGACTTAATAATTTATAATTTAAAAAATTGAAATTTTTTATTTCACTAATATTTAATTGATATATCATTTTACTTGTATACAATTAAAATATAGTATGTACTAATTAGACTAAAAGATTCTCCTTGAATTATTTTGTAATTTAAGAAAATACACGTAATTTACGTTTTTTCAAATTTATTATGATCTTAAAATTTATTATCCGCGACGTTTCTTAAAATCTTGGAAGTAGCACACTATAGCTATAATCCTGAATTGCACTGCACAACACTAATCCTCCACGTTGCATGTTATCACATATCAATACTCGTCCGGGCGGGAATCTTGAACATTGTTTTTACTCACAGGCATAGCCAATGAGAGGTACCAGGAGTACCAGAAGGGAGATAACCCTGGTACCACGCAGCGTCCCGGCAGCCTGCATCTTTGAACGGTACTGGGCCCCCGGAGCATGGGGCTCTCTCCTTTATATGTACGGTCCCCTACCCTTTGGCTAATACTACGGAGAGGCTCCTCGGGGTTAGCATCAGGAACGTCGTTCCGTTAATATCGAAACAAAAAATTGATCTCTCCTTTATTTTCGGCAATCGAGCCAAACGAGCGCAACTTATCGCAATTCTCTCTCTCTCTTTCTCTCTCTTTTTCCCTTTACGCGCTGATAATAGGTTTCGTACGATCGATCACCGCGTTTTACGCACACCATACAAAGTTATTTCAAAAGCTATAATGAGTGAATCTTATTCCTTTTATGAGAGATGCTTTTTTTAATAATTTGAATAATAATTTGAATATTTTGGCTATAACTAATAAAATAACATTTTATAAGGATGACGCATAAGAGAACATTAAATTTTTTATGCATCATATTCTGTGTCATATTTATATAATAGCGAAATTATAATCAATCATTTTTCATAATGCTTAAATGTACAAACCACCCGAAAACTAAAGCCTTGAATTTTTTCAATTGATATTGTGTAACCAGCCATCAACGCATTTTAAAGATTGAAAGTCATGAACGATCGATATACAATAAAATCGTTGATAAATATCTACAATACATGAACTTATAAATAGAAATACCTTGCATGCTATTTCTGTCTTATATATTCTATATATATAATAAATGTATTATATGCAATTTACTTCGAAATTACCGTAATGCTTATAAAATTTTACATGTCTTCTGAATATACATATAGAAAAGGCATTTTTCACGCAAACATCTATTATTGACGACGAATCTCTGACTTGTAAAAAATGACTGCACGAACAGCATCGGACAGATGACAGGCTTCCTTTTCTACTCGTAATGATGAAGCAAGCGTCTTGATGGAATCGTCTTGTATACTGAAGCAAGAACGTCCTCTGAAATATGACAACGGCATCGACGGACGATAGATGACGTTAACCAAGATGTTGTCATTAAATGCCGCGGATCCTTTCTCATCTTGATAGGATCCTTACTATTAAAGTTCATATCTATTAACAAGCATATCACACGACAATCTACCGTTAACCGTATCGCCCTTTTTTCGCTAGACTTCATCTTCTGAAATCTCTTACAAGCATGTTATTATATCGATACTATAGACACAGTTCCGTTTCTCCATTTCGTAATACGACAATACGTACAGTGAGTGCAGAAAGTATTCAAGGAAATTTTTTAGAAAAAGGGCTTTAATTGTAGAAAATAAATATTAATTAGCAATTTTATACAATGAATATATTCTGTTCTAACATAAACAAATGAGCTTCGCGTGTATTCTTGATTTCAGGAGCTTAATTTTTTATTAAAAATTTAAATTTTTATGTTTTTTTTCCTGTTACTTTTTTCTGTTATGTTTTTTCTTATCTTTATTATTGTGAGAAACATTAGGCTTTGTAAGAGTCAACAATTTGCATTTCACACGTATCTTGATTTACACATATCATTTATCGATTTTATCTTGTAAGATAGTTTAATTAAGCCGAGAACCCAAATAAGCTGTCACGAACAGCCCTTATAGAATATTATAGCCAATTTAATACTAACCAATTTATTACTGAAAGACAGTAATTAAATTACTTATTTGAAGTACTAAAAGTATATTGAACAACAGTGCTTTTAATAGGTTCAAATAAGTAATTAATTACTGTCTTTCAGTATTAATCAGTATTAGATTTTTGTAAGAGAGGTACGACTATCACGTAATATTTGGATACAAATTATACTTAGTAAGACACTTTCCACGATGAAAAAATGTTTCTTTTATAATAGATGACAAGTTAAGTGAATGGTAATTCTTAATTTTATAACCGCAGATCCGAGATCTGTCTGTGTTTGATCGCGGACTCAAACGGGAATGTAGTCGTTTTGGTGTAAATACATTATCGTGAAGAACATAATTCAGATAATAGCGCCAGTGCAGGATGGAATTAATATGAAATACGATCCGCTATCTATGTTACTACAAGTTAAGAATCTTAGTTGCATATTTCCCTCGCGGCATAATCCTGACACGAAGTGAAGATATTTAATCGCTTCTTATTCCTGCTATATAAAAATATTTTAAATATTTTGCATATTTAAAAATATTTCAAGTGAATAAATTTTGCATTAAAACAAATTTTCTCAAAAGATTTGTTTCACAAAAAATCTGTAAGTAGCAGCAAATACATCTGTTATTAATTTAGAAATTTTTTTATTAAAAGTAATTTTCTATAGATAATTACGTTCTATCAGAAGATGATAGGATTTCTATTTCTCTCTTCCTTTTTCTCTCTTGTTTTAATAGCATCTTATCGCGATGTATACGAGCCTTGAGAGTATTAATGTATCTTGTCAGGGAAAGGTCAGGATCACTATTCGACCCTCAGTCTTGCATGTTCATCACGCCACATCTCTTTCCGAGAGGTGACGACAGGTGCAAGAGTCAGCTATCACCTTCGCTTGCTCGCGTGATAGCATCCAAGGGAGATTTAAAATTACGTCACTTTCCATTTTACGCCATTTCTACTAGTCTACCTTGATATGCTGCGAAACAAGTCGCTTCGAGTAACAAGTTGTATCTGCTCTTCCATTAGATCGACGTAAGCATCGACCGTATCGTTCATCTAAATTAATTCGCAAATAGAAGTTTCTGTCTCATTAAGATTGTATGCCATACTATTCAATTTTTATCTAAACATATTATAATATAATATAATATATATACTTTTTTTATTCTTTTTGCCTACATGAAAAAAAAGGATTTTATTGAAGTACCTAAATATTTAGCTAGCTACAGATCCGAAAATAATTTTGTTGAACTAATAATCAAAATAATTATGTAGAACGCTCAAACTTACTAGAAAACCAAATTTTTTTGCAGCATTGCTCATTATGCTCATTAAGCTCTTACATAATTATTTCAATGCCCAGAAAAATTATTTTCAGATATGCATGTAATTAAATTTTCAGATATTTTATTAAAATTATGTACTATATATATAATTATAACAAGTAGAATAAGATAATGAAAAAGATTAATATGAAAGGAAAAAACAAAAAATAGGAAGTAGAAATAAACAAAATTTGATGAAGTGGTACATGATTTTACACAGTCTAGTTAATTTATTCTAAATTTATTACGAAATAATAAATTTTATTTATATTTTAAAAGTTTTTAAAACAGAGAATAATTCCCACACAATAGGAAAAAATGGAACCGTGTCACTTTTCATTTTATGTTACAATAATCGTTCAATCACAGTATATCACAGTTGATCACCGCCCCGTTTCCGCTTGATCGAATCGAGCAAGGGAAGGTAACTAACGAATATAGACAAGTAAATGTGCGCATGTACCTCGTCAGATAGATGCGTAATCTCTCTAATAATAAAATAGCATAATTTTATGAGCTTATATATACTTATAGCTTGGATTCTAGATTTTGGAATTTTGATATGCAATTACGTTGTAATGTAACGACAAAGTATATAGTTTTATAACACAATTCTCTAGAAGGAATTTAATATTATAAAGATCAATAGCATTTATCTATAAATGATATACAAATACATAATTATAAACTGCTGATAAGCGCTTATTACACATAAATTATATGCTAAACCTGTTGGATCGTACATGTATCGCAATTAGAACATGCAATTATAATAGTAAATCAGCAGATATAACTTCTAGCAGCACGAATATACATATAACAAGCAATCTCACGAAAATATTAAAGCTGCAATCGGTCAGGAAAATACGCACTAATGATCAGAAACGTGTCGACATTAAAATGCAATCGCACTTAGGATTAATTCGTGACGCGTTGTCGTGGCGACTTATGAATAATTGCTAGTCTTCAGTCGCGCCTATGCCCGTCCCTGATCCTCATGCAACTCATGCGTGTTATATCGAACGTGACGCGACTAGATCAATTGCAATTGGCAAGCAGGATGGCTTTATTGTAATCTAGGCCGTTTGGGATTATCGACGAAGGTCGCCGGTACTACATCTTCTTGGTTTGCTGATTTTATATCACCTTATTTATACCACGAAATTCGATGCATCGGATTATGTTTCTGCCGCTCTTTCGCTTTCTCAAATGCGTTTGTCTTCAAAAATCGCGATGACCTCAATCCTTCTGGTAACATCGATAAAGTAGCACGCGCAGGTGAATACGCGGTTATTGCATGCCAATTGGTTAACACGGAATTCCCATTTAGACATGGAGAATCACCATCTAAAAAAATGTTACGCCGCCATCGAGTCGTGAGGAAAAGAAGAAAATATTCCGTCGCGACGCGTACGAGCGAAAAAGGAAAACGTCACATGTACGTTGTACCGCGGTATTTCATTGTATCGCGCGCTTTCCTTTTTAAATTCCAATCATATGCAACCGGTTTCCTTTATGACCCTCTGAGACTCCCGGAGGAGGATTAAATTAAAGCCTGATCGTGTGCTCTAATCGCCGGTGATCTTGAATCACGCGGCGCTGAATCGTAGAAAACGACGTGCAGACTCCGCGCCGCGACGAAACAGTAATATTTCATCCCGTCCAATTGCTATCTTATCGATTATTGCCGATACTAGACGGATACAGGTGATCGTGCTTAAGGGTTCGGAATTGATATGAGTGCTCTCGTTAGTGAAGTGTATGTCACTTGACACATACTCCTATTTTACGTAGACGTGCCTTGTACTAAAATAAAATTACATCCGAGTAAAACTACATTAAAAGAAAAGATTGGCTGAATATGGCATAGCATTTTTAATTTGTTACAACAGCCAATTTTTGGTTGCGTTAGCCTATAGAAATCCTATATTGATATTGCGGATAGGCTAACGTAACCAAAAATTGGCTGTTGCAGTCAATTAAAAATGCTATGCTATATTTTACCTAATCTAATTTGCTGCAGCAGCCAATCTTTTCTTTCAGTGTACATACTGTGCTATTAATACTCTCACTATAATTAGATTTAGGACATATAATAATTATTAATTCCACTTTGACTCTAATAATTAAACGTGGATATATGTTTGGAGATATAATTAATTTATATTAATTTAATTAGAGGAAGGTCACCGATACTGACATAGGTCTCCTAAAGCGACATCCCCTTATTTTTTAGAAACTAACCTTTGCACCTTATTAATACTAATAAAAACGTGATCTGTTTAGCTAATTAAAGAAGTACAAACTCATAATTCATATATTTGTGGCTTATTTCTATACCATATCAGCTAAAAACAAATTCTATGAATTCGAGAAGAAAATTCTTACAGCGTTCTTTTGCAAATTGCGTAATTAAAATAATAGTGACTGTATTATTGATAATATTATGTCATTTTAAATGTTTATAGTTTCATAAATTAGTTTTTCTTACAGAATAGGATATCTTTATTTATAGAATAGGAATGTTGGCATTATTATCTATGTCAGTTTTGGAGCCCATTTTGTCAGACGCTCATTTTTGCATAACTTATGAAAAACTTAATTATTGCAAAATTGCAAACAGTATTATAAAAACTACTTATACTATCTGATAGAAGACACTTTTTAGTTTGTATTTATGTTTTTGAAATTGCATTTTTACCTTTCGTTTAAGAAATATTGTCTAAAAACAAAGTGGTATGTCGGTATTGGTGACCTTCCTCTAATTTACATTAATTAATTGGAAACACATTAATGTTATTTCTCATCATCCGTTTATGTAATAAATCTAAAAAGTAGCTATACATAAAATTATGTGAATATAGAGCAATTTCGTTCAAATATAAGATAAGTAAATAAATGCTTCATTTAATGATGTATGATAATATCTAATCTTTTTTTTTTACAAAAAGATATTTGCCTTGAGTTAAACATTAAAATATGATCAAGATGAGCCCGTAAAAGATACATTCGATATCACGTACAGTAAAGTCCGACGGAGCGTATCGAGCATAATTCAACGCACGAGCGCAAAGGTTAATAGTGATTATACACGATACTTCTTATTTCGTACAAGTGAGATTAGACGACTTACTCTCGCACACCTGCGGCGGATGTATCTGGAATATGGGCCTATTCACTTGCCCGGCGTAATCTGCGGTAACGTCATTAATTTACCGATAGCGCTGATATAGGCTGTCGTCACAAAAAGTGAAATAATGAAGTAGTGATTAAGTCGCGTGCTACAATCGACAGTGATTAATGTTTCAAATGGTTAGACGTGTTTGCTTTTCAACTCTAGAGTCTATTGACAGGGATAAAACTGAGCTAATCGTGCCGGCGAATTTATCATTTACGATATCTTTATGAAATATTTGTATGTAAAGCTAACATTTTCGTGTGTATGATGGTGACTCAATTTGCGGAAATGTTATTTCATGATTATTGTATCACTGTATCTTTACGTGACAGTTCGATTATAATCTTGGTGATCTATAGTCTTTTTATTTCCTACCATTTAATACCGTGTCGTTCGTTGACATGATACGATGTAGAAACCGTTAATTAGTTTCAGTCGCAGAATCCGGTTTTAGCTAGAATAACTTCCTTATCAATCTCGGGATTAGCTACTATATTGACTTATAGATAGAAACTATCATTAATCTGTCACGATTATTTTTTAATGATAATAATTTAATGACTTTTTGACGTTTTACTAACGGAAATAAATAGTCTGAAAGTGCATAAATTATTATTAATACAAACTGTATTCTTATTTTATTATAAAGGTTTAGTTACCAAGTTTGCAATAGATTATTTTTGGAGAAAAACATCTTACATTTACTCTTTATTAAATATATTTTTAGTAAAAAAATTCGTGTAGGTGTCAAATATTTGTACGTTGAGAAAAAATAATTTTTAAAAATTACTAATAACAATGAAAAAGCGAATATAAAATAATTTTCTGTTTGCTTTGCAAAAGGAATTTAAAAAAATTTCTTTACATATAATTTACGCAGCGCTTATTTGCTGCAAAGCAAACAAAGAATTATTGTACTTTTAAAATCACGTATAAATAAAACGTTAATACAAATCCAAGAGTCTTAAAAACAGGAAAATTAAATGCAACATCCAAAGTATACTTGAGATATTTATTAATAAGATAAGATGTATTGAAAGTGACCCACACATTTTTGGCACTTTCGGAGCGCTCTGAGAGAACTCGAGGGAGGCCACCGAACGTATAATTACTTCGCTTGTCCGAGTGAGTTTTTATGGTCTGTCCCTGGTTCGCCCAGTTTTTCCTGGTAGAGCGACTTGTGGTCGCGAAGTCCACAGAGCTTGCCGGCCGGCGACGGTCAACGACCATAGAAAATACGCTCGATTGTAGAAGAGGAGTCCTTGCCTATACGATCGAGTCAATGGGCATTCGACGACCCGCAGACCTACATTTTCTTCAAGCTGTTGTGTGCCATTGCTCTCACAAAACCGTTGTTATTATTATCCAGAACTTCAAGAAAACGTCAGATTTTCAAAATTTATATTGCAAGATTTAAAAAAATTGGATTTCTCTGTTCCATCTAGATTTAGTCAATTTTACACAGGCCTAATTAAACAAATAGCATTTTTCTATTACACGAAGTTTTGAACAGGGGTGGGTATATGTTTGAAACACTATAGGTAAAACACAATTTTTGCAATACAAGTGTATTTTGTATTTCAGCGGAGCACATAAAAGTATTAGATACGTGTTTTGTATTTAAAATCAAAAGATTGAAAGTTTTATATATTTTGTAATTCACAAATAATAAGATTAATTGCCAATTTTTTAGTTATTATTTAAATACAATTTAAAATACAAACTACACAATATTTTCATGTATTCTGTTAGAATACAAAATACAAAATAAATGTCTTAAAAATACTATTTTTCAAATAACAGTATTTCTAATTAAAATACATGCCCACCCCTGATTTTGAAATAATCGATTTTAATTTATGTGTGTAGAATTGCACATATTGTTTACAAAAGATAATAATTTAAGACAACAAATTAAACACTTTGCATTTTTATTCTATTTTTTACTTTCTTATTTTTATTTACTTATTCTCGTGTCTTATTTTTTGCTTTTTATCAAATCTTGCTTGATATCGATCTCCTGACCTTAATTTTAATAGTAGCTTCAAAGGTGAAGTCTTGAAAAATGAAAAGTTAATTGTAAATGAGGAAAGATAAAATAAAGAAAATTTTAAAAAATTTAAGATGCGATCTTATAATTGTTGTAGATACGACCGTGAAATTAACAGTAAAAAAATTAATTGCTGACGCATATAGTAAATGACTAGCGGATAGTCCACTTTAGTCGGCATGAAGCGAATTACGTTCTTTATATTTGCTCTTCTCGTGCTTTAAACGTAATGTTCTTATTTTCAGCGGTTAATCACACCGATAAAGTTGCCGAAGGGATCGTCGGCTTGAAGTGCGAGCGCGCCCAACTATATCGCGAGATGAATACGCCTGTCCGATGGAACCCGCTTCCGATCGTAGTTCGATCCGGTTTCGCGTTTCGGCGAGTAATTCGTTCCGCGTCGGGTACTCTCTTTCTCTCTGTCCGGAAAGATGAAGAAAGGAATCGAAAGATTTTACCGTTACATTCATCCAACTCGCGCCGTAATTATCGTTGCCACTCGCTGCTACGGACAGTCGGCGCATCGCTGAGATCGTTCCGCGGATGCTGCGGTGTCGCTCTAATACCGGTCGTATTTATAAAGAGCCCGGTTGTGGCTGTGGCGTTTAAATCCCACCGTAGAAATACGTGTGAGTTACTTATGACGCCGATCGCGGAACGTTATGCGAGAAAAGAGCCGAGCAAGATTATGGCGCCGCCGCTTGCGGGTACCAAGTGAATTACAACGATTTGATAATGCGGAACGGGTTCCATGTGATATAATGCGGAACGGATTCGAGCATGCATTACGCTTCACGAACCTGGATGATGAACTTTATCGCTTGTCGTCGAATTATAATCTCTCCACATATTACGACTCATATTTTCCCAGGTTAGATTTGATTCCATTCAAAAGATAATCATTTCAATATATTCGAAGCTCTGACGTGATCATATTAAAATATTTAATTGTGTAAATTAAATTTTTTAATATGATCACGTCAGAGAGAAGAAGAAATTTTAACGAATTAGTATTCCTCGGGATATTAAGATCTTCTCCGAGAAAACTTTCCGTTTTCACGGATTTAAGAGTTAACGAAAAATAGATGATAGCGATGATATATTATCTTATTACTATAAGTGCAGCTTTATTATTGTTATTTATCGAGAAGTGTAGAAATTAATGGACTATTAAAGCCACGCGAGGAGGCAGATGCAACATGTCTCGTTAACACGCAGTGCTTCTTCTACTGAAGCTCCATGAAAAACTAATCACGAACCTCGTAATTATTTCTAAGAAGTCGTTTACGTCCGAATAAGCAATGAATCGTAATTTTTGTTAGAGCCAAACCTGTTTTGTTATTTATTCGCGGCCACTGTGCATCAGTACAAGTGTCTGTTATACAAACGGATGAGGAGGAAACGCGTTACAATATTTTAAGGTTATTTTTGGATATTGTATTAATGTTTATTCATAATGTTTATTTGTAATGATTTATAGCATTCGAAAAATCTACGTTTTTTTTTGTACTGTATATGTATGTGTATTAAACATGAAGGCAGCATAAATCATTAATGGCGGCATGTTTACGTGATTATGTATATTCTGCTCATTTTTTTCCCCTGAAAAAAGGAAATGATGTTTCAATCGATGCAAATGTAAGTTAATGATAATGAATTGTCTTGTGGCTAATATATTTACCAGCTTCCAGCGGTAGCCTGGGCTGTCGCGTAGGCAGAAGCATACCCACCTCCACCACCGTATCCGCCACCATCACCGTATCCGCCACCACTACTTAAAATGTACAAAATTAAATAGCAATAATTTTAGAATCATAAATTTTAATAAAGAATTAAGTATAGATCTATAATGAATACCATACAAGTATTGATCAATTGCAGAATATTACCATACAAAGTATTGAAATCATATAAGTATTGATCAGTGTAGAATATTACCCGCAACGTCTACAGCCGCCGCCGTGTCCATAACCACCATGATGATGATGATGATGTCCTGTAGAAACAGGTACGACTAAAACTGGTATCACTGCTATAGAACCTTGATGCCCTAGACAAAGCGTGCCCCTGTTATGCGCAATTATGATGGAGTTTAGCAATAGCAATGTATATTAATATATAATTAGGATATGTGATATTTTTTAGACGTTACGTTTATTACTGTTATTATAAATTGCAAATTTTAGCTGAAAAAAGCTAAGCGAACAAAAAGTTTTTGTTATTGTCAATTAATGTCTTAATTAAAATTAATATTTTTTTTATATATAAAAGATTATTTAATATTATGATTATTAATAATATTAATATCATTTATTTAATATTTTATTAGTCAGAAAAAATAAACATTGTTCATACAGCTTCTCTCTTCCTTCAATTAACTCGATGCTGCATCCTGAAATTGTCATTAGTATTTAAGCATTATTTTCAAACGAGTTTCTTGAAAATACCTATGATGCAGTATACCATTAATAATTTATTTTTCATTTGATAATTTATTTTTCATTCAACATAATGCGTGCAATAATTGAGGAAAAATGCAATTAATTGTCGTTATATCTAAAAGAATCCAAAGGAAAATCAATTTGATCGAACATGCTTTTCAATTCTTAAAAACATGCACAGCAAATTGTTCATTTTTACAACAATTAATGCAATATTTTGATGCAAATTCTGTATAACTATTATTACTGATATATAAAGTATTTATATAGCCAATTTTCTGCCATTTATTTTTTCTACCAATTATTTTTTACAACTTATTTTTCCGAAAGTTTTATATCTATTTAATGTTAATTTTTTATTTAGAAAAGAGTCAATTTCAAGCCGATAAAATATTTGTAGTACAAAAGTTTCAGGCATACTTCAACATTGAAGTTAATAGATAAGTATTCGCCGACGTTCATCGATTAGTTATACTTCTCTTCGCAGTTATGACTATGACTTACCTTCATGCCACCATCACCAGAATAATGTCCACCCCTGCTTGGTACCCACCCCCGCTCAGATACCTACCCTATCTCCCTCCACCGCCATCACCTGGATAATGTCCACGAATACTCACCTCCATATCCTCTTCCACATCTCACACAGTAGGACCTCTTTTGACGGAATTTCTTCTGATCACCCTTCAAAACCGAGTCTATCATACTCTGGGCCTCCGCCTTTTCCAATTTCATCTTGAGCACTTTCATCTTGCTGTTGAGATCGATCTTGTCGACCTTGAAACCTTCGCCTTCCAATCCTTCCGCAAATTTGTCGAGATCGACAGGTCGATTATTTTCTGACTCTTCATTTTCATCTTCTACTACTAGGATGACAGAAACTAGTGGCTCTGCAAGCACATATTTTTTATTCAAATCTCTTCTAAGAAATCTCTTGGCTCCATTCGCTCTTGCTTATCATTTCTTGCAAGATACTCGTTAATTTACAGATAATAAACGTCAAATAGAATTTATGAAAAAATATCCCGACAAGATATGAGAGAGAGAGACATCGTATGTCATTCGTTGATTTACACTCACCTATTATGTCAGGTAACGATTCTACGACTTCATTTTGAAACATTTCTTCCGATACATTGCTGCTGCTATTTTTTACAGCGTACAAATTAATTATATAGACTGTAGAATAGAGTTCCTTCTCGTCTAAGGACGGCGCGGGCGGTTGCAGCTCGGTCGATAATGTGCGTTCTTTGTGTGCATTTACAGCTGGCTCTGATAATCGCATAAAAAATGAATCGATTACGTGAACGAAAATAAAAAACTAATCGATTGACGTAAATTGACGTGTGAAGAATTTTAAATTGACGATTTCATTTACATGTCAATGCGTGCATCCTGACATCATTGTTATTTTTGAAAACAAACGTGATCTTGTCAATTGCATATGAATAAATCACAAAGCTCGCCGTATTTTAAACTCTCCAAAAAAACATGTAAATATGTAACAAATGGATAAAGAACTGTTTGCAATAACAACGCAGACAATAAGACTAAATGAAATATTTAAAATATATCAAATACATATCAAATGAGTATTTGTATAAAGAAAATGATAATTCTGCAAATTTGCATGAAAAAACATTAAAATAATAATGTTATCTAAGTAAGAAAAATTTGCATTAAGCTTTGCAACTTTACAAGTATTGTTTATGTCATTAAAGATTATTATATTTAAAGTTAATACATTTAAATGCCAAATTCATTAATTATTATTGAAATGTAAAAATGAAAAAATTTTTTTAATTATATGATTTTCCAAAGAAATAAAATGTACACTGTATACGAAAAGACTTTTATTAAATATGATTACAATAATGCATTATTAAGAATTTCATATGCAATATGATCTGTTCTCTCACCTGGCAAAGTCGGCAATCCGAAGATGACCGTGACAAACGTACACAGGAGCACTAAGCTAAGAGCGCGAACTGCCATGGTGTCGGGATTCGATGTTCCTAGGATGCACTGCATGCGAATCCTTTAATCTCACCGCTTTTATAGTCATCTGTCCGACACGCATTTGATCCTGATGTAATTATGTAACGTTCCACCTCCATCGCTTTTCTTCGCGTGTTGCACGCCGCACCGCGCCGAGCAACCACTTTTTGGATTTTCCAAGGGAGTCCCCGGCAGTATGCGCGTGCGCTCTGAAACACTTTTCTTCGAGGCGAAGATGCAATCATGTGCATCAACAAGAACACTATCAAGAATATCGAACGAAATTCAAAACGCAAAGAAAAACAATGAACTTAATAATTTAATATATACAGCCTGTAATTTCTGTGTGTGCGAATAATTATCTTGTGGTTTTTCATCGTTGATCATTCTGTTATGATAATGTTAAAGAGAAATACGTCAAACGAAATTCTTTATGTCATATCATTAGAATAAGAGAGTTCTTTCTTACCATAAAAATAATATTAATATTAATGAGAACAAAATAATTGGTGTGTGTGTGTGTGTGTGTGTGTGTGTGTGTGTGTGTGTTGTGTGTGTGTGTGTGTGGGGGGGGTGTGTGTGTGTTTGAATTACAAAAATTAATACCGCAGAAATTAATAGCCATCAATTAGCCATTTTTCATTACTCCTAAGACGCTGTTAGATCATAAGGAAACGATGAAAATAATAGGAACAAATAGGAATCTGGTTGTCAAAGAACTACTAAATGTGATTACTTGGAAATTGCATCAACTAGTAATTATCTTTTCTGAACGGTGTTTTATGCAGAACAGGTACAAATAGGCATCTTTATTTATTCATTAACTCATCATTAATCTAACCTAGTAATAATCTTTAATTATTCACATTTTTTATTTACTATTATACTCGTATGTATTCTAACATACTTACGTAGCCTTCAGAAATTGTAACAACGTCATATCATTACTTTGACTAATAGTAGAATGATTCCCCGACTGCTATTATTGTAATTAAAGAGTTTCCATACATTAAACGTGGAATGACGTTCGCTAGGATTTTCCGAACTCGAGCACGTATATTTTTTCTTAATTAACGTTGAAATTGCAACAACTCTTATTTAATAGATCTATATTTTGATACAAAAAAAACTATGAGATTTTTAAACATGTAATTTTGCAATCTCCGTTTACTTGTAAATTAATTATAATTTTCCCTTAACATTGTTGAGTCTTCTTCCATTAAATATCTTTATTGATGTATTAATTTTGAAATGAATTATTTTTATCATTTTATATTTCTTATTTTACTGTTTCTATTTTATTTTAATTTAATACAAAATGTTGATTATATAGTGATTATTGATTAACGTCTAGAATTTCGACGACGATCAAATCGCATATGCAAACCATCCGGTTAATATTTCTTTGTTTACTTGGATTAATGTTTCTTCATTTGCTCGTAAATTAATTAAGTAACTCTCTTAACACTGTTATTTTGAATCGTCTTTGATTAAAAACTTATGATGTGTTATAATTTTGAAACAAATATTATTTTTATCAATTTATATTTCTTATTTTAATGTTTCTATTTTATTTTAATTCGATATAAAATATTGATTTTTTAGTAATTAGCGATCAAATCGCACATGCAAACCATCCGGTTAATATTTCCTGTTTGCTTCGTTGCGGTTAAAGCCGTTGCAATCACGTTATTGCGTGTCAATTTTGCTTATGTGTAAATTTTCGCATATTCTATTCTATCATCGATCACGAATGTATCACCTTACTTATAAAAACATACCATACAAGTTTCTTAAGTGCATGATGTAATAACATCGTATTTTTTTTCGAGATTTAACGACAAAAAAATTAATTCAATACGTATTTTTATGATCAATAATCGTGCTTAGAGAGATCTCGCGTTTTGTAATTTACATTTGTGATAAGATAGAATTAGAAATAGTAACAACAAGTTATGTACAATTATCTTAGTACAGACGACGTAATATTAATTTTTAATGCTATAAGACAAATATCTAAAATACTTAATAAAGCCGTTTATTAATTGATAATATTATTATAACAAAAATAATCACACATAGTCTCGTTTCTTTTTATGTCGTAAAATATTAATATTTTTATTGTCGCTGCTCATTCTTATTGCAGTTTTCGTATGCATCATATGACTGTTGCAACATATTAATTAAAATATATCTTTTAATACAACACTTTCTACTGACGTCATTAATAACGCTCATTTATAAGCGGAAGTAGTTAGATTTTCTGTGAAAATGTGATAGCGCTTGCAGATTTGGTTTTCTGGGATGATCCATAATTGTACTTGCGGATATTGTTACTAAGAACGATCTAATATATTCTATATACAGTTATTCGAATTGTGCGTAACTAAAACCGCATGAATCTCCAACACAAATCATCTTCCTGTTGACTATAAAAGAATGCGAAGTTCGTTTAGCCTTGGCTGAGATCGAGGTAAATCGGATTTAGAAGGAATTATAATCGTTTTAATGATGGAGAGTCGTGACGAAATCCCTTTGAAGGAAGATACCGATTCGAAGAAGGATCCATTTATTAACGGGCCATACATTTCGTAATAATCTACTAACGCGATATTCCACATTTTCAATATATGAAGGAAGAATAGAGCTAATACATGTATCATTATTGCAAATAATTTATGGCTGCAATTTACGTACCGTAGATCATTATACGTAACGCCGCAAGTATGTAAATCTGTATAATTGCTGTTATAGTATATAAAAATACGTGAACTGAAACAAGATTATTTCGAATAACTTGAGAAATAGCATTACGTATATGCGCTCGTTTATGCATTTTTCTCACGAGTCGAACCAATATCGGCAACTGCATACTAATTTAGTGAGCATACAAGAGAGTCATAAAAGTCAGATGATTAATAGATAATAAGCCTGTTACTACAATTGTTTTAATGTACACTTGTAAAGATTTTTATCTAAAATACTTGGTACAACAGAAACTGCTTAATCTTGTATACTCTAAAAAATATCAGTGTGGATTTAATATCCATGCGGTATCCATATAATTCTCTGCCCTATGTTGATGTTAATATTAACACCAACACAGTGAGAATTGTATAGACACCGTTATTTTTTTAGAATGTAAAGAATAAAGTGTTTTTTAAATGTTTTTTAAATCATGTTTTTAAAAATTAAATTATTAATTTTATTTAATATAAAATAAATAAACAATAATATATATAAATATGTGTGCATAATTGTTGAGCACGTGTGGACAATTATATTGTACAGTTTAAAAAATTAATTACATACTACAACATCACGAAGATTTTTTTACTATTTAACAAATTAGTCATTCGATTCGGTCATTATTGATAACATTATATGAATTCTCGTGAAAAAAAAGATGCTAATTATCGTTGTTATATGATCTGTATTATATTTGACATTATGTCACAATTATTAACTAGTATGTTATTATCAAATAAAAATCTATTGATATATAGCTTTAACCTTATGATCCGATAAATGTTAAGTTTGCTCTTCGTTAATTGTAGAGTACAAATAATCGAATCTCTCGCGGATAATGCCCGACCGGTTTTACGATAATTGTTTTTGCCTTTTTAACTTTTTGTGAGTCAAACTGAGACGATCAGTGAGTCAGTGTTGAGACCTTGAATCACATCAACAAGTATTCCAAGCTTCTCATAAATTTAATACGATATCGTTACTTTTCCTGATAGTTTTGTTATATTCTAGTATATATATAATTATTTTGCTCTATCTATTTCGTATTTCTTTATCAATTTTACAATTTTCGTAGATAATGATATTGTGAAAGGAGATAAATTGTATTGATAGAGATGGACATTTATTTAATACACAGAACTCGATTTTGTTTCGTTTTTTATTTATTGCGAGTCTTTCTATCTATATGTATTGAAGTGTTCTTCCTTCGCGCAACATTTCTGAGAAATTCGAATTCATGGAAAGATAAGTGCTATTTTTTTAAAATCCGTATATGATTAATTGTTATCTTTGATGATATACGAGCTGAGGAAATAATATGTTACTACGTCATTGTGTAATTTGTTAAAAAACTAACTTAAATAAAAAATTATCTGAATTGATAAACAATTGGAAAAAAATGCGAGATATTTATCATTAGTAAAAAAAATCGGTATTTTTTTTACATTAAGGGACGTCTCTTCGATGATCTTGACCTTGACATATGTCATAGAGATGAGAGTACTGATCAAACAACGCGGTAGCGTCGCGACGTCAAGTGCATAAAAATGCAAAACGAGTCGCTTGACCGCTTGACATATGCTTGAACGTCATTGCGTATACATACATATGTTCGTGTCGTTGCTAAATTCTCATTTTCTTATAAATTAACTGGCTGTCTCATGTATACTATAGTAGTATACACACACACACTTTTCGAGATGTACTCATATAAAACTCATTTTCAAAATTTCATTATTTTTCTGTCTAGGACACCTTGTACCTATATGATGGATAGTGTACACAAGTGACCTTTAAAAGGTTTTAGATGGCGGTCGTTTAAAAATTATTAATAAATAAAGTTTAAAAAAATAACATCTTATTTCTACCATATCCAATATTAAAAACTACCTTATACCCTTCCTACCTAGAGATGTTTGACTTTTCACGCGAAAGGAGGTTTGTCCCACCTCCCTCCCTGCCATGGGGCATAGGACTCACGCGAAACGAGACTTACCCCATCGACTTTGTTCTAAACAAGGGGGGGGGGAGGTGAAGTGGACTTCCCTTTGCGTGGAAAATCGTATGCCCGTCAGTATATAGAAAAAATAAGATATTTTTTAAACTTTATTTGTTAATAACTTTTGAACGCACAATGATCGCCACCTAAAACTTTTTGAAGGTCACTTAAAGTTATGATCTTGACAACATATGTCAAAGTCAAGATCATTGAAGAGATGTCTCCTAATCTAAAGAAATATCAAAAAGTATTTAAACGGTTCTTAAATATTATATACGAATTTTTGCTGACCAGAAAAGACTTTCTACAGTTATTATCAACACATTATTTTTGCTTAAGTATGTATTCGAAAGATTTTATTTCTACTGAAAAAATTAGGTAACGCTAAATTTCAATGATTAATTAGCAATAAATACCAAAGTTATGCGTTTAAACGTAAAATATAATAATTTGCATCAACATGTATATACAAATTTTTTTTGTATAGAGACAATAGTTAAGCATATAAAATATGTAAATTGTGTATAAATTAGATACCTAATACAGAAAGAAGTAATTAAGTTTTATTATTGTTAATATAGCTAATCTTAATATTGATAAATAAAAATATACAAACAAAATAGCTTTAGTGGAATCCAGCTACAATAAAGAATGTAACCATTATATATAATATATAACGTATAAACTATGGTTACATTCTTTATTGTAGCTGGATTCCACTAAAGCTATTTTGCTTGTATATTTTTATTTATCAATATTAAGATTAGCTATATTAACAATAATAAAACTTAATTACTTCTTTCTGTATTAGGTATCTAATTTATATACAATTTACATATTTTATATGCTTAACTATTGTCTCTATACAAAAAAAATTTGTATTACTTAACATAAACAGTATGTAAATATTTCATGTAAAGTCGATTTTTAAAAATAATAACTTTGATAAATGTTAATGAATCATATTTAATTCACGCTATCATTTATCCGTGATTCTAACTCATGTACCGTCTGCTGATACTATGTCTAAAATGATTAAAGTCGTTGATAAGACAAATTTCTGTTATTCCATAAGTTATTATTTAGGCCATCGGTTATTTCAAAGATGTCGCGATTAGTTCAAGATTATGGACGGAATCCATAAATGTTGCTCAAGATTCGAGATGGTCTTAAGCTAGTGCATGAACCAATCAGAAAGCCGTATTAGCATCTTAAGACATTGCTTGAGATTAAGACCGGACTATGGATTCCGTCCTATATTTTGATTTAAGAGGATCCTAAAGTCGTCTGTATTACCGACTAAATCGTAATTTTTGTATAACAAAACTTTTTTTCTCTTTCACAGATTCAAAAATCCTTTTCCAGGATTAAAGTATACGCATTAATATGAAGTGGAGTATATGCTGACAACGACAAAAAATTTTTCTTAAGATTTCAATTTCGAAATTTTTGGTTGTGTTTAGCATAAATTCCACTTCACAAACACGTATTAATGTGTATACTTTAATCCTGGAAAAGGATTTTCGCGAATCTGTGAAAGAGGTATTCGTTATATAAAAATTACGATTTAGTCGGTAATACAGATAGCTTTAGGATTCCCTTAACAATTCCGCAGAGATGACTGATTCGCACAATCCATTTTTATATAATACTTTTAAAAATAAAATCCAAGTTTAAGGGTTGGCCGAGCATTTCTTCGAATAAATGAGTTATTCTAATAAGTAATGATTTAAGCGCACATAGGTATATATTTGAGAGGTATATATTTTATAAAAATACACACACATATATATATATATAGCTACAAAAATGGAGCAGACTTTTATTATTTATATTTAGCATTGTTTTCCCATTCTTTTTACGATTTTATTTATACTGAAGAAAACCAAAACTTCTAGTCTAAATGTTTGTGTTTTGGTATATAATTCCGTATTGCGTACTAACAACTGCGAAGGCTCTCTTATTGATTACCTTTCTTTTTACTGTTTTATTATTTATCTTTTTAGTATAAATTAAACAAAAGCATTTAATTTTTACAAATATTTATATTATCATTATTATCACAAATATATTATCATTATATATTAAAATAATATTTTTCAATATATGTATATATTTTATCTGTACAGAATGCCATAATCGAAAATTATGAAGTTCTTGATATTAACTAAAATCTCAATATGTTACTTTCTTTTAACTCTTTTAATCTCGCATCGAGCAAGGTTCATGTTTCATTACAACTTATCTTCGTGCGAATCAGTTTCCTGGAAACACGATAAAGTAGGAAATTTTAAAATAAGAGGAGAAATAAATTACGTCATGAATCGAACGTACGTATTGCTACCATATGCATATGGGTGGATTGATACCATCATCAGAAATTTTCTATTAATCAAGTATGCTTTATTATTTTTATTATAAAAATACAATTGCAAATTATCATTAGTAATGTGATAAATGTTAAATATTAAAGAATAATGTATTTAATAAATACTTTTATGAAAGGTGATACATATACATATATTTAATTATCGAAAATTTTAAAAAATTATAGTTATATATTTCTAAAAATATTCAAATAGAAAAATATTCAAATTTTAATTGATTTAATTAATTATTGATAAGCTAGAGAAGAAGCAAGATATTATAAATATGGCTAATTACTTTATTAATTAGCACAAATAAGATATTTGTTTAATAAATTGAATTTATTAGAAAAACCAAATAAATTTTGTGAGTACATATCAATTTTTATTTGTATTTTTATCATACAATATCAAACAATTTATCAACAGTTTGCGCGAGATCAGAAATTAAATCACTACCAGAATACTCTTGTTTAAAATCTTTGCTTTCGATTTGAAGACTTATCGATCCATGATTTCTATCGTTCCTAGAATCGTGTAGCTGATGTTTAATTGAAAAATCTGGTCGGGAAACTCTACGATTCGGTTGCCATTTGTGAATGTGAATCGTTGGCTTTTGTTCTTGTCTGGATGTACCAGACGCATCAATGTTCAATGTTGGTCGATTTGTTTCATCCCATGGTTTCGAAATAATCAATGTTGGTTGATTGAAACGTTGATCTGAAATAATTATTTTAATCATTAATTACTGACACACAATAAATATTGTTGATTAATTTTTTAATAATTAAAAAACTGAATGATAGCAAAATAAATGTGATAATTATCGATACTCGCTATTATATCCATTGTTTGGGTCGGTGTTTGAAATAGTCAATGTTGGTCGATTGAAACGTTGATCTGAAATAATTATTTTAATCCTTAATTATGCTATTTGGCACAATAAATGTTCTTAATTAATTTTTTAATAATTTAAAAACTGAATGATAGCAAAATAAATGCAATAATTATCAATACTCGCCATTGTATCCATTGTTTGGGCCAATGTTGCTCCATGTAGGATATCGCGCATTGACGGTACCAGCTTGCGAAAATTGTCTGCGATTACCACCAATTGTAAAAGATTGCGAGATACCAGCGGAAGATGCAGCACCGGTAATCGCTTGTCCATTTTCGATTGTTCCGAAAGAAGTTGCAGTCGCTTGACCAAAGCTAAGCGAATGGCTTTCAGTTTTGACATTGTTACCGTTATTATAAGCTTCCGCACCTGCGGTAGAAATTCCTGATAATCCAGGAGAAACGGTCGCCAATTTGCTTACGGAAACAGAAGATCTGAAAAGCAACTGTCTTTTAGGGTGCCTCTACATAATTCGCAAACCACAAAACGTAGTTCGCAAATGCTGATGCAAAATGACGATCACTGCACGCAAGATACACACATGAAAACTAACCGCATGCAATGAAAAAAACAAATGCAAATTTTCCTTCTGCATTTGCGTTTGCGAAATACGTTTTACAATTTGCGAATTATGTAGGGGCACCTTTGTACATACATGCTATTAGAAAAGAAATATTGACAATATGTCTGTTCTTTATCGAAGAACCTTCTGAACTGATGCACACGGTGCAATAAATGGAGTGAAACAAATTAGATTTGTTTCACTTATTGCGTCGGTATGCACCAGTTCAGAGAATTCTTCGATAAAGAACAGACGTATTTTTTAAATTTAATAATTGAAAGATAATCAAAGTAAACACTCGACTGTTTTACACAAAATAAATACTATACATTCTAGAAGTATTGGAGAAATATTTAATTTCCAATAAAATAATTGGAAATTAAATATTTGCTCTTTTCTTCATGTGTCTTCTCATAATTATCTAGCTTTTCTTTTGCCGAATGCAATTAGAAACAAATTTTAAATTATACCACATTATTTCATACACACCCATCAGTCTCATACCCCGTAGGACGATTGTGACTGTTACTCTCTGAAAGGCTAATACTGTCGAGACTTGCACCCAGACTGACAGAGTGAGCATTGTTATTCCCTGTAGTTAAACTGACAGTCGCTGTGACGGGAATGAGGGAAAGGAGACGCATCTGGGGTTCCTCATTGTCTAAAATCTTAACGATCGACTCGGGCGTTAGTTCTGGCGGTGTATTCCATTGTTGCTCGTGTTTGTCTAGTCAATGAAAAGTGTTAGTTCACAAGTATCTAAAAATTCAGGTGATAAGAGAAAGCATATACGTGCATTCTTATACTTCACCAAATTATATACTTGCATCAGTTATGAAAAGATTGAGACTAAAGTCACATACCTACACAATATTCTTGTAAATCTCCGAATCATAACACTCTCACGAAACATAAACGTGATCGATACATTCTAATAAATTTGTACTACTTGATTTAAATAATTCTAAAGTATTTTGAAAATTTAAATTAATTTTTAAATTTTTATTCTCTTTAAAATAAAGAGAATATTTTATAAAGAGCAAATTATAAAAAACTTTTATATATTATACATATAGGTACTTTTGAACAAATGTTAACGTAACGGAATAAATAAAAAAATATGATTCACGTTTTGCTCATTTACTTCGTGTAAATTAATAAAATAACGAAACAGATATTATTGATTGTTCTTTCTCTCTCTACTGATTATTCGCTTTTAATCATTGCAATTTGTATTACATTGTTAGTTAATTATTGCATTTTTTAAATGATAAATGAAAGGAAAATGCAGCAAATATGCATTTGTTTTACTATATGAGCTTTGTATTAATTTAACAAAGCATTTGAATTTAGCGCATGAGAAAATATATATCTTGCGGTTTGTTTTTTTGTTCTTTTTTTCGCATTTATGTAATTGCATTAACTAATATTTAAGATTAAAAACTATATTTATAAATTATTCAATAATGAATAAATTATTCAAATTAATGTACATTTATTGCAAATTTGGAAGGTAAGGCAATATATTGATCTTTTTTTAATTACGCATACACATACAATTGCATTATTTATAAAATGAATCCGATTATAAATAAAAATTAATCATAGTTTATTAAAGTTAAATTATGCTAAACAATAATTTTGTGAATATTATACTCTACAGCATCACAGAAAAATACTGATGATACGGATAATTCTTTTTTGTTTTTAGATTTTTTAATTTGAATTTGAAATACTAACGTCACTATTTATTCATATGCGTGATGTAAAAGATTTTAAAAATTCTATGAATATATCGGAACGAGCACAATGTCACGATACACCCAACAGATTTAAAACTGATATTTTCAGTAGCACTTGCAATATGATATGCTCGCACTTATCACATGCGCAGTAACATTTATGTTTCTATTTTCCAGAAATATTTCTCTCACCTGCCCGTACAAACGACAGCGCGAATGTTAATAAAAGAATGCTGCCGATGTTCTTCATCATGTCTGAAAACGTTCTGACTTGATCGTGTCGCCGCTCCGCCCTTTTTCAATAACCACGCATGACCTTAGATTCATCATTAAAATACAGGACACGTTCGACTGCGTAATTCTCTAGGTGAATTATTGCTCGATGACGCGAATCACGAGACAGAAATATAATTTTCAATGATTAACAGATATTAGCGATCAATGAACTTTTTAAATTATAATTATTTAGCATACACGCACGTCATTCAGTTAAAGAATGGATTATAATCAAATTTTATAGACATGTTCAAATAGGAACAATAATTTTTTATCTTTTATGATAGTAATGCATAACAACTTTTTACTACAGTTGATGATTTTTGTTGAAAAGTATCGATTAAGATTTAAAATAATAGTTAATAATAATTCATTAATGCAAAATTAAAGTTTCTCTCTATGAGTTTCTTTATGTGTCTTATTTTTCTTGTTCAATGCTGTATTTTTTTCGCTCCCATTATTTTCAAGAAATCTTAATTATTTCATTTGAAACGACACTATTGATATTCTTTTTTTTTCAACTAATGTTTAAGATACTTCCTGATTCTTTTCCATTGATTTAGTTTAGCTTTTGTGGGTCTTCTCTATAGGATGAAATCTCTATTCGGAATCAGGAACTCTCTAAAAATGAATTAGTGTATTATTACTGATTACATTAATTATAAGTGTAGCACTAAAGTCATCAACGAATTCATTTTGAGAAGTTATGGTTTCTACAAATTAAATCTGCAGAAAATCATAACCTCTAAAATGAATCAGTGTATTATTACTGAAAAACAGTAAATATTCGCTGATATTACAGTTATAAGTGTAACACTGTAGTCAGTGATAAAATACACTGATTCACTTTTAGAGAGTAAGTTTTTTTATGCTAGATATGGATTAACAATTCATGGGTCGTACCTGTCGATGTCGTCCGAAGTGTTCTTCGAGATTCCTCTGAATCAGATTATTCTCAGATTATTTTTCGTAGTCTCCTGCATAGTATTCTTCATCGTTTTCTTTATAATCTTCAGGTAATACGGATTCTACCAAAGTTATATGTTCGTCTGGTGCAGAGTTTGTTACTTGTGTTTTATCTTCAGAGAATACGGATTTTATAGGATCGTAAAATCCAGAATGTGATGCAAGATTTTCGTTTTTTTTTGGTACGTTGCTTGATACAGTACTTTCAGATGTCACTGGATTCTTGTTATCTTCCAACTTCTCCTTGTTATCTTCCAACTTTTCCTTTTTCTCTTTGTTATCTTCCAACTCCTCAGTTTCAGGTGTTTTAACCGATGTAGATTGGTAATCGTCTACCAATAAAGCTGTATGTTTGTCTGGTGCAGAGCTTGTTACTTGTACTTGCGTTTTATTGTTCGATGCGATGTTTACAGGTATCAATTGATTTTGTGTCAAATTCTTCGTAATCCAAATTTTTATAGCTATAATAAAGCAAATGCTTAATTACCATATGTATAGTAAATAAATATATCTTTTATTATCGCGTGTATACATTTTAAAAACTTACCTTCGACGAACTCGTGCAAGCTATTTAATACGTAATTAAGTTGGTGAGTTGTACGTAAGGATGGTAAAGTGGATACTGATTTTTCGTTCTCATCGTCCAAATCAGTGTTTACAAAGAATGAAATATTTATGTTCGCAAGTTTTGGAAAACTTTTATGAGTGGATAATTTAATGTCCGTCTTGATCTCAGAGTTTAATATTGGTTCTTCTGGATAATCGAATGAATCGTTGTATGGATTCCGCCAAATTTGGGGAAAACCTACATTACAATATAAATTTATATGTATATTTAAATAAAAAATATATGTTACTGACATCATTTATTAAATTTATTAAATATAATGAAGATATAATTAAAAATTTGTCAAAAGTTTATCAAAAATTTTCAAGAAAAAGTATGCAATATCACTGTATTTATTATACGTACAATATTGTATATTATGTAACAGTGCGGCGTTATAACTTTATGCATTATAATGCGTTAACATTTGATATACTACGAACAATATTATTGTATTATTGATTAGCATTATATAAGAATATGGAAAAAAATAGTTTAAATGTTATATCTTAGATAAATGCATGAAACTATAAAAATCAACAATTGTTAGGTACAGTCAACAGGACAGTTATTAATATATTCGTCGATTTCGTACTATTTCTATAATACAAAGAAGATATTCTCGGTTGTAACATTTCTTTTTCCGCGGAATATTGATGAATGTATACTATTATGATTTATCAACATGGTAATATAAATCATAAGAATTAATTATACTCATGTGCATAAT
Source organism: Mycetomoellerius zeteki (assembly GCF_001594055.1). Taxonomy (NCBI): domain Eukaryota; kingdom Metazoa; phylum Arthropoda; class Insecta; order Hymenoptera; family Formicidae; genus Mycetomoellerius; species Mycetomoellerius zeteki. Next base: position 514,229 of record NW_017257076.1, on the reverse strand, counting down.
TGATCACTTATTTAATTGTCGGCATTCTCTTTTATCTGTGGTTTATTAAAAATATATACATATGCATCCTATGTTCTGCGTTTTATTTTTATAATGTTATTTATATAATTCACACAATACTTATTCGTTAAAAGCATATATAATAGGGTAACTCCGGCAAATACGTCGCGCTGGGATTTACGCCGCAGAAGTCAGAAAAAATAGAAGGAGTGGGGGTAATTTTCCCATAACTACTCTGTTACATGTCTTTATGTTATATTAGTATTGTGTTATGATTTCAGCTTCTTACTGTTAATATTAATGAATTTATTGTGAATTGAATCGATTTGTCATTGTAATAAGTAACGCCATCATAA
>NW_017257076.1:420999-513842 GCF_001594055.1 Mycetomoellerius zeteki | reverse complement strand
ATGAGATATGCGGCAAAAATACAAGATTTCAAAAAGTTGATTTTTTTAATATGAAAAATAAATATTTCGGATTTCTCTCTAATATTTTTTTCATAGTAGTAGACAGTACAAAGTTTTTACTGATATAGTTCGTTTACTATAAACATAATAAATAATACTTAATAAATTAAGTTTTTGATAGATGCGGCATATACCGGTATATACCGGAGTTACTCTATATTATATGATATAAGGATATTCTTCCATAAGCGTATGTTAATAGAAATCCCTTTTGATGTAAATTATTTTGTGTTTGTAATACTTTGCCTGTACAGAAATGAACAATCGTGCGAATTTTCAATTGTTCGAATGCCATTTAAACAATTATGTTATAATATCAAATTATTTCAGTATTAAAAAATGTTAAATAATTAATTTGTCATACACACACACACCTATTTTATATTGAATAATTTATTATACCAAAACTGGTTAGAGTCATATAATACTTAGGAAAAATACATATTTATATAATAAAATATATATTAGCTGTTACCTGTTATCCCTTGCACAGTGAGGAACATTGCCAATAATACAAAACGCTTCATGATTTCACTTGATGAATAAAATTTCTTGAACCGCAAATAAGTAGAAGCAAACGCTTAAGAAGACGAACCTTTCTAAATTTTCTTAGGTACTCTCAACTTATATATAGTCAGAAAAATATATATCTCGTACTATCAAGTAAAGCTAGTAAACCTTAGTATCAGCTCTAGACACTTGGTCTATGTTAATGATCCTTCGTTATTTCTGTGTATACGGGGTGTCCGAGAAGTTTTGACAAAGCGCTCGTGTGTAAATAGAGCGGATTAAACTGAATGGAAGTACTTCACCATTTTGCAATTTGTTTTTAGTTACCCATTGAGCAGAATGTCTAAAATCAATGCATAAAACAATTTTAAGATACTTTTAAGAGTTCTTTGAGAAATATCTTTTAATAGATATTTCATGAAGAACTCTGAAAGAAATTTTAAAGATGTTTTATGCGTCGATTTTTTCAGCTTATTCGATAATCTTTAGAATATCTTGTTCACTATTGCGAAAATTTTGCAAATTGGTAAAGGACTTTTCGACTCATTGTGTCAGTTTAGTCCGCTCTATCTATGCATGATCACTTTGTCATAACTTACCGAACACCCTGTATACAGTATTTCTGTATGCTTCACGGCGCATTCTACTGTAAAAATTTGATAATAAGCCAAAGCATTATCTTCTAAAAGTTCAAAAAGTATTAAGCGTTGTTTTATCGGAATTCCTGAAGACTTGTAAGAATTTTAGCTTTTGAAAAATTTTTAAGTACAATGGAAAAACAAATATATAGTAATTCTCTGTTGTTTATCTGCAATAGGTATAAGTATGCCTTATGAATTATATGTATAATATTGAAAAGTGTACAAATCTATTATGAAACGTCTTGCTTAATGAAACTCGCACTTTTCGTAAACATTCGTTTCTGCTAACAGCGGATATCCGGGAAAAAAATTATAATGCATTTAAATTCTTTGATGTAATCTTCGATTATATTATACGCGAATTCGCTTCTTAGATCGATTGTTTGTATTCGAGTATATCTAAAAGAAATAGTTACGCGTTATATGACTTATTTAAATATTAATCATTATCTTTTTTTTTTTAATAGCTATACATGCTGAGGTCAATAGTCTTTAAAAGAAGAATGTCACGTCTTTTAATCATTAATAATGCATAACGAGTCATAAAATCTAGAAGGCTACACGAAATACCTGTCGAATCAGATGATTAAACAAGGTTAAACACATTTAAACACGTTAAAAAAAGGTCAGATATAAAGTCTAAGTTATTTCGCGAAATGCAATATTTCTGCTCATTTTTTGTGCTTTAGATTATAATTAACGGAAGTCACTGTTGATATAAATATTTATTCTACATTTTTGGAGAATATTCTTTATTTAATAACTATATATATTCTTATACATATAAATTGGTACAGCATTTTTTCTGCTGTTTAATATCTCGTAATTTATAAACACAGATTGGTTCGACTTGTTACAATTAATTAAAAGTATTTTATAATTTTTATTTTTAAAAAAGAATGGATATATCGATATTTTTCAATTAATAAATTATTTAATTAGATAAAAATTTTATTCTGCGAAAATATTTTATATATGTCATACAGTTTTAAAAAATTTTGCATAGATAAGGGATCAACATATACAATATACCTATAAAATATGTGTACACTTGGCTATAGTGGTCATTCTTGCTTTATTCGAAGACGGAGCATGGTATCTTACTTTCGAAAACAATAGGGCGGTCAGGAAGGAGCAAAGCAGCTGTCAGAGTATTGCGTAGAAGATTATCAAGTTCCGCGATGGGTATTTCCCAAACAGCCGCGTCATTCGATTATTTGAAAGAAAAAAAAGTTTGCCTAGAGAGAAAGAGAAAGAGCAAGATTATGACTGTTATGAGCAATTGATGCTGGGAAAGATTTTGGATATTTCGGTCATTGAGAACTCAAAAATGTCAAAGATAAGTTCTTGGATGACTTATGCCCAATTTTTTCATTTCCAGATAAGTTGCGAATAACCTTATACAGGAGATATCCGTTATAACCTGGGAGATATCTTTTGGATAAAGTTATCTAGAGGTGAAGAAATTAGGCATTAATGATATTCGTTCAAGACTTTTTACGGTAGAATATCAAGCGATAACAAAATTAAACTAAAAATTACTTTACAATTGGAATGTCATTATTAAGTGATTAACTTTTATGTTGAAAGATAAATGGAAAAGAAAATATATACATTATCGTTTTTTGAAAACAAAAAATAAATTTACAGCGTTGTATAGAGAAATGTGTCTGGTTTTATATGTAAATGTAATCGTGTAAACAAAAATACAAATTTCTTTACGACACGAATATAATATTTGCTCATTCTTATATATTGCACATATTTTTAAAATGATGAGAAAATTATGAAAAAATTACAGATTATTCTAAATCGCATTTAAAAGTAATATAACAAATTTTTTTAGTAACAGTGTACTGTCTGGGTCATAAGTTATTTTAATCTGCTATTATTTAATCTAAAGTTATTTTAATGTGCTGTAATAGAAATGTATATAAAATGTATCATAAAGTAAATTAGAAAAATCTCTCAATTTTTTAATGTAAGTATTTTAGGTATTCAAGATTATTTATGTAAAGTTATATTGCGATGGATTATATAGTTCTTCAGTAAATGAAATACTTATTTGTTCTAAGTCTTTGAAACTAATCAATGAATTGGAATGAGACTTTATATAAGTTATTTTGAAAACTTAAAATACTTATAACTCAACTTATAAAAAAAATTTAGATTTTTGTTATCATTTCTTAATTTTAGTTCATAATAATAAAAATAATAACAAATAAAATAAATAAACTATAAAAATGTGTTGTTCAATAAAAACAGAACGTTATAAACACAACTTTGATATGTATATAGTTTGTTTAAAGTATAAATATTAACACATTTGTAAAACTAGGTATTATACATCCTTAACATCGATTCCTTAACATTTTTTGGTGCATCATTTTTCACCGAAATGGAATATTTTTATCGCTCATTTAGAAAATATGTGCGTTTGAGTTTAGTCACGTCGCTTCGTGACTAAACGTGCAACAATATCATGAGGCGGTGCATCGTGTTAAGACATTTTACTTATGCTGATCATAATTTGTTTGAATGAAATATTACTGCGCATAGAAGTTCCGCGAATGCAACTGAAAGGGTACTAATTTGTTAGCTGCTAGCCGATAATCAATCGTTTGTAGGATTACTCTGATCGATTAATTGGAAAATACGCGTTCAAGCTTCGGGCGCGGGTTTAAGGGGGCCAGAGAACGATGGAGTAATCATTAATATCCTGGATCGATTATCAGTCTAACAGGATGTGGAAACCAGCCGCGATCGTCTAGTGACAGGCCATTATTATTTATAAACAATTACACGCAAATTGACGCTATTAATGACGATACTGGGTGAAATATTGACTACTGAAAAAATTATGATTGATGGCAATGAAAGTATATACAGTATTGGATTTTGCAATTAAAGGAAGCTAAAGTTACTCGTAATCAGATTATCAGAAGTGATAGGTCACGAAGAAATATTCTTATATCTCAAAGAGATATTAGAGATATTTTAAGCAGCAATGCTTACTGTCTAACAATAAGTCTCGATACTATCTAATGTGTTTTCTTTCAATCATAAGTACTAAGGAATAAATTGAAAAACATATTGATTATTTCGATTAGTATTAATAGCGTTCGGAATATACATAATTGAAAATTAAAACCTTTCCGGGATAGATTACGTGTCGAAACATGTACATTTGTTTAGAAAGGATCAGAAGGGATTTAAAAAATTAAGAAATTATAAAAAATCAAATTAAAGAAAAGTATAATTCTATTCAAGTAATTCATAAATATTGTAAAAGCGAATATATATTCTCATCTGTAACGATGAAACAAATATCTACATAAATATGTATATCAGTTAAACATGTAGAAAATACTTCGTTTTTCTTTCAACTTGTTGCAATTTCATATATGGACACGATAACTTGAATCTCATAAATGCAAGTGCTTACTAAAATCTCGCGTGAATGAAAAACTATAATTAACGCTCTGGCTTCTCGATATGGAAAAATCCTTTACAATCTTGACTGTACTATTTCGATATTGAATATATCCTACGATTATAATCAATGATCAAAAGAAGACGTTTCCACCGTCCGTGATTATTTCCTACTTACGCTGCTATTATCGCAGGGTTATCGTGGTGCAAGTTATAGAAATGAAATCATGTGTTTTTCCCAAATAAAAACAACATAACAAGAATTGGGATGGTATGATATAAAGAGCAAACTCACTGTCAAGGTCTGAACGATTCTATTCTATTAAAACGAACGCAGAATAATCGTGGAACAAAGAAATATTAATTCAGCTCGATTTTGCTTTCTAAGTAAATTTATAATATGAAATCTCGACATATTTATAAAAAATGTTACTTTATTTAAAAACAGTAAATAAATTTTTTTATAACAATTCATAGATTTATATAGAAATTACAGTTATTGCAAACTGCAAGACGGGAAAAATGTTTAATTTTTATTTTTTATAAATGAAATGTATTTTATAATCCATTTGTTTAAATCAAAAACTATAATACTGAAAATTTTAGCACAAAAATAAAATAGTAAATAATTTAAAGTCATTAATGTTGGTGCAATTATAACTCAATACAATAGTGAAATCGAATTTTATTCGTAAATTTTTATTGTAATAACGCTATAAATGAAATTGCGGCACGTAGCAATCTTGCAACAAATGCCAATAAAATTTTGCAAATCCACGTCTGGATAATCCACGTTTCGCGCGTGACGTTTATCAATAATATGACGTAAAATTTCTTTTGAAGTTTTCATGAACGTAAGATCGCAAGGAAAAGTGCTAGGAGGTAATGAAGTGCTAATACGAGTTGATGCTATATAAGATGATCGCAGCACCATCTGAGTCAGTCATTCTTTTGCAGACTGCGGCAACATCAGGATCATTCGGTCTTTACGCGATAAAGTAGTGATACATAAATAATAAGCAATAATATACGTAAGAATTATTATTTCTTGGTTTTTCCGCGTTAACTTACGTACACCGACTGATCGACGATATCATCAGAAAAATGGATAATAAGATCTTCGCATTGTTCGCTTTGGTTGCTGTCCTAGGATCCTTTACGGAAGCTCGATCCGCTTTTGGTTATCCTTACGGATGTGAGTAAGCGATCTTGAGGCTCCTTTTTCTCATTCATGAGCGAGTTTAACAGTTTTGTTTACTAATGTGATACTGTATGTTTGAACGCACCAAATATTTTGACATCAATTGTTTTCCGCAATTAAGATTCACATTTGGATTGCAATTATAATGTTAAAGTTTATTTTTGTATGAGAAAATCTTCTTTTTTACATTTTTTTTTATTACAAATGTTTGCTACTAGATTCAATGTACTAATTTATGAAAACAAGATGGGAAGATAAATTACGTACTAGAAATTAATTATATTCATCGTAATTAAAAAGAAATCATGAGTTCGATGCATAATAACATTTTTTTCTCCCATCTTCAATCACTTTTATCAGATAATCTTTTTAGTGTTTTGTGCAATGTGTGACATAATATGTAAATGATCTATCGATCGAGCTAATTCTGCAATGTTAATTGTTAACGAAATAAAATTATTAAAAAAAGAATTGCTTGTTGCTACGTACATCAAGGTTGATAAAAATTAAAGCTAGTATTAAAGCTAGTTGATAAAAATTAAAGCTAGTATTAAGTTATATAACAACAACGTTGTGCATTTAACCAGAAATAGCTGACGGTGCGCGGGTATTTCAGGATAATTGCGAGAGTAGCAAACGCAGCAAAATTCCACGACGAATTCGATGTATAAATGATTTCATGATTTTAATCAATGCCAAAGGGGAAGTCTGCTGTCAGGCTGTTAGCATTCTCTTTCTGAACGTAAACGTTCAGAAATTGTACGATTGTAGATAGAGATATTTCGAAAAATGAATAACTCAAGATAATCTTTTATTTATGACATTAATTATTTTGCTATAAATATTGTTACTAATCTTTACCAAAAATCTTTTTTTATTTCATAACTCATCATTAAATCACTAAACAAGCTTTTTTCAGTTTATGATTTGAAATTATTTACGATTTATGGTAATTGTGCAAATTGTTAAATGTTAATTTGCGTGAGGCAATTTATACATTTAATTTCTTTCCCTTTTCTTTAAGATTATCCATTAATAGTAACAATATTTTTTATTTATAAATAACGATATAATATAGATTTCAGCCATCATTATTATATCTGGTTTTTATTATACACGCCTTAAACGTCTATGTTATTCTCAATATTTTATTCTTGATTAATTATAATTATCATAATATTTAGATATATGACAGAAAATTAGAAAAAGAAAATAATAATACGTGTATTATACATAATTTTATTTGACGCAACAAAATTATCCGCGCCGATTGTTTCGTGAAAATGAAATGTAGAAACATAGAAGATTATTGCATTAATATCATTAATGATACGCGTCATTAAATCGTCGATTGCTAAGAGCATGAACGATATTAATCGTGATAACCAAGATTGATGTTCATCTGTGCAATCATGCGTTTTCCGTGATACAGCATGCTCGTCTGCGCATATAAACACATGTGTAACTGCTCACACAACTGCTAGCCAAATGAAGATAATTTGACGCCTGTAGACCGTGACCTCATTCCGTTCTTCACCTTGACTCATGAGAAGACTTTCTTTTTCATTATCTTCTTATATTTTCTCTTTTTCGTTTTCTTGTCTCGTGCATAACACGCTATTGCTATCATATTGATACGACGCTAATTGACTTATCAAAATGTGCCTGCTTTTCTGTAAATAGGTGAAATTTATCAGTGAAATATATTTTCTAATATAAAATGGAAATTTACAATATATAATATGTGTGCATTTGTAGTAATAAGATAATTAAATAATAGAAAGGTAAGTTAAAAAAGAGTTTTAATTTAAATACAATATCTACTAATAAATAAGATGAAATGGTGAGATGAAGCAATATCAATGGTTTTAAACATCACAATATTATCAAAAAAGAAATGTTATAGGTACGTGATTTATCAAATTAACGTGACTGTATAACTTCAATATTATCGCGGTTAATGTCACGTATCACATGTTTGTTAAGTTATTATTAATTTTTATCTAATTAAGCTGAAGATGAGTCAGTGATAAAAATAATTTGTTTTTTTAATAATTTGATAGATTGATGGTTTTCATTATAAATAGTTCAAATTCTGGATTTAAATCAAGATTTTAATTGTCGTATATTTTATATGAGTGATTTTTAAATGTTTCCCGAATATTAGTATCTGCTTATAAAATACTACATGTATATGTATACCATTTAAATCTGAGCGCACATCACATTATCTTTATTAAACATTACTATTTACGCAATATTGTGATTAGTAACACATCTATTAAATGTTATCTATTATCTATTACATTAAGCATTATTATACGCATATTGTAATTGTGTGAGTGTGACTAGTAATATTTCTAGTACATAATTATGTGTCTCTGGTGATGGAATTTCAAGATATGCTCATAAGACATGTTGCAACTAACAATGCTTTTTCAATTAGTAGCTGAGAATTATCAACAAAACGAGTTTCAGCTAAAGTAACAACAATCGATAAAAAATTGCTCTTCTGTTTCCGTTTCTTTTTGAAGCTGGAGGACAACACGTCGACAGATCGTTCGCCATGATGTCTAGAGTGAAGCGAGAAATTGACGATTCGAATGGTGAGAGTACCACCAAACCTACTACCAGTCAAGCAACTACAACAACCTCCTCGACAACAGATTCCACAACATCACTATCATCGACCACACCATCATCAACTACACCATCATCGACTACACCTCCAACGTCGCCTACCACCCCATCTACTGAACCAACTACTACACCCACCACTACCACAGAGGCGACGTCTCCTACGACTACTCCGACCTCCACTTCTGCCAGTACTCCCACATCTACTTCCACTACTCCAACAACTCCATCCACTACGCCTAGTACAACTCCAGAAAGTACGAAACCGACGTCCGAGAAACCGAACATTCAGCCACGTTCGAATGTCGACGAACCTGAAGGCTCGACTAAGAAACCTGAACCTAAGAATGAAGCACCAACTCCTGGACCATTTGGTGCTCCCGGATTCGGACCCGGATTCGGATCCGGTTTCGGACCTGGATTCGGACCCGGATTCGGATCTGGCGGTTATGATTCAGGTTTCGATCCCTATTCTGGATTCAACTCTATACCAAGTTATAACCCGAACTATGCATGGACCGGTACAAACAACGGGCCCGGATTCGCATCCGCAGGCGCGTCCGCTGGAAGTTTTGGATATCCAGGATATCAGGGATATCCAATGGGATTTCCCACGGCGGCTTCACCGACGGGATTTCCGACCCCGTCTTTCGGTAGTCGAGGAGGATTTCAAGATAATTTACCAAATCCGGATAATCCACCAAATAAGGATGCCTCACCGAGCAAGGATATCTCACCGAACAAGAATAATCAGAACGGATTCAATTTCGGCGGAGGTACGAGCATGAACCCAAAAATGCAAGGACGAAGATTGACTCCGAATTTTGGAGGATAATGAATGAATTGGGGTTGCATGCTGTGGTTTGGACATTTCTCGGTGTTTGTAAAAGATCGGCAAAAGATTGAAACCAATTGGATATCAAAGAAGAGACATCAGAATTACGTATCTCGAAATTTGTTCGACGAAATCGTGCTGATGTTCTTTTAAAAATGCATGATAGTCTGTCGAACGTAATTGGATCTTATACTATATAAAGCGACTCACGTCGTGACAATAATTTTCGACATTTATTTATTTATTAATTTATATTATATTCGCGTGCGTTTGTACATTTATATTATTTATTTATATATTTATTTACTTGTATGTGTTTATGTATTTATTTATTTATTTGTTAGGTATACTTTTACTTAGATAGTCTATATTAACTTATATGATTTATAAGTAAATGTAATCGCATGTATATATGCATGATTTTTATAATATGTCGTTATTTGTACCTTATCGTGCACTGTATTTTTTCGCAGATCCGTATAACCCAGGACCCGGATTCTTTTACCCAGGGCAATTTCCTAGCTTTAATGATCCTTCTTTTAATATGATCAAACAAATTCAGGCGCAGATCGAGGCACAACATAAGGCGTAAGTCTTCGAGTAATATAAATTGCAAATGGTCGAAGCATAAAATTAATTTGAGTGAAATTCCTTGAAATTATATTTATGAAATCATTTGTATTTACACAATTTCAATATCGTTTTAACGTTTAACATCAGAGAAATCTTTCAAGTCTGTCATTTAATTAATAAAATAGATCTCTCTCTAAATATATAAATTCTAGATTATTTTTATCAATAAGTGTGTATATTATTATAAGTACATTTTTAAAATATTGAAGTTTTTTTTTTAAAGTAAAACTTTTTATATATAAAATTGGATAATTAAAACAGCATTGTCCCTATGATTAATTACTGTAACATTTTGTATTATTTGCTCTTTTGGTGATGTTTCTTCCCTTGTCATTTCGTTTTAGGAATTGTCTACTTTCTTATCACGAAGATCAAGGAGAAGCATTCAATGTTTTGTATCTAATATTTAAAATTTGTTTAATGTGATTGCAAATTGTCATTCATACAATTTCTAAAGTATATTGTAAATAAGAATTTATATTGTACAGCAACATGGAGCTCCACAATCGTTTGCTCAATGAAGCTGCTAATTACGATGACAAAAATTATGGTGGCGGCGTACCTCAGGTTTCGAGTGCCAGCATTGGTTTAGGCCCATATGGTGGTTTTCGATCTGGCCAAATCAGTCCCGTGAGTTTTACGTTTTTTTATGAGTTATCGCACGCAAAAAGCAATACAAAAATTGTCCAGTTAATATGCTTCATTTTGCACACAATCAGATTCCAGTCTACTCAATATAGTGTTTATTACCGGCGATCTATCCGTCATAGGCTTCTCCAGGAATAGAGTCCAGATTTGCTGATGATCTTCCTCCGCCATCGGGTAACAACTATGGAGTATTCTCTAGTTCGAGCTCCTCCAGTATGACCGGTCCGGATGGCAGGCCGATTAACCATAAGTCTTCCATTACTGGCGTTAATGATAATGGAAAAATTTCTTATCGTACTCTATATGATTAATTAAATTACGTTCTTAATCGTATCTATGTTTGTAATCATTAATTTACTATCATGTACTGTATAGAACGTACCATGATAATGATAAAGTTTTATAATTCAAAATTGTTGTTGTTACAAAGTAAGAGTGTACCATAAAATTCTCGAAACTCAGGCTCAAATATTTCCTTAAGATTACCACACAAATACTCAAATTTCTCTTAGAACTAAAATTCTTTCTTAAAAGTTATAACTTTTATATGTGATTTTCTATAATTGTTAATAACTTGATTCTTTGATTATCCGTTCGCGAGCAAGAATTATTGCGATATACACATTTAAAAATCTTCATAAGATCTTTATGTGAGTGTTATTTTCTACTCAAGTAATACTGAGTAAATGTAACACTTTTGATGACTATTCTGCATTTAATTATTACATTTATATATTTAAATATATTCATATTATTGTATCTACTATGCATAAATTAAACTCTTGACGCTTTTATATTGATTTCTTAATTTTATTATGTGATCATTAAAGTGCTTTTAATAACATGATTATAGTAACATTTACATCATTAAAGTTTTACAATTTAATAAATGTAATAATTTTATTTGTCGTCGCTGGGTTTGGTCTTACTAAGTGGTGGTTCAATTTTATCATCCACTATGGATCTATCTCGTGTCTATGTTTTATGACCCCGAAATCTCACGTTACCATGATTTCCAAAATGAGAATTCCAATACATTTGTGGCTGTCGAAAAGTTCGTCCATGCCAGGGCTCATCATATCCATGATAATTAGATTGAATCTGTTAGGGTAGAAGAAGAGCACATTTTTAAGATATTGAAATATTACACACACACACACACACACACACACAAGAAATTTTTTAAACTCACTTTAGATGGTTTATATAGTTGTAATAAACTGTTAAGGAGATAAAATTCTATATTTTTATGTACTATTATTTAAAAAATATTTAAAGAAATATATAAACATCTATAATATATAAAACATACACAATATTCAAATATATAGCATGTAGAATTGTAAATAAAATTCTACCTAAAATCTATACATAATTATAGATCATCGAAAGTGAGCTTTAATTATTGTAATATTGACTCTCATGCATTAAATCTCATATAGTGGAACAAACGAACTTTTTTCTCACCTGTGGAATGTTATTAAAATATAAATGCGCATCTATTGAACGTGGCGAATTTATTGAATGAAAAATTGGTCGCTTATCATAGTCCTTACTGACACCTCGAAAACCATTGATTACTGGAATATCATCGAACTTAACATTCGGTTTTTCTTTCGTGATAATGCTGAAGTGCACTTCGGTGACGATATTTCCTTTTTCGTCTGATTTCGAGGAAATGGACACGTTACATATACCGTATTTGCAAGAATTTTCATTTAGTATACTATCATTACTGTTTACAACGACTTGAATATTATTGATTATTTTTGGTTGTTTCGCTGAATCTTCCTACAAAAAATACAATTTAATTATCGCATTACCTTAAAAGAGCTGCAATAGTTTTTAACGCCAATATATTATATGGTTAATAACTTTCTAATAATAACGTAATAATTGAAATGAAATAATTAATTAATTTTCATAGGTCGAAGTTCTGTAAAATTCCTTAATACAGAAGGAAAATTATTTAATGCCGTTTCTATTCAATTTAGATTAACTTTAATCTCAGTTTAACTTACTCAATTAGAAAAAGATAAAGAATTAGTTAAACAGAGATTAAAATTAAACTTTAGTAAAAATAAGTATAAGCGCGTCAAATATTAAATAAACATAGAAAATAGTGGAAATACAAAATTATTAAATTAATTTGATAATAGTAAATGTTCTAATATTTATGGTACGTATTAGTATTTTAAACAAACTTGATGGTGAATTTTCTACTTATAAATTTTATATGAACTCGATATCTCTCTCTCTCTCTCTCTCTCTCTCTCTCTCATGAGTGTTTAAGATATAAATTTAATACTAATATATAAATTTGAAATAATTTGGGATACATTCCGAATGTATGCATTATAATATGCATTATATTACAAATGTTTCATAACTGGTTATTTGAGAAAGCTATAATGTTGCGAAATTGATATTAATTGCTGATTTGATATTAATAGCTCTACATTTGATAAAATTAAAAGATGAATAGGTTATGCGATCAATTGAATGAAAATTCTCTGCTTAAATTAAATTGAATTGAATGCTTTAATTTTTAATCATTATATTAAGTATTGTATTATTCATATATAAATTAAATTATACAGGGTGTTTGAAAAGTAATGAAAAATCTTTCGCATAGGGGCAGAATGGACTAAACTGAGAAGAAAAGTCGTCTACCATTTTACAATTTTCGCAATAGTTAATAAGATATTAATTACTAAAAATTGTCGAAAATTGGTCTTCAATAATTTTTTACTCAAATACTATCAACTTTACAGAAAAACTGAAAGAGACAAAAATTAATAGTATTTGAGTTAATAGTATTTGATAAAAAATTATTGAAGATAAAAGTTGATAGTATTTGAGTTAATAGTATTTGATAAAAAATTATTGAAGACAAATTTTCGACAATTTTAGTAATTAATATCTTATTAACTATTGTGAAAATTGTAAAATGGTGGAGGACTTTTCTTCTCAGTTTAGTCCATTCTGCCCCTATGCGAAAGATTTTTTATTACTTTCCAAACACTCTGTATATAAATATAATTTTACAATTATTTTTAATTGCATAATTTATTATTTGTTTTATTTTATGAATATGGAAGCTTTAAAGCAACTACTTTATAACATTCGCATTTTCTTGAAGAACTAACAGTTATGATGCACAAATGTCTAAAAAATCCACATGCTACAAATATATAAAAAATGAGCGCAATTATAATACAGTATTTATATTGTTTTGTACAAAACTCAACTCGTAACTGACGAGAGACTACATTATTATTTTTTTATAATATCTATTACTCACATGCCATGTATAGATCCTACTTTTTCTTGCTTCTTTTACGAACTCATTTCCCTGACGCCAGATTAATGTCGATGGGTTAGATGCACGCAAAATTGATTCCGGTGGATTAGCAGATTTCTGTGAATTTAAGATCGTGAAGGTCGGATTATCTAATGTTTCTTTATTTTCGTTGGAATCCAAATCGATTTTTGACGAAACTTTAATACTCATGCCAAAATTGTTAAAAATCATAATCATGAAATAACCAGTGAGAATTATTCTCGTTTGCATTTTCATTGTTCGTTTTGCGAATACACTGAGGATACTGATTTTTCATAAAATATTTGTATTACGCTGCATATTGTTTCAAAGAAGGGATAAATAGTCATAGCGGATGTATATACAGTAATGACAATCATTATTGTAGAAAATTGCAATGACCTCCAACTCGTAAAGCGTAACAAAGATGGACTCAAAGAAGCAAGTATGTACTTTTCTTAAAGGATTCGGACCAGTGATTTTAATTGCTTCCTGAGATCGATATCGCAAAATTCATGCTCGTAATATAAATGAACGATCATTATATGTAAATAAGATCGTTAATGGAAAAAAATGACAAATAAGAATTTCACACATTTAATCGATTATATATTCTCGGAAATAAGATACATGTACCTATCTACATAAATTTTTGAGATCAATCGTTACCAATGTATCTTCTAATTAATATTCCAAAAGTGCACGATTTCAAAATATGTGATTAACATTAACATTAAAAACGAAAGTAATCTATTACAACGCTCACTACTTCCTGAAGAGTATACTTACTTTCACGCTGAACAAAGATTCGCGCTGAACAAAGATTGTAATAATGATTCATTGTGAATAGCTTAACGGAGGGTACGATGAATACCCACGAATGACATTATCTCGCGTCTGTTGCGATGAGCAAAGTGTTCGTTCTAAAATGCACCCCGTTATAGTCCGTCGCAGCCAGCACATCAGTACTAAAGTAATTTCAAATCCTGTCACCCTCAACGGGTTGGCTAAATCCAAATGTAAACAAAGAGCGCAAGGGCCTCATTGAGATTCATTAAAACTCTTGTTGCCCCTTTCAGCGCTACGAACTATGACAGTCTTCTCCCCAATCAACTGTCTTTGTTCATAGGGCTTCTTTTATTATCTCAACGTTAAAAAATTTAAAAGTTTACCTTTGCCATTTGATTTAATTGTTTAGTAAAAGCGACGCGAGACCAATTGTGTAATGAATAAATTACAGAGAGAATTCTAATGATGTCATCCTTTCCTGTGCCGTATTTCGTGCCTCACGGAATAATGATTCATCCGTACAGCAGGCGCCAAACGTTCGTGTCGCTGAACATCGCGATCGCGCTTAAATTGTTTGTGCCAAAGATGCAATTATGAAGTGGCGGATCGTCAGGCAACCACGGATATCGCATTACGTAAATATTCTTTGTAAGATTGGTGATTACGATGGCTCACGGACATCACGGTCGCACAATGACGCAGAATCCTCATTAAGGCTCGAGAGTATTCCGTTGTGATTGTGACCGAAGAATAAGTTTATTTCCGAGAAAACAAAATGCGCCGGTGACTAATTTGTATAACCGATTCTCTAAGCTCTGTCGGATTGTCCGTCGTTTTCTCGAGAAATATTCGACGGGGTAACGACTGATGCGACACGACTCTGCTATAAAAACTGTATATCTAAGCGAGTTTTTACGATTCTTGCTGTTCTCGCACAATTAAATCTTACGCGTTTGTCTGCCGAATGTATAAATATATGTCTTTTTTTCACGCATGTTTTTACCAGTTTCCGGCTTTCCAAACATCCTCGACCGATTTCACGAGCAGGTAGCATTTACCGTCAACGAAGCGTAGAAAACGGAGTGCCTAATGTAGCGTGCCTAATCGAGCTTGCACTATTGGGGAATTATCGATGGTACACTCGGAGACGTATCTTGACAGTGTAAATATGTTTGAAATTAATGTTCTGGCGGCCCAATGCTGTTCATTTTCCCACGGAATATGCTTCACGAAGCATCGTTATTCGTAGATGCCGAATAAAGAGTGCATAATAGTGAAAATAAACTATAATATAAATTCGGGAGAAAATTTATAGCTATGAAAGAAGAATTTGAGTAACAGCGCGTCGATATACAATACTTTGATAATATATGCTGATAGTATATTTAAATATTTAATAAATTGTAATATATTTAAATCATGGAATTATTCATAAACGCGGAAAAATATTACAATATATGGTTTAATAATGAATAGAAAAATAAAACCCAATGAAAATAATTATATTTCAATTAAATGATTAATACTGCAGGGCTTATAAAATGTTGAATTTACATATATTATATGTATCTACATATCACACACAATAAATTACTTATACTCATAAAATTATATTGAGACTTATGAATATTGCAATCCTGAAATATTATGGATAATTATTCATTTGAATATAATTTAATTACTCACAGAATATGGCAAAACTTTGTAAAAAGCGACTAAAAATTTTATGTTAATTTTTGCACAATGTCGATCAATTTTTCTTTAGCCATTTATATATGTGATATAATTAAGAAATAATCCATATCTGTTAGTAGAATTGTTATGTATATATTTTAAATTACATTTTTATAATTTATTATCTTTAAATTCTTTTTATAATTATATTATTATTTTATGTATATAACTTATTTATTTGTAATTAAAAGATTATATATTAATAGCATATAAATTTGATGATATATAAATTTAAACATTATATTACGTAAAAATGAAAAAAGTCATGAAAATTCAATAATATTCGTTATTTTAAACGAGACATCCGTGGAGACCGCCGTTAATTTTCTCATCCGACACTAGCACTGTTGCCATACGAATTACAAGACTCGTTTAAGACGTGACATATGGCTTTGACGAACGGTTTCCGAGAAAACAGAAACTCTTTCCGTAACGCGTTTACACCCTTCCTTTCACCACGAGAATATGCTGACCAGAAATAGCTGGGCGGTTTAAAACGATGCTTTATTCTAGAAAGAGTGACATTTACGGCTGTTTTTGTAGTGATGGATCAGTGAGAGGGTGGACGTAGACAAAAGTAACGACGCTGTCATTCTGTATCGTATAGATAGAAATTTATTGGGCTCACGACGCTAACGCCTGTCTGTACAATTATAGTCTCGCGCGCTAACTGCGTTAATTATGTACAAGGGATTCTTTCGTTTAGGCGCGATTCGTATACTCATTGATAACGCGTATGCACTCGACGCAAAAATACATTATGTACAAAAATACAAAAGAGAAAACAGGAGAGAAGGTATTGGCACAGTCGAAATACATTTATGTAGGCAAGCAAAGCGCATATCACATGGCTTAGATTCGCCGTTTCACCATCGGCAGTACAGGTTTCCGAAAATGGCAGTGCACGATGACGTACGTTCACTGGTTTTGGTTATCGCGGGTGACACAGGTCGAACGAGCGGCCTAACACGTGGCGCAACAGTGGGAGTTCAGTCTTAACTTTTACAATATGAATAATTCACGCGATTTCTACATGTACTTATTTACTATACAAGACATCTTAACATGTTAGAAATTAGAAATATACATATATTCCTAAATAACTATTAGAAATATATATACATTTGTGTATGATTAAAATTTTAGAATCTCTTTGTATGAAAATCAACATAACAGTAAAATTTTATTATAAATTTGATTTTGACCGACAGTTACTCTTTAAGCGATTTACTTAATTGCACAGTTTTAAAAAAAAGTAATGTGTGTGTATATACATAGGTATATATATTAGAATTGATAAAAATCATGTTTTAAACATGTTTTAAACATGATAATAATATTCGTTATTTTAAACGAGACATCCGTGGAGACCGCCGTTAATTTTCTCATCCGACACTAGCACTGTTGCCATACGAATTACAAGACTCGTTTAAGACGTGACATATGGCTTTGACGAACGGTTTCCGAGAAAACAGAAACTCTTTCCGTAACGCGTTTACACCCTTCCTTTCACCACGAGAATATGCTGACCAGAAATAGCTGGGCGGTTTAAAACGATGCTTTATTCTAGAAAGAGTGACATTTACGGCTGTTTTTGTAGTGATGGATCAGTGAGAGGGTGGACGTAGACAAAAGTAACGACGCTGTCATTCTGTATCGTATAGATAGAAATTTATTGGGCTCACGACGCTAACGCCTGTCTGTACAATTATAGTCTCGCGCGCTAACTGCGTTAATTATGTACAAGGGATTCTTTCGTTTAGGCGCGATTCGTATACTCATTGATAACGCGTATGCACTCGACGCAAAAATACATTATGTACAAAAATACAAAAGAGAAAACAGGAGAGAAGGTATTGGCACAGTCGAAATACATTTATGTAGGCAAGCAAAGCGCATATCACATGGCTTAGATTCGCCGTTTCACCATCGGCAGTACAGGTTTCCGAAAATGGCAGTGCACGATGACGTACGTTCACTGGTTTTGGTTATCGCGGGTGACACAGGTCGAACGAGCGGCCTAACACGTGGCGCAACAGTGGGAGTTCAGTCTTAACTTTTACAATATGAATAATTCACGCGATTTCTACATGTACTTATTTACTATACAAGACATCTTAACATGTTAGAAATTAGAAATATACATATATTCCTAAATAACTATTAGAAATATATATACATTTGTGTATGATTAAAATTTTAGAATCTCTTTGTATGAAAATCAACATAACAGTAAAATTTTATTATAAATTTGATTTTGACCGACAGTTACTCTTTAAGCGATTTACTTAATTGCACAGTTTTAAAAAAAAGTAATGTGTGTGTATATACATAGGTATATATATTAGAATTGATAAAAATCATGTTTTAAACATGTTTTAAACATGATTTTTTATAATACTGTTTAAAGCATGTATGAAGCATTAAAGCATGTTTAAAAAAACACAATATTTTTTTAAAGAAAAAGAACATTATCTTTTACCAACCCTGATATATATATATATATAGCATATATATATAGTATATATATATATGTGCATATATATTAAATTAGAATCTACTATGTCTATACATGACTGCTATAAATCGCTTAAATTATACGAGAACCTAAGTACTAGAGTGATATATATACATACACGTTTGTATACTAAAGTCTCAGTAGGATTCCTTTGAATAAAGATTTCGATATGTTTAAAAATTCAATGGAGAAATAGCAACCTTAATAGCAAAGTTTAGTCTTATTTTACAGCCAGTGAACACACTCAATTAAACATATCGCGTTAACTGAGTGTGAAAATCTTGTAAACAAATAAGTAATTGACTGAATGTTGGCCTCTCTTCTGCTGACATCGCCCAACAATATGCCATCACTGCGAACAACTCGTCCGGACAGTTTATTGGTTGCGCCAACCTGTATCCCTCTCGAAGATAGGATGCCATTTCAAATGGATCTACTTCTCCATAAGGCTGTTGCGCCAACGTCGTTAGCTCCCACAAAAAAACGCCGAATGCCCACTAAAATTAGAGAAAATAATACGATAAAAATGTCAATATAACATTTATCTCTCATTTGCGTGTCATACATCATTTTAGTATGATCCTTATCGCAATATAAATCGTGAATGTGGAATAAAGATCTCAATTAAAATTTTAATTCATCAAAAAATAACAATATTTTTTAAATGATAATTTAAAGCAAATAAATTAAAAGGTTTAATATTTATTTTTCTATAGTATTTTTTTGTATTAACTCGTATATGTTACTCACCACGTCAGAGGCTGTAGTAAAAGTCTTATTATGTAAACTTTCTATTGCTAGCCATTTGATAGGGCGATTTTCGTTATCGCCGAGGCAGTGATAATCCTGTGGAAACAGATCTCTAGCCAAGGCATTATCCGTGATCTGCACTCTCAAGTCATCGTCCACCCTGAAATATGAAAATCAGTGAACTTGAGACGATGATCGTTGGAGAAAGACCACGCAATTTCATTACCACATCGTTATAAGTTGCCCTAAATGGAAATCAGACAGATACTAGCAATTAAAGCCTTACGGTAACACACTGATTATTAAATCTACGCGCAATTAATTCGGTAACGAGACGTAACGACTGCAGCTTTGTATGGCAATATAAAACCTGCTGTGGAAAACCCAGCCAAGCTACATTGAAAGCGATATATCTAGCAATAAAAACACTGTACGAACACTGAAGGATTTAATTATCAAGAAAGTAATGCAAAATATATTTAGTCGAATAATGTAGAATATTTTTAGTGATTCTTTAATGATAGTCTTGGAAAGACTTATAATTATTTATCATTCTTACTTACACGCAATTTCTGGCAGCCAAGTCTCTATGAACGAGTCTCTTTCTGTGAAGGTATTGTACACCTTTAGCAGCCTGGAGTGCCATTTCGACAACTTCCTGCGTTGTAAGAGCTCTCGGAGGCCCTTCGTTACTGAACTTGCACCTCAATAGAAATCTTTTCATATTTTTGTAACCTGTGTGTGGGTACAGCAGAAAAGGCGCACTTCTGTCCTCAATGGACACACCGAGGACCGGAAGTAATGCTGGATGACTAAGTCCATACAAAACTAAACCTTCTCGTAACAGAAGAGCAACCTTTTCGAAACAAAAAAATTGAACGTCATCTTAGTCACATTTTAAGACAGAGAATTGTGTCTCTTTCAATTAAAAAAAAAAAAATAAGATATCTATTTTTTAAGAAGATAATATGAATAAAATATATAGTTATAACATATTTTATTCTTTATTATTATTTATATTGATTAATTATTCTCAAGAGTATCTCATTAGATACTCTTTATTATTTCAAATTAACCTACTTGCACTTGAGATGCGTGCTCGGCAGCAGTTTTCACCAGTACGTCCTTCGGAGATAAAGCGCCTTCTTCATGATAACTGCCTCTATACACACGCCCGAACGTTCCCTCCAATTCAATGCTAATCAGACGCACCCTGCATCTGTAATACAAAGAAGATTAATATTTCACTCAATTTTATAATTTTTCTATTTTTGCGATATTATTTATAACTCAAAATGTTTATTTTTATGACACTTATTGTGATAAACAAATAATTAATCTATTTCTAAAATTAATACTCATTCAATCAGATTTTTGTAAAAAATACTATTTGATATTCGTGATATTTCTTCTCAATTTAATTTAATTAATTGTCGATTTAAATAATAATCACCTTTGTACGGTGATTTCTTTGATTCTTTCATGAAGTTCTCTGTTAGGTCGATCATCCAGTCTTCTATAACATGATCCTGACGCAGCAGAGATAGGCGGAGGTGTTTCTGGTGACAAAAAAGTTTGCGCAGGTCCCACTCCGGTGCCTCTTTCCATACTACACGCTGAACTGAGTCCTCTGGATTCTCTGTAATTCATAAATTTTTTATACATATTTAATAATTCGGTTCTCTTTAACGGTATGTTTTACTCACTGTAGAGGATCTCGATGTCTTCTAGTCTTCTTATCACGCACATAGTAGATAATAATTAAAACGAAAATAGCCGCCATGAACGCACACGCGCAACCAATTGCCACGTAGAAAATCTGACCGCCGGAAGTGGAGTCAGGAGCAGCGACTAGGACCTCTTCAGGCTCAGTGGGAGTCTCTTTCAAGTTCATACAAATTTTTTTCCGCTTGAACTCCAAGCTGGTCATATTCTTTCTTGATACCGAGACGTTTATTCGGAGACTGAGGTCGACCTCTACATTGTAGGGCCCGCAGTGCAACGATAAAGCCCATGTTTGTAAACCACCGACCGGTATCTCGCCGATGTGGGAAATATTTAAGGAACTACTCAGCGCTGTAGGATTGCTGATATCCACGAACATCGTATACGGCAACTGAAAGCATCAAGAATTCCACTTTTATCTTATTACTGTCCGATTCTCTCTGCAAAAAAATTGTTATAAAAAGACTGTACCAACAAATCAAAGCTTAGGTAATCAATGAATAAATGCAATTGTAATGTAGAAGTGACGAAAGGTTTGAAAAAAGGAGCGCATATAAAAGCGTTCAATAAGTACGAATCTGAACTGTAATTCACAAAAAATACGCAAAACAGACGGAACAATGTTGAAGAGCGTGAGGTTTGGCTGGCTACCGCTCCGTCATAATCTCAAGAACGTTGAACTATAATCTCGAGCGTACCATTCTCGGAAGACAATTTGTGCTCAGCGAGAGCAAAGCGAGTCCAGAGGATTTGCGAGAACAAGAGTGGAAAGAAAACGGGGAGGGTAAGGGGTGGTAAAGCCGGTGGAAGGAAGCGAGGCTAGGCGATGCAGAAGCAGCTCGCAGCTGATTACTGGCTCGCAGTG
The DNA here is from genome assembly GCF_001594055.1 of Mycetomoellerius zeteki. Lineage (NCBI taxonomy): Eukaryota > Metazoa > Arthropoda > Insecta > Hymenoptera > Formicidae > Mycetomoellerius > Mycetomoellerius zeteki. The sequence continues at coordinate 491,542 of NW_017257076.1, read as the reverse complement.
ATGATCGGTTCTCGGCTGGCCACGAGGAGAGTACCTCGTCAACTTGCCGGCTTGTCGCTACTGCTATCTAACGCTCTCCTGCGGTCTTTTACGGCCACGAAGACCGTGGCTGCCGCACTATGTGGCCAGCCAGGTAGTTTCTTTTAAATGGACTAGCGGATTTCCAGTTAAGAATTTAAATGGCCGAGAAATGAGATTTTTTTCGTAATATCCCGATTCTTAATATATTTTAATCCGTAACTTTGTTAAAATATAAAATGTAGACAATAATATACGGACAATAACAGACGGAAGATAAAGGAATAATTATTTCTTTGTTTAACAATAATTGAGAAAATAGGAAAAGAAATATATATAACTATAATTACAGCAATTAAAACATAAATGTACTTGATCACCTGCACTTTCTTTAGCAGCAAATACTATGTAATTATTTATGACAGATGGTACGACAACAACATTGTGATGAGTAGGACATTTAAAAAAAATATCCTTGCGCGCTTAGGCCATTGTACTTTTGCAAAGGACGTCAATTTTCATACAGCTTTGGAAAAATTCCCATATACCGCGTACGACTCACACAATGCAGCTTCTGCAGTCTCTCGTTAATTTTCAAATCCGCCATATGCTTCATTCTCAATACGAACGACGTTGCGTGATGCGCGAGGGAAGGAAAATTGCTACCCGCGCTATACAAATACCCACGCAAACGTCTGATCGAAATTGAATGCGCTGCCTGGCGCGCAAAGCCGCCAGGAGGATTCCCCTGATAATTCGACGTGTACTGCGACGCGTCCGGAAACCGCTTTATCGAGACACAATTCCCGCAGGTTTGATGGACAGGCGCTGGTTTAAGTACCATTCAAGCCACTCGGTTTTACCACGGAGGTGACGGATGTCTTTGCGTCGCTCGTCAGTCTTCCTCATCTCCTTCTTTAGTCCCCCTTCCAGTTGTCTGCTATATGCCGAGACAACTGGAAGAAGTGGATGGACCACTTTGTCCCGCTCCTGGATCCGTCCTTTTTTTCCGCGCATCGTCGACGAGTCAATCGGACACCCCGCCGCATTCTACCCACTTTTCGCCGCCACTTTGTCAATGTACCACGGATGTCGACGAGCAGCGGGCAGAAGTGGTTTGCGTAGTTTCGTCGATGACTCATGAACGAGAAAGAGAGACAGTCTGGTTTCGATTTTATATCCCGCACGAATATGCAGCTGCGCGATTCTCACCATCATAACTATCACACCGCGTCCGCCGCGTCGTTATATTAAGAATAACATAAAATTAATTCGCACGGTAGGATACCCATTATTTATTCAGAATGTATTATTTATTCAAAACAAAAAGTAGAAGTCTATAGGTAGATTCTTAGTATTAACAAATACGATGAAAATAAAAGAGAGAAATATTGATGCAAGACGAAAAGAAAATATAGGCTTTTAGAACACGAAAAGGAATCTGATTAATTATTTCCTGATAAATGAATACATCACATAATTTTTATCGCACTTCGCTACGATTGAACATTGCACATTTTATTTGTTCTTCAACTGAAAATTCTACGCCATTGCGATGCGCTGAGAACTTGAAAAACTGTAAAAAGTACGATATGCCTCGATAATTTCGATAAGTACGCGCTATAAAGACACGAAAGAACCGCGAATAAAGATCGGCTAAAAGTCTCGAATGGCTGGACGGTGTGATCGCTGAACCCTGAAAAACGCTGAGGTTCGTTGGATGAGATCCGTTTCTGAAGTGTCTTACGTGCGGTGACGCGAATTCCTACGTTAACGAGCAATTTCAGCATTTCTCAGCCGCGGGCGACTTTAATCCCGGCGAAGAAGCGCAAAGAGATGCAGGAGGAATGGTAGAAAAGTCAGAGGAACGTAAATAAGAGACACATAGAAGCACTCGCCGAGAATTGTGCACGTAAATATCTTGCGCATGGATAATTCTTGTCCTCGACTACCACGTTATCTGCTTGCTTTAAATTCTATTCCTTCAAATCCTTTTGCACTTGTTCTTGCGTAACGCGCTAACTGAGATCTTAACGAAAGTCAGAAATACCTTCTGCTCTAAATATTTTATAATTAACTCGTTTTAAAGCTAAACTAACTTTATGTGTATGTGTGTGTGTGTGAGAGAGAGTTATACGGTACAATTAATGCAAATTAAAATATCAGACTTACAATATACTGCTCAACAATTGCATAGTTATATCTTCATTTAAACTTTTTGCTATATCTTTATTACTGACGTCTTTTTACGGCACAGTCTGTACAATATTATACGACAGCTTTGAAATATTAATGTCCATATTATTTCATTACATTAACTTACCGGTCTACCAGCGAGATTTTCCCATGTGAAGTGGAGCTTCTGAATTAACGCTGGTACTGGAACGACGAATTTCATAGCGTACTCATTTACAGTCCCTTCCCTGACGTAAAATAATTCTCCATCCAATCCTGAAATACATAAATTTATCTTTCATTTAACAAAAAATCTATATAAAGAAATTGAGCATGCAAACCTTTTTTTATATATAGCGTGACTTATTGCGTTAAAAAGAAAAGAATGTTTATTTGTTTGTAGGTTTTATCTCTCATACATAAAAAATTATCTGATACAGATTATGAGTGGATGACTCATTCGGTTCCACTCATATTACAATTAACATAGCGTGCGGTTGTCCCACAAATCTGCGAGAGTACTGTGTATCGTGTGACTTCAGTATTAAAAATGCCTACTCGTATGTTTCAAGTGTCACGAAAACGTGATAAATAAATTTAAAAATGAAACTATATAAAGTGCTAAAGAAATTATTTCCCTATCAACAGCAGAATTTCAATTAATATTTATAATAAAAAGAGTACGAACGTTTTAAAATAAAATAGAAAGATAAAAATAGAATTTTAAATTTGAATAACAAATTTGTTGTGTCTGTATGACTTTTTGAAAGTGAATCAAAATCGCATTAAATGAAACAAGAAAGATAGGTTTTGTAAACATACATACAATTTTTCTTGGAATATGCTGGCACGCTATCAATAGTTTATTTAGAAATTAATATAATTATATAAAATAATATAATACAATACTTTAACATATTAAGTTATTTGTGAAAGATTTAGATTATTAAACATATTAGGTTATTTGAAAGACAGAAAACTTGTTTGCCTAAATTATCTTTAAACACATAAATAATGAATACTTGCAGGGATACAAAGCGTAGATAGTATACGAACGGAACAACAAATTGCCGCGTGATGCGCATTCGCTTCGCTAAATTTTCGCCCATCTCATCGGACCCACGCTTAACATATTATGCTACCGGACGACTCAACCGAAGAGAAGGTTGGCGTGCGGGAGCTGCAAGGTTACGTGGGCGAAATGGCGAAGGAGTATCGGGGAGTAAAGAAGGAGAATCTGCCGTGGAAGGGACCGGGACATGGGCACACGTCGTGTTTTCCCTCAGCGAGGGTCTATCCTTTGCGGTTGTATCTGATAGCGTGCTTAACGAGGCACGAGTTGGATTTTTAAGTCACCCGAAGACAATGTGCCGCACTGCCCCCACGGTCGTGTCTTTGCCTTCGGTTTACCTGGCTCGTTCGGCATCTCCCTGCTTCGCTCTTTCTGTAGTCCTGCAGCCTTTACCGGTTTTCTGCATCAGATATCGTATACCTACGACCTCGGTACCGGTCGTTTTTGCGACCAGGTTCCTCTCAGGTCCCGGTTGTGGCGATCGTAAAAAATATGAAAAACGACCCTGCGAGTGTCCTTTCAAAAATAGTTATATATTCTTATAGTTCTGAAAAATCCATATGAGTCTGTTGGACTACCTGCCTAAAAACCGATTTCTCTCAAGAATATCAAAAGTGACATAAACAAAATCAACAAGAGGCACCAACGGCAGGTGCGCTTACATAATGCCTTTGAATGGCGAATATTGACCAATATAGTATTAAGCAAACAACCATGAGGTATTCGTTGTTACTTTCTTTCAGAACTTCGCTGCTTTGATGAATATACGATTCAATTCACAATAAAAGTCTAACGGATAATAATTAATTACGCATCGGTACGTTTCTGCTGGATAATCCAATTCGAGCGTATATTCCCCGTAGGGTCTTTCATAATCGTTAATCCGACGCAGTCCACTCCATTCCCGCGCGTTGGAAGGTAAAGTATAATCCTTCCGGCATCAAAGATAACTTCATCTCGTCATCATCTCTTTCCTTCGTTGTTGACGACGCTCCAAGTATGACCTCGTTACCGCGGTTTGCCTCCGCCTCTTATCTAGTCGTCAAGAAGGGTGGCACCAATCTCTTCGGCACTCTTCCCGTGCAATTATACGGGAACTTGTAAGCGGGTGGAAGCAGGTCGTCGGGTATCAAAGATTCTTTGATGCCTGCTATGTCTACCGCGCGAGCGCGAGAGCCAGAAAGTGACGAAAGGGACGTGCGAGCTGGTGAGAAGAATAGGGAGAGGTTCAAAGAGGGAAGAAGCCCTTTCAGTAAAGGCGTCGACCCTTGCAACTGCTGCTAGGCACAATTGTCATAAGGGATTGTACGGAACTATAGGCACCTTTTTTCACACAACTCGCACCTACCATCCTGTCCACCATCCACCAACTACCGATCGTATCTGTTGAATCTAATACGGAATTATTGCCACTTTTACAAGCCATGATGGTAGATAAGAAGCAGAAAGAATTTTTGGACCACTGTTGAATTTGGCCGTTCTCTTCGTGCGCAGATAAAGATCTAAGATTCCTGTGGTGTATTTTATAGGAAGGCGCGACTGAATCTTTGTAACATAATACATAATTTTTTTACTAACAGGTAAAAGGAAATAGCACATCGTTAAAAGAAGAAAGTATTTTGTAAAACGTTTATTGAAATTGAAAATTATTTAGTATTTAATGAAAATAGGATCTCTTTTTTTAAATCGTATTTAAGGAGGTTCTCCAGTTTCTCATAAAACGCATATATTAATATTTACGCTTTAAACAAACTACATACATGTGAAAGTTGTATTCATAACATTCTGTTTTCATTGAGCAACACATTTTTATAGATTATTTATTTTATTTGTTATTAGTTTTATTGTTATAAACAAAAATTTTTTTAAATAATAACAAAAATGTAAATATTTTTTACATAAATATATTAAGTACTAAACATGACTTATGCAAAGTTTCATTGAGATTCACCAATTAGTTTATAACAAATAAATATTTTGTTTATTTACTGAACAATTAATGTCTGCATTCCAATATAACTTTACATAAATATTTTTAAATCATATAGTTATATAAAAAAATTGAGATTTTTATCATTATTTTGTAATACATTTTCATATATTTTTATTGGGGTACAAATTTAAAAAATATTATTTTTTATTGAAATAACTTTTAATTCAGATGGTCAAAAAATTTGAAAAAATTCAGGAATACCTCTATTTTTATAACAAATTTATTCTCAAAATTTGATCAAGTTCCTATATTATGTCAAGTGACTGGAGAACCTCCTTAATAAATAATTAATTTGATAAAATTATAAGCTTAATAAAAGCAAAAACGACTCCAAAATCTTATTTTGAATTAAATAAAATTAAGATAAGTCGCGCATTAGGAGTGTGTAAAGCTGTGTTTATCAGATTACATCTATTTCAATTAGTAAAGACATTTAAGACACTTCCTTGAGCGCACAGTCGTATAAAAAGAACTCGTAAATTATAGATTAACAATAATAAACGATGTATTCACTTGGAAATATTTGAGCACCTAAGATTCATCTTTTAGACTGTACCTCTTATTTGTTGTGTATTACAGATTAAAATAATAAAAGCAAGAAAAAAGTAGGACAGATAAATAAAAAGTTTATTGCAGAACTCATGGAAGTACGATATCATGAATATTTCAAACTATTTAAAGGAAGCTATCGTTATGGTACAGTCTCCAGTTCGCTCAACTACTGTCTGTGGAGACGCAATAATTCTAAAGAAGCAGGTACTTTTTACTTCCCTTGAAAGGACCGAATAGATGTATAACAGAAAAATACTGCCAAATACGAGCGCAGCCGGAGAAATTTCACACGCCACGGTATTCTGCACTGTCAAAATACGGCATTGAGCTACGTTGACGAATAGAGGTCGAATAATAGAGCGGATACTTATAGGGGTGAGAATAAGACGTTTAAGACAGTGAGGTATTATTAGAAGAGGTAACCATGTCTTTGAAGGAATTCGCGAAGAGATCAAAAAGAATCTACAAAAAATAAAATAATAGTTTAATAAGAGTTTGCCTTAATATGTAATAAAATTAAATTAAATTAAATATGAGGGATTACAATTGATCCATTTATCTCTTTAAATATTTGTATATATTAACCACACACATGTAAATCAACATAAATCTATTAAGAATTAAAGAGAACAATACGTAACGATTTTTTAAATAATTTTATGAGATTTCCTAAACTAATTTCCTAAACTAATTTAGAATTTGTTTTTTTTACAACACAAGATATACATATATTAATAAAATTCTATTTAAAAATATTCAAAGAAATATTATATGTTCGTTATTTCTTAAGTAGAATTTTTGATACATAAAATAAAAATGAATGCTGAACAAATAAAACGAGCGAATGCGTGCATAGTGCAAAGGTGCGAAACCAACCGCGAAATTTTGCGGTGTGACGTGTCCTCCGCTGTCAAAGTATGGTATTGAATAAAGTTGACGGGTGCAGCTCCGAGACTGGTCGAATAAAAGACCGAATCTTGAAGTGCCAGGCCCATGTAGAATTGCCTTCAACGGGGTCTGCCACCGGCGGGGACCGAGAGGGAGAGGTTCTGGGTCAGAAACCCAACACCTTCCGAATATGAAATCCGGTATGAGTATAACGAGATCCTCCCGTGGTGAGGTTTTTAAAAGCGGAGACCCGAGGCAGACAGGCGAAATATTGGAAGAGAAAGAAGGAGAATGAAAGAGAGGGAAATGCAGATGGTGGAGCAGGTCGGAGGAACAGGAAATATTGGATTCACGCGACGCCTACTCACAATGCAGTCCGTACGATTTTCAATCGATTCCCGTTTCATGCCGTCGCGTCTCGTACGTCAATAGCGTGAACGATAGGATGCCATGGATAGAATATTGAGATCTCGAATGGATCTATTATCGAATGTAACGAGATTATAAAAGAATTTACTTATAGGCCAGTATTCGTAGTCAGTTCTTATTTTAAAACCATCTTAAAAATAATATTTTAGGATGTTAATATGTGTGCAGCTCTCCGATTGGTTTATGATATCTTAAGGCTATATTTAAAATAGTCTTAAATATAATACTCGACTATGAATAATGCAGGTCATATAATAAGAAAGAAATTTTTATTTCTCTCTTATTAAAGGAAATTTTATTTCTCTCTTATTATAAGAAAGACAACGATCGTGGCGTTAAGAGTTGCATGGCTGCTGTGTGTGCCAAAAATCCAGATTTAAATCCACCCAGAATGCACATCAAATTTTATTTAATCATCACCTCTCAGAAAACAATGGTAAATCATCGAGTATCTTTGCCATGATAATTTCTTCTGCTATGACAGTTCAGATCCGGCATTGAAAACTATCTCATTTATCAGTAGACATATGCAGAAGAGGTCATCACATCTCTGACAAGAGATAACGGACTAAAAAGAAGAAAGGAAAATGAGAAAGGCGAGACTGTCAGAAAGAATTATTATGTCGTTTTTTGAAATGTATCTGTCTTTGTTTTTTTTACTTTGTAATAGATTGAAGTACCATTTCACATTTACAGGAATGTCTATTTTATTTGCGACGTCGATTCTGTTTCGCACAGGGGTGATTCGCAATTGCATCACGCGCATCGTGATGGATAGGGTGATAAATCCCGATATTCCGAATCTGAACACGAAGTCGCTGCAGACGTATATTCAGCGTGCAACGATCTCGCAAAAGCTCGCCGTGATTTACGACAAATTCCACCCCGCGCGTAAAGACCGAAGTTTTCTGAGGAAAGTCCGGTGTTAACGTGCTCCAAAAATGATCCGCGAGCGAGGTTAACGACCAGATCAGCACCAGCTGGCATATACCCGCCGATATCTCGGCTCGCTGCCTCGAGAGATCTAATAACGCGCTCGCCTCTGTATGCGTACACGTACGCCGCATGTGTACACGCAATTTCACGTACACAGGCACGCGCGTACGTGTTGCTGCTGCCGCTACGCGAGATATTTTTCACTTTCGCCATCGCGAGCAAACGACGTGGGCGTCTGTACACAGGGTGACTCAGATGCCACGCCCTTTCTCCTGATTACGGATCCTTTATCCGAGCTTAAAATAAATTTCCTCATTAATATGACGATTTTCAACAGTAAGCATCTTAACATTCGAGTCAATCAAATTTTGATTAAGACCAATTTATTATCTGATTATATAAATTGGTAACATTGATAAAAAAAATTGTATATCTATTTATATCGAGTTTTATATACGTATATCTGCGTGTGATTATTGATGCTTTAATATTAAAATAATCATCTCCGTGTTTATCTTTTTTTTAGAAAATATGTAAATTCTGAGACATCCCGCGTACCTGGCGCACGCATTCATGGCCACATATCGCGACTCCCTCATCCACGTGCAAGCCGAGTGCATATATATAATGCAGGAGGCTGACTGCTTAGCATATATTGAACGGCCTCCCTCCCTCTGTGCCGACAGGGGTCTCCTGAATAACCCATAAGTCCTGGACAAGTCCTGAGCGTCGTTTGTACACTCTCTCCTGCTGCCTTCCCTACCTCCTCGACCAACGTCGAGTCCTCCTCTGTCTTTTAGCCTACTCCCTGCTGTCTCCTCCATCTGCTTTCTCTTACTCCCTGAGCTCTTCTCTTCGGGCCATAGGTTAAATCCAGGAAGGCGTAACTTCGCACGACATCAGTTATAAGTCACTCCGAAATAACATTAAAGAGGAGCAAAGATATATAAGATGCAGACAGAGGAAAATGTAGGGGGAACCATAGCTAGGATGTCGTTTCAATGGACCTCACAACATTGCTTACGATCTCCGGAAGAATTAAGGAAAAGTCGTTCGACAGATGTATTTCTTTACTTTAAAATCTGGTTCGTTGATTGTAATACATTGACGGATTTATAAGGTTGTGTGAAAAAATGGAAGGCTGCATGAATACTTCGTCATCAAACTTGTTTATATTTCTACTTTTATGAGACTATTTTTAGTGATCACGAAAGAAATTTAATCCTCCGCAGACGACATAAATTTTAACTCTCCACCACAATAGGGATCTTCGAGAAACAGAATAAATTTTTTATTGTCTCGAATTATATAAAAATTTAAAAGAATTCTGGTATATTTGTCAAAACTTTAATAATAAGTTTCTATCATTATAAAAATCAGATTTTATTTATGTATTTTTTTTTTGTAGATTTAAATTTATTTATCAAAATATCACGGTGCCTTAAAATAGTCCAGTTGTCGGTGAAAGATTAATATCTCTAGGAAAAACCCTGTTGATAATACTTTTGTAACGGTTTATTTCTTTTACGTGTACATAAAATATGGCAAAAGTACGGAGGTACTGCTAGTATATATTTTAGGCAATATATACACATTCTGTAAACGTTATTCATCATCAAACCGCGAGTCATCCATTATGATCAGGAGTCCATTCTTACTGTGCACTGTGGTTACATTCAGAAGTGGCAAGTATTCCCGAACAAAGCGCGTCGCGGCGTGGAATAAACTCCGCATGGATCCTGCGAACGATGCATCATGCATAACGACCGCGGTTTAGGTTTATTTGTCGAGGGGAGAGAATAGTAGCGAAGCAGAAACCAAGCAAACGTCGCCGGGCCAGGATGCAATTCTGGCACATCGGAACCTAAAATAATATTGTTCGCGAGGCGGGCACCCTCGTGATTGCTCGAGATGCGACTGCATCAGTACACGTCGTTATATCGGACACCAGCCACGATCGTTGATGCGACTAAACAGGGGTTGACAGATGGGTGGGCTGATTGAGATGTCGTCGGTACTACGACATATGGCAGCACTAGCTGGCAATCAGGACTTGGACATGAAGAGGATTACGACAACTGGATTTATCAAGACAGCCGGATCGAGTATGTCTCTCTCTCTCTCTCTCTCTCTCTCTCTCTCCCCCTTTCGTAGCACGTTCGTGTGCAACACGAGATCGAAGAAACTCGTTAAGGCCAAGCCCGCGAGGACGTCGAGTCGAAGGAACGATCCGCGTGATCCTTTTAGATCCGTTTCAAACGGCTTTCTTCGGATTTAATCCTTCGAGTTGTCGGCCGCATCACGTTGCACAATTATTCTGATTCATTTCCTGATTGCATATAGCGAACGTTTTTCTTTAAGACCTTTTTTCTTTCGATACGATTTTATTACCTCACGAATTTAATGTGGATGAATGTGCAGGAGGTATATATTATGTTTATATACAAAAAAAGTTGAGGATTAAAATGTAAATTAATGTCTACAATCAGCGAGTATAATCACTTCTATATTTCTTTACATAATATTGAGAGAGAGAGAGAGAGAGAGAGATATATATAATATATATTAAATATTATTTTTAAATTGTGTAAGTCGAAGATGTTAATTAATATACATATATATAGTTACTTTCTAAAACACGTTCCATTTTTTTTCGTAATTTGCGCCAGAAACGAGCTTTTTTGACAGTTGTAAAAAAACTGACCTAAAGATACACGTGTTTCGCGAACATGTCCCTTCGCGACGTCTCTAGAGGAATCAATCTTCCCGAAGGATTCTCCACTGGCAGCATAGAGCGATTGTCAAGCGCGATTTATCACTGCAGTCTGTAAGGGGACAATTCCTACATGGGTCCTAAAAAGAAAAAAAAACAGGAAAGAGAAAGCGAGAGGGAGAGAGAGAGAGAGAGAGAGAGAGAGAGAGAGAGAGAACATGACGTAAAAAGCGTACGGTCTATCCCTCTCTATAGGATCCAAAAGAAATCCCAGAGTGGACGCCAAATGTGATGGCATCTCTGGACCACAGGCTCCGAAATTTTAAAGTTACCTACCAGCGTGTTTCTCTTCCTGGCGCCGATGGTCCGATAAGACTCGGCGAACACGTTTCAAATTTCGTCTGCTGTCATGAAGATGACATGGAACACGACAGGACACTCGAAATGCAAAACCCTCGTAGTGCACGAACTGCTCGACAAGTTCTATTTTTATTGCGCCGATAAGTCATCTGAAGAATTGCTCGACACAACGCAATTTCGATGAAGGAAAAAAAACGTTAATACCGAAATATACTTCAAGACTCGATAACAGTCTGCGCTAAATTATAATCCTCTTACAGACATGGTTGTTATTAAAGCGAACATCAAGATGCAATATTCGGATAAGAATAAACGTGAACTGTGAGATCGTGCGATGTTTGTACTACGGCATATTTCGAACTAGGCTTGTCACTTCGGATGAGAAATATCATTCCTTTTCCTACAAAATAAACATTTTATGAAATTTTTTTTTTTCACCATCCTGAATGACAGCGGCTATCGCTTAGGGACCCCATTTGTCAAAAACTGTTTGTGGGTACGAGAAAGCAGATTCGCATTCTTACTTGCCGAGTCACCCTCTATAAGGGCCGATGATCCGTGGAATAGACGTTAGAAAAATATTTTCTTCGGACGGGATTGTGAGGTTAGTACCGGACCGAATGCGCAAAAGGACGGATACGTTCGAGAGGACGATGGAGCAAAATGTTAAAATCACGTATATTGAACTTAAGAAGGGCCATATATCTACTGAATCTTTCGAGTGTTTTCCACAGAGGACCATGAGAGACGGCGACTCATCTTCGAGGAGCAGATGCTCGTTAAGATCCTGTCACTCAGGACTCGCTTGGATGAAGGCTGTAGTGGTCTCGCGCGCGAATGAGGATTAAAAGATTCCCCGCGAGGATAACAGTGAGAAATTGATGGATATTGCCGGAGGTACGGAGCAATGAACGAAATATGTATAGACAACCCAGAGATAAAAGAATAAGTTGCAACTGTTAATTAAAAATAAAATCGCGCGAATGCTTTTAAATTTAAACTTTAATAGATATTTCATTTGGGATCTTTGCAGCTTGAGCTAAACAATGAAATTGAATAATTGCATTCTTTTAATTTTTTAATTTAGGATTGTACGAACCGCTGGATTAAATATAAAAAGCTTTAATCGCGGTAATGTATAATACATATATAGTACATTTGTACAATACAGTCGAATATATTCAGCACTGTGGTACAAAAATGCAGCAGTTTTAATTATTTCCAGCATGTTTTTAACTTTGCACAGTGTAACAATGTGAGATCAAAGAATCACGGAGAAAGAGAGAGCATTCTACATTTCGAGAAATATAGGAAATAGGTCGGTATCAACAAAGCTTTGCGATAAATATTCTGCCGAATGTAGACTTTTCGTATTTTTGAAAGAAAATTCTCTCTCGAGAATTATCACTGGAGGGCATTGGCAGAGAACTGGGGTGTGCACTCATTTTACCCCACGTCTTGAAAACCCTCGGAGCAAACGAGGTCTTTGCGAAAGTTTCATTATACGATGATTCGATTGATACTGCTTACAACTTGACACAATTACAAATTGTATCGTACTTCTCTGCACGAGAATCCTTATTTAGGAATTATTCGGCAAGTGGTATTAGAAATAAATATTTATATACAATATGTTTTTATAACGTCAAATCTTATCAATATTACATGTATATTCAACAATATGCAGCAATATCTCTAAAACTTAACTTAAAAGAATATTTTAATAATTTTAATACATTTAATTAGGTCGAGACAAAAAAATACAAATTAAAAATAATCAGTACAGTAAGAAGTAAGATTATACAAAGGCGACTTTAAAACTTTTAATTCATGTTTTTTTTGTGTAGGGGAAAATGCCACCATATATTTCTGGGAATTTACAAAATCCAACTTGTCAAACTGCTCAAATTTTCCGTTGACTTTGCGAGAGAAAAGTAACACGTATTACCAAAGAATCGAGACTTGGCAAATTGTGTCTACCATGTCTAGGTTGTTTTTTCTTTCCTAGGATTTTCTTCTTTCGACCCAAAACAAATAAAACGCGAGAGACTGCCCAGCGTTACTCCATCTTTCTCTCACTCCTGCTTTCTTTTTTTCTCCTCGGAAGAAAATCCACGGGGGTTCCGTTTTTTCTCCCTACAACGGCATCTCATGTAAATGTCCCACTCATACAGCGACAGACGCGACCCTGGAAGATGCCGAACGAGCGAACGAGCTCGCGCGCGCGCACACACAAGTGAAAACTTAAGGCGCAGATCTTAACGAGGAGCCGAAGATTGATGCGGACACGGGCGCAGCATCCGCCCGGACCCGGTCCATCCTGAAATCGTACACGCGCGTTTCCTGTCTGCCCCTCTCTCGTACCTCATCACTCTCTGTCATTCGCGCGCATAGATAGATAGATGCATCGCCGGCGCGTCGTCGTTGTACGTCCCCCTTTTCGCTCTTCGTGAGGCGCATTGATCATTATAAATCTGTAGTCTTGCGTTCTCGCTCCCACGCATTTCTCAACGCCGAAACGAGTCTCATCGACCATCGCGATATTTATCGCTACCGGTCACCGGCGGCCTCTTGTCGTGGCTCCATCGGCTCGTTCTCGATTAATGCACATCGTTATCACGAGGCACGCATCGACAACGAGTACAGCCACACCAATCCCTACGCCATTGTACGAGCATAAACGTTTTCACGGGGCCCTGGTCGGGGCCTTTGAAGCGGCCCTACTCCACGGGTAACATCAAGATGGGCCTGTCAGGTCCTAACTAGCTAAGGTCGAGCCCAAGCCGGACTCACACGAACGAAGAGACGCCTCGGGCCGAGTGTACGCTGTTTTCGTGTTTTGACACGGCCTTCTGACGGGTGACGCTCGTTCAAATCGGTATATTTAATGTATTTGTCGCGCTATTGATTTCATAGGCAAATATAGTATTGCTTTATGTGTTGCGAATAAGTCAGAGGTAGTAGAATACTTGATTAAATAATTGCACAAATATGATGTTCTAAAGATAGATTCAATCTTTTTATTGCAGCGTCATTTCACTATTGTATATAAATTAAAAACAATTTAGTAGTTGAATAAATATATAATGTCAATAAATAATTTAATTAAGATAATATTTCTAGCACACAATGTACAAAATACTTTGTTAAAAAATAATTTTTTAACAAAGTATAATATAATGTGTTGAGAGTTATTAAAAATAAATTGAGCTCGTAAGAACGATATGATCTTATTAATTGAGAAAAATACAAATATTAAAGTTGGAAAATAATTGTTTACATTAATTCTTCTTTCTACATTAGCTCTTGCTATATGTATATAGTAATTGCATCCGAGCAATGATATATAACAGAAAGACGAGAACGGTAATATCGAATTGAATTTACATTCGGTATTATTAAACAGGAAATCCGAATGGAAGGAGTAAAATTACGTCGCAACAAAATAATACGATCGATGTATTAAAAGGATGGCACAAAAAAGGCGAAGAGCCCGAGTAAAATAATGGATATTTGAAACGGAATAAGTGGAAACGAAAGTATCCTTCCCAACGCTTGCGACGACGACGAACAAGGCGAGTAACACGATCGCGAGAATCGATCGGCGATTAAACGTAATTTACTTCGCGCCTTGAGCAGCGTGAAATCGGAGAAGGAAGAATGTAACTTGGTACCGGTAAAATTCCGACTTATCTTATCCAAGTTAACGCTATACGATCCCACGGAGTGGTAGCGGACGTGTACGGGGCCTCACCGCTTCCAGATAAGTCCCAAATTTTAAGACCGTGTCTTTGCCACCTGCTTACCATTTGCGGCGCAATTTATCGTCCGCCATTATGGCCAGGAATTTATACAACGGACAGCCACTTCTCATATTCAATACCGCCGAGGTTATTCTTCCTCCTCGATTATGCGCAGGTAACCGTTTGGAACGTGCACGATCGAGATCGATTTCTCGACCGCGGTCGATCATGAGGAACGGGCGGAAGAAACAGGAAACTCTATAGGGAATACGGAAACTGGAAACCGCCTTATTCCACGGGGTTTGGAAAGCTCGAGGCCCATATGGACTGCGAGGCAAGAGCCGTTTTGAAATCGGTATCGGCGGGTTCATCTGAGGACTGGCCTTCTACCTTGGTACTTGGGACTAAACGAGAAAGCGATAAAAAGGAGAAGGTATGAAAAAAGGCAACGGAGAAGGGACCAAGGAAGGAAAGAAAGAGAGAGAGCGAGGGGAGGGGAAGAGAGAGAGAGAGAGAGAGAAAGAGAAACGCGACCCTTGCGAGAACAAAACGAAAAGGAGTGACTGTCGATTATTCGGTGTCTAAACAAACTAGAGCCGGTCCTGCAAGCACGGCGCGGCGCCCCACGCCACCGTTGCTTAACAAGGACCTCGTTATAATATTTTATTACGCCTCTCGTATATTATAATGCCACGCTGCGCCGCGCAAGGTTTCCTGCGGGCGAGAGGTCGAGGTAGCTTTCGCGTAGTCATGTAGTCGTAGAAATTTACTGCTGTGTTTCGTAGAAGGAATTGGGTACCCATACAACACATTGACTTCGACGAAGCCCATCGTGATCAACGAAGCCATGATTGAAAACGCCTGTAGAATGACTTATCACGTTGTCAGTCGGATCTGCATATATTGACGAGAGTGTATTTCGCTTTCGAGTCGTTTCAGTCGACTCGATCGAATAGGTATGCATGTTTCAGACATTGCATTTGATCGCCACGCGTGAACCTCAAAGAATGCAACTCCACCCGGCTAGAACGTCTATTAATATCTATTTACATTAAATCGGTACGTCGCGCCGACGTTTCTTTGCTGATTCTATTAGCGTCGACATTACACAGCATTCTATTTGCACACTTTCGATACGTATCTGTCATTTACGAATTCGTTAAATATAGAGATACGATAGAAATATTTAGGATGTTATCTCACGTAGTCTCTTAATTTTTATTGTCTTGACAAATTACATAAAAATTCTTTTTATTTAAATACATTATAGTTCACGCAATGCGCAACTTTCTCTTTTGGACATACTCAATTACGAATAATCTAAGAAACGAATTTGCATGTAATGCAATCAAGGATTACGTCAAAGAATTTAAATGCATTACGATAATTTTCCCGCCGTTGGTAACAGCGAATGTTCAGGAAAAGTGCGTGCATAACAATAAATCTGTTATGAAACGTTTCATTACGCGAAATGTTTCATAACAGATTTATTGTATATTTCTCTCGGTATTATACAGGGTGTTTCCAAATTAAATGGCAAAACTTCGGGAGCGTGTAGAGGAGTAAAAAACTAAGAAAAAAAGTCCTATAGACATATGCTCGTTTTTGCTCCGTTTCAGAGAAATCGAAAAAAAATGTTTACATTTCTTGCCATATCTAGCACCGACATATTTGATTACATTTTCCACTTTCTGTTATGAATTTGTCAGTCGCTCTTTGAAAGCCTTTAACAGTAGATGAATTTTGTCTTTTGCAATATGCCGCGTACGTATTCTAATAGTGAATATGCTGATATGGTTTTTGTATACGGTTTCTGCAACGGTAATGCTTTAAAGGCGGTGCGAGAATATGCACGACGATTTCCAAACAGAAGAGTGCCAAACCGAAGAGTGTTTATGTTGACATTTAATAGATTGCGAGAGACTGGAACATTTTCAATTCGACAAGAAAACAACCGATTTCAAGCAGCGTTACGAAGAGATTTGCAGGCAGGGAATCGTATTTTACAACATTTTGACAATCATCCTGAGACCAGCGTTCGGAATGCGTCGGCTGTATTGGGAGTGTCACCACAAACAATTTGGCGAACTGTAAAAGGAGATAATCGCTATCCCTACCACATTCAAAAAGTGCAAAATTTATTACCTCAAGATCATTGGAACAGATTGAACTTTTGTAACTGGTACCTTCAGACATGCCACAATGATATTTTATTTCCATCTAAAATAATGTGGTCAGATGAGGCAACATTTACCAGAGGTGGAATAATTAATCAAAGGAATTATGGGCTCATCAAAATCCCAGGTCTGTTAGAGAATACAAATTTCAGCAAGAGTTTTCTGTTAATGTCTGGCTTGGAATTTGGAACGACGTTTTAGTGGGACCGTTTTTTTTACCTGCAAGATTAAATGGGGACCGTTTTCTAAATTTCTTGGAGAATGAATTTTCTGACTATTTAGAAAACATCCCATTACAACAACGTACTGAAATGTGGTTTCAATTAGATGGATGCCCTGCTCATTACAGCAGAGTCGCTAGAACCTGGTTAGATAGAAAATTCCCACAACGATGGATTGGACGTGGAGGAGCAGTACATTGGGCAACTCGTTCGCCCGACTTAACGCCATTAGATTTCTATGCATGGGGTACTCTGAAGCAAGAAGTTTATTCTTCGCCTATTCAATCAGAGCAACATTTGAGAAATCGTATCGTAGCTGCAGCGAACAGAATATCGCAAGAACAGTGCCTGGCTGCTACAAGAGCCGTGTTTGACAGATGCAATGCTTGTATTGCTGCAAGAGGTGCACATTTCGAACAAAATCTTCATTAAAAAGTTTATAAATAAAATAATTAAAATAATAAATTAAATATATTTTTTTCTTTTTTCGTGATTTCCTGCGAAACAAAGCAAAAAGGAGCATATGTCTATAGGACTTTTTTTCTTAGTTTTTTACTCCTCTACACGCTCCCGAAGTTTTGCCATTTAATTTGGAAACACCCTGTATATATAAAATTTATATGACAATTTTTTAAATTAATTTTACAGACTATTAAACAATCGAAATAATTGAGAATTGAATTGAATTTCTTTGTTATTTCCATTTGAAATATAATTTGCGAGAGAGAGTCCTTTAATATTTAAATGGAAGTATTTGTTTTAAGGAAGTTTACGATGATTTAAATTATTTATTAAATTATTTAACTGTACTATAACGTACATAGCAGTATTGTATAATTGGACTATATGGCGATACCTTGATAATTCTATCATTTAATTCTGCAGAGTTTATTACATTATGGTTTGCCGAACGTTTGTGCTGCAATGAGGTCAATGAGATTGTTATGACAGATACTAATATGCATGCACGGCTACAATGAACGGTGTGGCCAGTTGCAACCATGCAATTTTGTGCGCAGCCATAAATCTTTATCTTTAATTACAACGCATCATTTGCGTGATTTAAAACGTTCAACGATCGCGCCTCTCTCGCGTTGTAATAAATTATTGAAGTGGAAACAATATAACTCATCGCATAATCACTCGTTTTGCATTATTGCTATCACAGCGTTCTTTTTCTGTCTGGCAATATTATGATTATATAACTCTACTCAACATGTTTTTTCCGAATTAGCATTTTAAAGATATTATTATTAGCCTAACGAAATTTTTATATACATTTTTTGTAATGGAAAGAGGATGTTTCTTTTTGAAAAATTTTTTATTGCATATAAATTCTTATATTATTCATTAAATGTTTCCTTTCGACCGAAATACGACGCGTGTATTACAACTCAAACCGTCACGTTTACTCAGCTTGCACACGTCGAGGTTCAAATTGTGTTTCCGCATGTAGTCGACACGTCGATGATTCTGACGCGTGCGAAACGTGCTTGAGACGCTGATCGAGAGGCGAAACGTGCAATCCCACGCGCGAACGCACTTCTCCTCGAGGGCAGTCCCGAACGGGTTCAGGTGTCGCAGGGTCCGCGCTTCATTCCGTACCCCTGTCGTACCCCACGATAAGAGGCAACGAAGCGAATGCTTTTCGCGGTCCAACGGCCCGAAAACGAATTACCCTCCGTCGTGGAAGTTATCGAGGAAATATTGGAAAGCCCGCGTCGCCGCGTCTCTAGTGGCCCCTGTTCGTTTCCGACGCGACGATTTGAGTTCGTCGGGCTGAGCGACGATTTCTGACTAACATGGTCTACGAATGAAATCCAACGAAAGCGTGCGGTGGCGATAAAGAGGATTAGAGGAAATGGCTTTATCGCGCTCAATGGGTGGCAATGTAAGATTACTACATATGAAGAACGGAATACATTTATTCTTTGTGTAAGCGTACCATTTTAAAGCGCATTATATAAAATCTGTTATGTACAACTTGAACGCGCACCATAATTCCTCACTGATTTTTGTTTCGACTAAAATATGTTTCGGCGTTAATAATATATCCGTGGATTTTTCGTGTAATTTTACTCCAGATACAATACATTTTTCCGCAGAATAATATTTAGAAATGCAACATGTGTACAGTTTTAACATTGTTTTTTAACTCAAATAATTATTTTGCCGCAGAGTACAAAATAATATTCAGAATTACGATGAATTGAAAAGTAATAACCAAGTTTGCTGAAATCAATGCCTTGTGTATATTCACGATAGGATTTTTAAAAATAAGAATTGAGCGAAAAATTAGTGTTGCTAAATGAAACCAATTTCTCGTGAAAGCGAGATGGTAACGGAAAAGCAGAATGACGACAAGTGAAAGGTTGTGTTCCGTCTTTCAGTCGGTGTTAAATGACTTGTGGCTATGAATAGCTTCGAATTCTCTTGCAACAATTCAGGATGTCTGATACATCGAGTCCGTAATATCGTGGCGAACATTTCAACGCTCTACCATACCGCTATTGATATTCGTTGATTATGCATTGCGATGCGCAGTATGCTTCAATTACGATGCGTGGTTAATGAAACAATTGCGTGTACGTTGATGACAATTATTCATGAGTAATTTAGAGCTTGGTGCGGTATAAGCTACTGACGGGCAATTATTTAATGTCCGATACTTAATTACAGTGTGCTCCAAGTATTTATTGTTTTATCTGAAATAGATTTTCGACGATTTTATATCTCGACGTAACAGATGCGCAGAGATTTAAAAAACGCGGATCCCCCTGTATCCAGTTACCTCATCGCAACAACCTTGTTTGCCGCAACACTGCTCGTTCGAATTAAATCACTATCGATAATACGCCGTTAACAGCCCTATCTGATAATTGCGCGTGCTAGCTTGAGAATAACCACAAAGTGGAAAACGATCGCTTTAAAAGGGAATTTCGATACGAGATATGCGTGACGGCCAATTTTCCTGTTCTCAAGTCGTCCCTAACCGGATTTATACTTGAAATTATACCGGTTTTGTACCCGAAGTTATTACCGTGCAGCACAGAAATGAGGGACGAATGAAGTCCGAGATTTTGCTCTCGTTGAAGGAATACGATTAACACGTAACCTCGGAAGAAATTGATGCTATTATATACTTCAACTAAAATGTATTTCTGAATTCATTGGGATATAGACAGTGTAACTTGTTGAATATATCTTTTGCGAATGTATTATGGGTATGTTTATTTAAAGCTTTATTTTTTACGCTGCATTATCTCTACGACAGAATCGTGTCACAGACCATAAAATTAGATGCCTTATATGACGTACAATTTATTAACATTTATGCGGTGTTTTTCTTACTTCTCTATAAAATATGTGGAACATATTTTTATTCGCTGTATTATAAAAATTATTATAAAAGATATAACGCACAAAGGGGAGACATGCTAAAACACATAAACGATGTTCAAAACGGCGCAAAGCGAAAAATAATACAGATTCAACACTGAAAAATAAACTATGTCTAAAGTATAAACATTTTGTTTTATGTTTATTCATATGTTTGTATGACAAATTTAAAAGTCAGAGTTCTTTGTTTGGCTAAGAGATTACCTTTATATTTTCATTAGAAAGTTACGGTATTTTTAAAAATATAGTTTTTATAAATCGATTGCTTTCCATTTTTAAAACCTTGAAGAATGGTTAATCTTTATAGAAAGACCACTTTTTACCCGCTTAAGAAATAATAATACTCAATATGATATTTTTTGTACATGATTGCGCAATTTATTACGCGTATACACAATCCTGCTTTAAAATTAATATATGACTCTTTGTAAATTGTGTGCGACAAAACTTTTGAACATTATTAGATATCAATTCTTATATCACTTTGGAGTATATTGAATTGCGCAGACAGTGGCAAGATTTTCTTTTTATGTTCTTTCACTAGATACTATTATCTTCCACGAGATAAGTTTAAAGTTATGTCAAAGAAAACTACAATAAACACATATATATCGCAAAGAAATTTTCCTCATTGTCGCTCACAATAATGCTCGAACTTATCTCGCTTATTCTCTAAACTTTTATAAATTAAATCTAAATATTAAAAATGTGCTTGTGAATCTCAATTGGTTTATATTATTCACTAGACGAATGCAATTTTTTTCAAAATTATCTTGTAAGTTTGTCGAATTGATTGTGTCTTTAACGTATACACAATAGAATTAAATCAACAAAGTCAATGTCGTCGTAGAAAAATTTATTTATTTCATATTTCAATTTACATATTTTTTTCTCTCTCAATTAATCAATTCGATTAATCTGTACAAAAACGTAAATAGCAACAAAAGAAAAAGCAAGTATAACGATTACTTCTTTATCGGAGAATTACACGGATCTTCGTTAATGTAGCAGGACAATAACCAGCGAAACGGCTGAACGAATACCGGCCTCCTACTCTCTCGCCTCTTCATTGCCCTACGAGTCTTACAAAGATCAACAAAAACGTCTTACCCAGTAGCCTGTGAACCTCCGCGAAGCTGAGGAAGAGATTGAAGTAACTCTCGGCTGGCCGCGCGATGACGAACAGCAATATCACGAGTCTCCAGAGCATCGTGGCCGCCACGTGACGTTTGTACTCGTGTATATATTTACAGCCGCACGCGAGAACACCCGCACAACACTCGTTACGAATTGTCCCACGCGCCGTTCATATTTCGCGCGATGCAAATCCGCGACGCGGGGGTAGCCACCCCGGCACACCACTCCGCGTGTGCACGTGACGGCTTTTTCCTCGGCCGCGTGCAATTCCGCGCGAAAACGCGCCGGTCCCGATTCCCGTTTGACAGCTCGTACACGGCACGCGCGTTATATTCGACGCAGGGGCACTCCCACACGCGAGAAATGCGCGATCCAGGCTGCTTCGATGTCCTAATGCTCTTCGATACGTGTCGAGAGACGCGCGTACAACGAAATCGACAGGAACGATGCAGCAACACGGAATGGTGCGAGCGGAGCGGAACGCTCATCGAGAGCGCGCGGCGTGCCTGCCTCGTGAAAGCCACAACCAGTTGTGTGCTACCATCGCCATGGGTCGTCTGGGGTCGGAGCAGGCCTGTCTACCGAGAGCAACCGAGTTTGCCCGAGACTTGCCGAGGTCCACCTACGAGGGAACCCAACGATGGTCGTGGTCGTCGGTCCACGACCAGGAGATCGAACGGCCGCGCTCGAACGAGACCGGAATTGAATTTAAAATTCACTGACGGCGATATCGCGCGAGCGCAGAGTCGCCAAATAATGTATTAACGCAACACTTTCATTGTTTGCGACTCTCAATTTACGATAATCGGAACGACAGGCTAGTGAAAAAATTTAATACCTAACATCGTTTCGCTTTTTTACACACTGCAAAAGAATTCCTAAAACAATTTGGATCGTGCGTGTTATTTGCTGACTGCAGCTGCAGTTTTACAGATTTATTTAATTGTCAGCATTTAATCATTAACTTCTGTCATTTATCGATAATCACATTTGGATCTACGTGAAAAGTATGAAAATATGCTCTAAGCTTTGATGAAGTATTGATCAACATCTATGCTTTTTATATCTATTCAGAGATATTTCGAACGATCCTACACTACGATAATATAAATCCTAACAAAACGATGCCTACATGCATGTGAAGACAGTCTGAATAAAATCGACAATTTTTTAAATATCATATATTTGAGTCCTTATTTGAGGAAACATGTCACAATATCAATGAAAAATATGGCCAATCGATGTTCTTTTCGTCAACTGATAGTTACGTCTTTATGGCCATTTTGTTCGTAATATTAGTGTTGTTAACCGTAGAAAATCGAAAGCATAACAGCAAGCAATAAATTTCAAGACCTTTATTCACGGTACTTTGGTAACAGGCTCCGTCACGTGTTACCTGAAGTTGAAAGTCGCACCTCATTCTGCCAGGTAGGCCACTTCGTTTTCTTCTTTTCGCTTGCGAGAGGCGTATAATACCTTGCTATCCAATTAATCGGTGCCAATCGGTAAAGAAAACAAAGTGAAAATCTTTTATTTTCTTTTTTTATTCTTTCAACATGATACTTTATACGGATTCAATCTTCAAATATAAACCGATTCGTACTAATGCGTCTTATGTGTTTTGCGTAAATATTATATTGATAGAGGAGAAGGTGATATTGTGATACTCCAATTACATTTTACACAATAACTTTGTTAATAATCAATATTTAAGTTTAAAATTTGATAATTATATTCGTTAAAATGCTATTGAATCGATTCTGGACTCAAAGGTACGAAATATTTATTACTTAGGATACTATTAATAAAAATGTGGCGACATTGCATAATGACTCAAAGAAAAAAATGAGTGGTAATGTGGCCTTTTTATAAAAAAAAGCCTTAAAATGTTAGTTTTGTTTAGAAAACAGTATTTGGTTACAAAATTAACAAAAAAGTAAAACGTTTTAAAATGTATGCAAATGAATATATATACATTCACATAACTTCTGCATATAAGCTGCTCAGTACTAAAAATCTCAGTACTAAAAATAGTACACGTAATATATAAACTATATTAGATTAACAGTAGACCTACAATTAATCGATTATCAAATAATTATTTTGATATGAAAACCTCGAAAAAGAGGTCGTGAGTAAATCAATACCCATAGACAGCCACATTAACAAAATGCCATGCTATTGTTTAAATTTGCATAACTTAAAATATATACCGTGTAAATAGTCAAATAAAATGTTAAAAAGCAAATAACACATTCAAAAATATACATATATTCATGATAATATGCTCAAATTTAAGAAAAATGAGGAAATAGGTGTAATTAAATGCTAAAGTGTATCTCAGAAACGTTTCGAAATATTTGAAAGTAAAAATGCGTTATAATAAGTGCTATTGAGTGTTGGTAATATTAGAGTCATGGTGTAACGGCGAGCTACTAAACTAATAATTCCATAAGTAATCATTAGGATTCGCTATATAGTAGCGAAGATATTAAGGGAGGCCACAATATATACACTGGCCATAATACCATCTTCTCCTCTACTATTAGCAAAACATGAAATATTAGTACGATTCAATTTATCTTTGAATCCGTATAAAGCATTATGTTGAAAGAATTGAAAAAAGAAACATAAAAGATTTTTACTTTGTTTTCTTTAAACTACAAATTTAAATTTCTTACACACACATATATATGTATAATATATAAACTAAATATAAATATATTAACTGATATAATTTTATGATTTTATAAAATAAGAATAGATATTTATTAACTTCTAGAAAAAACACATAGATTAGTCATCTTCGTGGTTCATACTTGTTGATCAATTTCCACTAATATAATCGGAGTCACATTTCCATTATTATATCTTTCTATATCTGAACAAAATTGCTATGCAGAAATCAGGATCATAAATCATACGTTCTGACTGTGGAGAAGTGTGCTAGTGAACACTCGACATGTCAAATTGACGATGAACTACGCATTTGATCATACTATTAAACATTTTTTCCCCCTCTTCTATCATTATCGACGGGAGCGGCTTATTTTGCTAAAAGACGCATGCATGCTCGCTGCAAATGCGTAAAATACGGAGAATAATATGGAAGACGAGGTGCTCTCGAATTTCATCCCGGAGGTATCGAGGGCAATTGGAATATCCATCGTTCATTTACATAATTCGAGATCGACGACGGATAGGAAGAACGCCCACGTAGCTGCGTCGAATCACGATCGTCTTACGAGTCCTCTCCTTCCTGTCTACCAGGACGTGCTTGATTACCGAACGCCGTTATTACCGGACGATGTACGAGCGGGAGAACGAGGAGCGAGAGGCACAGGGGATACCAGGACTCGTTTTGCAAATTCGCGGTTGATTGAAAAGCTTGTGCGGCATAAAAACCGGGAGATAATTGCGGCAGGAAAAATGAGGGAAAAAAGTACGGGTGATTACTCTCTTACCGTATAGCGTGGTCCAGGCAACATAGGATTCTGTCTGTTAACAGGCTCGATGGTGGCCAGTGGATGCAATGATGGGTAAATTCGTACGATAGGTTCTTACGTTTTTTTCCTTTTAATCCATCTCGTCCTCGTGCGGCTATTAACTTAATCTCAACGATTATACAGTTACATGAGTTACCGTTTAGTATTTTATCGTTGATGAAAGCATGTTTGCTCGTCATTTCGATATCGTAACGTCGGTATACGAATTACACGTTACTAAAAATTAAAAATTATATTAGTACAAGAGTTTACGTGAACATAATAAGAATAAAACTAAATTAGAGTTGTACGGTAATGAAATTTTTTATGATCCTTAATTTTTACATTATACTAATTGCAGAGTGACTAGCTATATAATAAATTGCTATTTTTCTACATGTAATCGAAGCGATATCAACTATACCTACTTTTAATTAGAAAGATTGCTTTTACATAAAAGTATATATGTAATCATAATCTAAAGAATTTCCGTCGTTTTTGCAAATTTCTCATTAATATGATACGAAAAATCAAAACCTAGCTATACACTCTATATACACTATTCGGAAAAAACATAAATTATAATTATCCTGATGACTATGTCCAAGTAAAGTTTAGATAGCTATCTATCTATGTTAGTTGGCACGTGAGCATAATATACAATGGTTTCCAAAGCGATACAGCTGATATCATAAACAAGACACCACAGTGCGCGGCACGAAGCGCGGTTTAATCTACTGCAAATACAGGGCGCTTCGTTTAAATCAAGGCAATGTCAGGAAGAGAGAACGGACCCCTTTGTCGGTTCTAATCTGTACAAACAGTACTGTATATCTAGCAGTCGTCGGCCAAACTCTCGGTTTAACCGAATTTATCCTAGTAGTAGCTTCTGGAAAATATCGTGATACCTGGGACTCACTACTTTTTTTATATATTTTTAAATTTACAATTAGTGCGTATATGTACGTTACATTTTATATCGTAAATGTAATTTCATATATTTGCTCTTATTTAGCAAAGTACGTTTTACCTTATGGTAATAATTAGATAATTCATTCGAAAGGAGAGAGAATTCATTCATCAACGTGATATCGCGACTTACGCGCTGAAAGTAATCGAATCAATCCCAATGATACTCCATTTTAATATATCTTCAGATATGCAGGAACGTCTCTTCTGAGAATTTCATTCTCTAGAGAGGCAGCCATCGTAATAGTACATCATTAAGGAAACGCGATTATGAGCTTCACAAGGAACAGCTTTTAGTAGAAATGAGGTAGCGCACTTTTGGACTGCTGCTTTTACGTTACAGTACACGCGTGCATATACTGGATATACCAGGAGATCCTCATCCATCCAGCGAAAAAAAAAATAGAGGGAGAGAGAGAGAGCTCCATGCATTATCACACAGTTTTCGCTTTGCAAGACTTTCTTTACCCGATCGCGGTGCGGCCTCCAATTAACGCTTTCCGCGGCGCTCAAAAGACTAGACGGTAGCACTGAAAATGGATTAAAGCGCGTACCGTTTGCTACCGACTTTTACAACGTTTGCAGACACAGGTACATACGTTAGCAGTCGCTGACAATTCTCCGCGGCTGCCATTCTCTATTTGGTCCAACTATTTCATAATACCGCGGGATATTGAAGTGAAAAAAATTTACAAATGCGACAAAGGAGAAGTAGTACCGAGTCGAAAGGTTTCTCATTTCATATATCTGATATCCAAACGATATGACACATTTCAACAAGATATTTGATACACTGCAGAATTCGTGGGAGAAACATAAAGCTTGGTTATTCGAATCCTTTTGGAATGGAGCCTCGCGATTGGTATCGTCGGTACGCGGAATAGCGAACGCTTCGAGAAAGGATGGGATATATATCGGATTTAGTTTTTCGCCGGCGAATCGATCAGCTTGAACCCATCTGACCTCGCGAGGACGTAAAGGGTTGAAAGTAGGAGAAGCCGCGGTACGAAGAGGGGCGGGGGAGCACGAGTCTGAAAATAAGAAGATATAGATAAAAGAGCTGGGGCTGCACGTTGGCCTAACAAGACTCAGGACCCAGGGGCTATTATCATAATTGTGGGCTGCAGGCAGCGGCTGTGCCCACAAACCAGAATGCCTCTTGTCTCATCTACCTTCGTCCTCGCCTTCTTCTTCTTCTCCTTCTCTTTCGTCGTCTTCCCGCACTTCTTCCTCCGCGCGCATTTCTTCTTCTTCGCGGCTTTTTACTTAACCTTCGTTCTCTCGCGTTTCGCGTGCCCCTTACCAGCCTTTCACATGATCTAAAGACAAATGAAGCCTCCATATTCACCCTCCTTATTCCACATTTCCATCTAAATTAAGAAAACGATGAGTAATCTGCGCGACACGATTCGATGCAACGCTGCAACGCTGCAATGCAGCACAAAGAAATTATCTTTCGCCATGTGAAACAAGTCGTTCGAAGCAATGTGTTGTAATTAATAAATAACGTACGTCTTTACAAAACATATTGTAGATGATGTTTCCTAGACACGATTCTGAGATGAAGTTTATAATAAAACGACGTGTAGTGCTAATAAGAAATATGAACTACTATTTAGACTAATTATATGGGATACATTATTTAGGTGAAATTACAGACGGTAGGATGCCTTCCGAACATTCGTTATTAAATTCAACTATGTATGATGTGGGTCCTTCGACGTGGACCACCCTGAGATGAAACGCAAACAACCCGTTTATCCCGCTCTTCGAAAAGAAACCAAGTGGAACGCTCGGTGCACTCCTTTTTTTTCTCGATATTAGTCTTGACAGAATACAAGATATTTTTGAAGAGGCGAGCAAACAACTGTTTCTTTTTAAATAAAGTTTAGTACATTTTTTCTGTTGCTACCTATTATATCAGCATACATGAGACGATGAAATATATTATAATGCTTTTTGTTACGCGCGCGTATCGAAATGTTCTTCAATTGTATGACTACATATAACAGAGTTTTACGAGATGTCGTTTAGTTCTTCATTGCAATGGAGTCCAATTATCTTCTGTGCGCTCTCCAATTATTAAAGTGTATCCTCTCTTATATTTAATTTCTAATACTTAAATTACAAATCCGTAATTAAAAAAAATTATTTGTCCAAGTGTGAAATTTAAATACGAAAGATTCGTTATTAACGAAATTGGATTTTATTACTTGAGATTTTAAATGAATGCTCTACTTTAGATATCTGATCTTTTCTTAATAGGAAGTCATTAAATATGAACAAATCTATAAATTTTAATTCCAATTAAGAATATTGTTCCTCGCATTTGTAAATTAATTATATAATACTTTATTCTTCGTTTTCTAAAATTAATGTTTGACTGAATGTCTTAATGAAGTAACCTAATATATTATGCAATTCCCTTATAAATAATTCAAAAAAGTTTATTTGGTTTAACTATAAATAAAATTGTACTACGGCAAAAAAAAAATGTTTGTGCTCGAATTTTCGCCTTCAGAATTCTCGTCTCCTTTTAAAACCGGAGACGAGAAGTCAGAAGCAACCGGCAGGTGCGCGATAGAATTTCTGTTTTTCTTTAAATTATGCGAAATAAGTAAATATACTTCATCCTCAAATTGTTGCACGGTGTGTCGAAAGCGCATTTTTTTCCCATTTGTTTCCCGTGCACTCTTTCAGCGAGAGATGCTAGGGGCGTGTATGTTTGTTTAGCCTCGGTATACCCTGTTATTAGGGACCGCTGCCCATACCCCTCGAAAACCGTAGGGCCCACGCGGAGATTTGGCCGCCGTGAGCTCGATCGTACATCCCCCTTTCCGTCCTTCGTCTCATCGTTCCCCTCCTTGCTTCATTTCGTGCGTAAAAGAAGTTCTCGAGAAAGGAACGACGAGATAAATTCGGAAGGGGGTCCCGCTGATTCCCAACAGATCCTTTCCCTTTAGATCTTGATTTAGATTTTACCACGTTTTAATTTATTACAAGCGATGGCGACGATTATACGGAAACGAGTCTTCGGCTTGGAAGGATACGCCAATTTTTAGCCCATGCGAATAAAAAAAGAGAAAAACGAACTGAAGGAACATAAAGAGAAGCTCGTGTAGCGGAGTATTAAAGAGGAAATTCAGAAATTTAAGCGCGTTCAGATACTCACTAAAAGAGTAAAGATTTCTTCGAATTATTTCAATTCCTCTCCATCTCATGTATGCAAACAAGCTTTCTGTTTCGTGAAATAAATAAATAATTTTAAACTTTAATTTTAAACTTATACATAATTTATCATACGCAATACTTTCTGAATACTTAATTTTATATTTTTACATATTTTGTAAGATTTTGAAAAACTTAATGGACACTTTTTAAATTTTAATCTGTATGTATTATGCATGTATTATGCATGCAATTTCGACCAGATTAAATTTTTCTTATTTTTGAAAACTTATTTGATATTATAAATATGTATTTTAAGTAAATTTTAAAAATAAGAAAATATTTAATATAGATATATATGTATGTGTGTGTGTGTGTGTGTGTGTGTGTGTGTAGATGTACACATTTATTATACACACGCAATGTTAACGTCCTTTATGCTAAAATTTATATGATCCGCACACTCGTTAGAAGCGAGAAAGAAATCCATACATTTTTTGTGGTGTGATTCGTGGGATCACGCGACTCCTCTTTCTCTCGATGCACAATGCATCCCTGATGACATATCCTGCAGGTCCGCAATTGAATAGTGTTCTGTTTGCGTGGATGGCACGTGACAATGCCCGAAGACCCGTCTCGCACGCGACCACACCCCATCGCTGTTATTTGTTTAATTTAAGGGTATTGTTGCGTGCGATGTTTTCGTTAGTCGCCGCTCGATTTATTTCGGCTACGAAATCATTTCCTGCATTTTTAACGTGGGAGACACGTCGCCGAGTACTCGGTCCAATCGGATGTCGCTTTATTTCGAATATTCGTAATCGCAACAATGCGAATTTGTGCGACTCGACGACCAGTGTCCGTCGCGATCGATTACACGCGGAACTTTTACCGTCCCATTAATGAAACTTTTTACGCAGTCATTTATTAGCGTCCCTTCCCGACGATAAATAAACGCTATACTCGCCATCGTGGCATGTATTATGCATGCGATATTACAAAGCTGATGCTCGCTCACGCGTAAATTATCATTGTACGGATAACTTAATGGCCGACTAAATATTTCTTGCGTCGTTTTTACATAATTGAATTTTCATAACTGGTTCGCGAGATCTTTTTTTATCGGCTGATCATCGATTGTGTAAGCGAGCTTTCGACGTGCATCGCGCGATCTTACAACGAAGATTGGCACTCGCTGAAATCTTACTGACGAAAGACTCTTGACAGCCATGGATAAGATTCTGTGTGCAGCAAATGGGGCCCGACGGACCCAGTGATAATTGAAGAATACTACATGACCAATTGTCGATAAGTATTTATATTTTAGAACATCACTTGCGCAGTTTTTAGATCTGTTCTTTTCAACGAGTTCTAACCTAGTTCTAAACTAAAGACATAGAGAATGGATTGCGCGATCTGTGTCAAAAGATCGATAAAAGTAAGAGAGAGGGACCGTGGAAGACTGCCAATCTTTATCTCTTTCCATTCAACGGTATAATGGGAGAGAAAATAAGAGGGAGATTGATTGTCTTCCACACGGTCCCTCTCTCTCATTATTGTTGACCACATGTGAACATACTTATATACGGATCACGCAGTCCATTCTCCATGTCTTTGTTCTAAACTAATGCAATAAGTTAGAGTGGAATAAACTATATCTGTTTCACTCTAACTTATCAGTGTACACCAGTTTAGAACTTGGGATGGAAAAAGAACAGATTTATAATGTCGTAATAAAATGATAACAGTATGAAGAAAAAAATTAATTTCATTTTCTAAAATTTCCCATTTTTACGTACATTCTTTAAATGCGTAAAAAATAAATACAACAATGAATTATTATAAAATTATAAAATGTAATACCACACGCGCGATGAATTAACGAGATGTAATTACTCAACTTGAGAAGTAATAACGACTTATTCACAGATTTCGTGATAATTTTCAAAATTAACATAAATTATCGCTGTATCAGTCTGAATCATAATATTTCAAACAAATAAATAAATATACATAACAGATTAAATAGATTAACATGAAGAATATATAAAAAACGTATACAAAAAATAGAGAGCTATAAACATTGAGATATAAATAAATGATCTGTATCTTAACATTTTGACGGTAAGATTATTTATTACTTAAGCGCAACATTATCTTTAACATGAAAAATTTATTTAAAAAATTATTTTTTAAT
Organism: Mycetomoellerius zeteki; assembly: GCF_001594055.1. Taxonomy (NCBI): domain Eukaryota; kingdom Metazoa; phylum Arthropoda; class Insecta; order Hymenoptera; family Formicidae; genus Mycetomoellerius; species Mycetomoellerius zeteki. The sequence goes on along the minus strand of NW_017257076.1, from coordinate 459,910 downwards.
TCTTACACAATAAAGCAATCTTAGACCCAAATCTCTGTAAGACTAATATTCTATTGAATGTTTTTCAAATTTATACTAATATTATATATTTTTATAAACAGATAGCAAACAGATAGCAAAGATCAGTTAGAATATACTTATATCTTGCGGTCAAAACGTCAAATGTATCATAATTATCCTCATTACATATTTGTACTAACGATAATATATTCAGAATGTTTTAAATTAAATTGTTAATTGTTCAAAATTAGTGGGATTAAAATTTAAATTATGTTTCATTATCATGAAACAATAATATGTTAAATTTTTCATATTGCATTAAAAATCACAGTCACAAGAAAGAAACAAATATAGAAAGACAGAAAAATACAACTTTTTAAACATTGCAACTACCCAATATTTTAACTTCGAATACAAAATAAGTATTCATAACAATTCTATTAATTAAGTACATCCGCAATACACAATCATAATACTTGCACAATAATGAGCAAAGTCAGCATCTGCTGGCAATAAATTCGCGATTCAAGGAGTCTTATATAAAACTGCATATCATAAAAAAAAATACATTTTTCTTCGAGCATATTTCTGTACAGATCCATTCATGTAGAGGTCGTTCTTAATTCGTAGCTGGACAATTTTTCTGATCTGTACGAATAAAGTATGCTCTGCTGATGTTACTCTTGTCGATAATTTGATAAGCCTTTTCTACAATTGCGACTGACGGTTTTGGTTCTCGTGTCAAAATCCAAACATTTCGTACACTGCAAAAACACATTATAATTTTAATAATCCAGTAAAAGTCTGCTCAGTCTAATTTCTAATCTAATATCTCTAGGATAGAAGATTTTCCAGAGATAGAAAAATATCCCTTTAAAACATGAATGTATAATACATTAAGAAATTAAAATTCTTTTCTACTTACATATTTAGCAGCATAAAATACAAAATTGATATATAACGAAAGACACAGGAAAGATTTATTGTAATCTACTTTGTAGTCAGGCAAAAAAATGCTTATACTTATTACATTTTTTTCCCACGTTCTTTTCACACATGCAAACTTACTTAAGGACTCCGAGATTTGTACAGCTCCATACTACGGCATATGATTTGTAGTCCGTGTCTAGAACCCAATAAGGTGCATCGAACGGCAGTGGCAAAGATGGAAAAGTGACGGTCAATTTAGGATCATCAGATCTACCAATTAACCTTGCAACGCCCTCGATACTCGTTGCGACTCCAGTTCTATGCAAGAGAATAGAGCTTTACTTTAAGTGGATAATTGTCAGTTGACGATGATATCATTCTATCTTATGTCACTGTTTTTCTTGCTTTTAATGGTTTAAAATTACTTTATGAGCCAGGTTGTGCGTACTCACAATGAAGAAATTTGTTTATTTAGGATTTTCACCGAAGCATTTTCATTCAGACTGTAATTAGCTGTCACACATTTTCCACCAAATTCAAACCACGCAAAATACCTCTCGACTTCGTACCATTTGCCCAAATACTAGAAAAAAAAAATCTGTAATAACCCTTTAAAACTTTTACAATGAATCTCGCTCTGAAGAATGAAATCTCACTCTTAAAAATTGAAAACTCTTTCAATTTTCGCTTTTTAAAGTGAGATTCTACTCCAAAGAGTTTAAAGTACTTTTGATTTAAATGCACAGGAAGTATTGTTTTACATACTTTAATGTTACTTTATTTTAATGTTAAGCAGTTTAAGTAGGTATAAGTCAAGATAATGATCGTTCCGTACTCACTCTTTCAAGTTCGAAATTTTGCATTGCTTCCAAGTTTGGACACGTACCCAAAAATGGCACCTGCGCCATCGCTGCATTCGCGATGATAACAATTACAAATATCCGTAACATATTCTTTTCTGAAAAAAGAACACATAAAATATTTGTTCCATTTTTTAAAGGTATGTATACACTGAAAAAAATATAGTCAATTTTAATAAATATTTAGTTCAATACGGCCAACTAAACATTTACTTACAGTAAATAAATATTTGTTCAGTAAAAAGAATGATTGTTAAATCAAATTAATGTTTCTTGTATCAAATAAATATATATATCTCTATATTTAATAAATATTTAGTTGGCAGTATCAAACTAAATATTTGTTAAAATTGACTATATTTTTCTTCAGTATAGGTACATAAAATATGTTAAACTTTTTAAGAGTTTTAATGTATAACAATAAGTTTGTTGGATTCTTATCGAAATAAAATTCAAATTATATAATGATATGAAGAAATCAAATACGTAAAATCTGTTACTTATTACGTGCACACACATGCACATGCAGAAATATTAATTTAGAATAAAAGATCAAACAAAGATAATGTTAATCTTATTTTAAACAAAATTGTTTACTTTATATTGAAATATTAAAGAAACATCCTATACGTACCGGATTACCAGTGATCATAGAAAATTCTTCCGTTATGATAATCACTGTTACGACAACACGAGGTGTATTATCGTATAATGCACCACTTAAAGAGCTTATTTTACAAACCAATTTACATCACGCTTTAAGGATATTTCTTTGTGCTCCTTTCGTGTTTTTAAAGTACACAGTTACTAACTTCGAAACGCTCAAGAAAATGAAGAGAAACGTGCATGCGCTCTTTTATATTGCATTATCGGACATTAGTTTCTAAATTGATGATATCACAATACAACACTGTTCTGCATGACATACTTTATAACGTTTATAAAAGTATTTTACTTGCTGGACTAGTTTTTATCGCTTATGTTGCATAACTTGTGTTGATTTCGTTTTTATACGTTTACAAGTTATGTATTAAAAATGAAGTAATAAATTATTCCGAGTATCATCTTCCTTCATTTAATTGCACTAGCGATTTGAAATTCATATTGATATAAACAACAATGTATTACAACAATGTTAGGTAGAGATCAAACTGTTATGTGAAAATTTTACACGTGAGTTATTTAAGCTCGAGCGACCTGATTTCTAATTCTCCGATCTCTTTAATTTACCTGACAAGAAGTTTATATTTGCACAAGTAGTTCAACGAGCAATTTATTGTTAGGAAATTCGATCAAAGTAGAAAGGGCAAAGAGAAACAACCTGAATGCGATATAGGTAATATAATCTTATGGCACTCACCTGATAGCCTTGACCGATCGGATATTCAGAAAACACGCGTCGAATGTCAATTTTTTCGAGATTGACGAGGATTAGCGCTGAGGATCACTTCTCACACGACGGATCGTTCGTAGGTGACTGAACTTCCTGCTCCGCGATTCGCTTCGTCGGAGACGAACCCGCGAAGGTTGACTGGATATGTTTGGCAGAGTACTGACAGTTAGTGGGTCAGTAACGGTACGTTCGGGGTTCAAGAAACCCGGCTCGAATTTGCCATTGACCAATAGATGATCAACAGATTCGAAGGCACATGGACCATTTCATGACCATATGCGATGGACCACTTTTGAAAATTGATTGTTTGTGCTTTCATGGATTTCGCAGTAATGATTAATAAAACAGATACAAAAAAAATATGTTAATAGATCGTAGAGTGAATTGAAAAGAGAATATTTTAATAGTGTAAATATGTTTATGATAAATCGACTACGTCATGTAACAATTATTTATGAATATATTTTCGTTTTAAGTATTTATGCATTACAGAGAATAAAAAAATATTTAAAAGAATATTTATATAAGATTACTATATCGAAGTAATCTTAATTAATTCTATATAAGTTATTAATCAAAAAATGTACATTTGGGAAGAAAGGTAAATTTGGAAAAGAATATTTTTGCATTATATTTACATGTAAAATATTCAAATTTCTTTTCGAATGTTCTTTTATATATCTAAATACAAAAAAATATATTTAAGCTTTTTATTTCTAATACTTCATCTGCACTCCGAGTTGAAACATTTACTTAATCGTTAACGTCACATCGATGTTTGTATATCAAGTGATAATTCTAAATTGATATCATTATTATCAAAGATTGAACTATTAATGATATGAAAAATATATCCGTTATGTGACCTGCTTATACATATATTTATGTTCACGTAGAAAATACTATGACACATTTAGATTTTACTAGCACCACATCGTGATGCGAAAGCTAAAAAGACTTTCCAAGAGTTTAAGAACTGCATTTTCTCTCTTATTGCATGACTACTCACGGCATATAAATTATCATAGTAAATTATTATACAAAGGAAAATTTTAAAGAAAAATGAAGTTTTTTTAAATAAAGTTGTATATCTCATTGATCAAATATTATTCTCCATTAATCAGATATAATTCTGCGCATTAATTTATAATTAAATTACGCTACAATAATCAGTAATTAATTTTACATTCATATCATTATATCTGTACAATGAAATGGAAATAATAAACATAAACGAGTACGTTTTATTAAGACATTTTTTATAACAATTTTATTTATCTTTCTTTTCTTTTTTTTTACATTTGTACGTAAGCCTATAAAACAAAGCGCCGTGCCAACCCTATGTCCTCAAACGACAACGCAGAACGACGGCGTGTCGATAGGACAGTGATTAATGATTTTGCGGTACTTAAGCGAGACTGGTTCTCAATGAGGAAACCGCTACAAGCCTAAGATGTCGAAAATCCCCAGGAATACGTCCTTGCTAGCGCCAACTAACAGACTTTTTTGCTAAATAATACTTCTAAGCAGTTGCTTCTGGCTCTTTCGAATGTTCGCTTTTCTCCTCCTTCGTATTTTCCGCGACGTTCTCCTCCTTGACCTCGACAATGATCATTTTATCCCTCGTGTCGCCACTCTCCTCCTTTATCGTCTCTGCTAACTTCAAGATCCGTTCGGGAACAGTTTCGATGGGCTGCTCGAACTTTACGGGTTCCTCCGCTATTATCTTCGGAATATCGGAGAGCGCTTTCTCGCCCGTAATCCCGGCTGTTGTTTCCTCCTTCGCCTTTATCTCGATATCGGCATCATTCAGAACGATGGAATCTCTGGATCTGGAATTCTCATTCGGCTCAGTTGGTTGCGGTCTCTGTTTTTGCTTCGTCGACTTCTCTGGCTCCTCAGACTCCTCTGTTGTCGTGTCCAAATAGGCGCATTCGGCTTGATCGGTTTTCACGAAGAATGTTTTCGATATCTTGTATTTATCAAGAACACCATAAGCCTGCAACCGAAAAAGACATTTTTTGATTTTATAGTAATGGTAAATCTTCCAAAGCATGCGTATGGTATAATAACTGTAATTGTATTAATAATTTTAAAACGTAAAACTTATTACGTTATTTTATATTAATGATTTTTATTTTCCTATATTCCCGGTTGTAAATCTTGAATATATTAAAACTCAAATAAATTATTGAGTTTTAATATAAACTGAATAATTTACTTAATTATAATTCATTTAAACTTAATAATTCTACATTTTGATTTGAATTTCTATTAACGTTTAATTTTTTAATTATTCGCAGTTTTTAGATTTCGTCAACATATGATAACATTCTTGGTAAAAGATGCTTATTAGCATTAAAAAAATTATTAGTACTTAGTAATTTCTCTTTAGTAATTGCTTATATAATTTAATAAATGATATTACTATTCTGGTTCTATTGATGAATGCGAAATCTGGGAAAACATTTTGGCGCGTATATGCAGAATCAGAATGTATATAAACTCACACGAAAAATTTGTATTTAAGCACTAAGATCCACTTCGACCGAAAATATAGGGTTCTTTTTATTTAAAATTTGATTTTTATTCTATTAAGGATTTACCTTTTGAAGCACTTTTCCAGACGGTACTCGTTCTCTCGTCATGACCCATGCATTTTGTGCGTGTACCGGGCCAATACCTTGACAACTCCATAAAACGGCGTACGAATCGTAATCCGTTTCGAGTACAGAGTATTTAGTCTCAGGAGTCAGTGGAACTGTGGTATACTTGACCTGAAGTTTACCTTCCTCGGACTTGGAAGCCGCGGGTTTAATTTCACCCTCTAGTATCCTTTTTACACCAGTGCTAAATGTCAGAAATATTATATTATTAAAATCCCATTAGTTTTTAACGAATTTCCGATACACTTTATAAATTTATCAAACGAATTAGATGAAATATATATACACTTACAAACGATTCGTTACTTCATTGCTCACACGGTATTTGCCATCGGCACCTCTGGTATAATTCGACATAACGCATCGAGATACTACTTCACTAAGTTGGAAATATCTTTCTGCTTCATACCAAATACCCATGAACTGTAAGAAAATCAAATCATTCATTGCACAAATATTCTGTAATACCAGAGAAAATTTAATTTCTCTGATATTCGTTTGGTAATGAAACATCGCTGTAATTAGAGTATATTCTACAAATATGCATAAAATTAAATGTTCCACAAACAAAATAAAATAATAAAAGAAAATAAAATAAACCGAATATGTACGATAATACATTCGCAAGTTGGCTAACGAAACATTTAAATTACTTACCCTTTGCCTGTTAAAATTCGCCATCGGTATATATTCGGGACAGAAGCCCAGATTAGGAATCTGAGCACTGGCCCAGGCCAGAGCCGAAAGTGCTAGGATAATCTTCCCGAACATGTCTGATGACGATCTGCCTCGAACACCCGTCAAGGCTCCAACCTTTATATACATTAAGCAGGAGCATTGACCGAGAGGTCTTACCCCCTCTGTATTACCCACGTATTAGTACTCTTACGGTATTCTCCGTGGCCCGAGACGCTGGCCGAGAAGACGTTGGTCATTGGTCAATGATGCGCCTACGAATCTCTTGGCAAGTCCATCGGCGACGCGACCAAGAACCAGAAATGCAAGAATCCATTATCCAACTTCAGAATAAACGGTACTTCGCAATCGGAGACGCCAGTCCCTACGGGAACAGCGTTAGAGCGAGGTCTATCAACTGCGTGGAATGTCAATGATTTCTCAGATTAAAAATGCAAAGTTAACGGATCAGAAGAATTTTGTTTCACGATATCTCCAATTTAGATTTATACACTCATTAATTAAGAATTTTTAGAGAAGAGGTAGTGAATGCTAATAAATCTCTTTTTAAGATTTTTGTAATTACTACATACTCACTGCCTTTCTAAACAATCTTTTGATTATTCTTTTTATACTAATATTCAAATATACGCACATATTTAAACATATTACATGTATTAAAATATCTCATTGATTATGACGTTAATTTATACAAAACGCATATCCATTTTTAATTGGAACTATCGGTTGAAAAAACTCGGTCAATGTGCAATAATTATTTCCGTTCACGTATTGAGCTCGTCGATTTTTTCTTTTTTGTAACAAAAATATATATTATTTTGCTTGTAATAACGTATTATGTTTGTGCAAAATTTTAATTAATAAAATGTAATACGATGTTGTTGTTATATGTGTTGAGTTTAAAGTAAAACTTACACTCGTCGAAATTATTGCATTTAAAAAGCTTCTGAAAATCTCTCTTTCTCTCTTTTTCTTTATTTTTCTCGTCGTTCCAAAAATATTTGATTGTCTCTATTTATTATGCATACTATACTAATTAATTGCTTATTTCACGCATGAATTACAATCAAAACACGTCTTATTCGATTATGAAAGGCAAATATGTTTATCCACTTCCTCTAATCATTTATAAAGCCGGTTCTAGCAATCTGGTCCTCGTACAAACGGTTATATTTACGTTCGGCTGCGAGGCAGGTGCGATCGAGCAGACCGATTCTTCTCGGGCGGACAAAACGAGGAATGGACATTTACTTGCGGCGTAATTATGCAATCGACACCGTCGAGATTGGATGTACGCGGCATATAGCGTCTTGTTGGAACAGAGCCCACTAGTAACGGGTCTCAAAGTAGTTTTTCTTTTTATACAAAACCGAGAAGTCCTCGGACCGTTAGCTGGCGATATCTTTTGCGCCTCCGTTGGCGAACTCTTTGAAGATTCTGCGAACGGCAAACCGCTACGCGTATCACGAAAACAATAATTAACTCTTTGATTTCGATCTTATATTCTCATTCACATCGAAAGAAGGTAGCGATCGTTAACAGAGGAAGACAACGTAACGATATATACACATTGATCTCAAGAAAGCATTCAGATAAATTCCATTAAATAAGTATATATAATTTTCTTTTCATCTTCTTTATTGTATAAAAATTATTAAGAGCTTCTAAAAGCGGTAATTTGTGAAATAATTCAAGATGGTTCGTTCAACTAATTTATTAAAATCGTTAGATTTGCTTAGTAATGTTTAAATTCAAATGCAACTCTCCTACAAATTTTTATATATACTTACACGTTTCTCAATCGCGCAATTAAATAATACAGGTATCTTTCAATAGATCACACAACAGATCTAAAGGAATGGAAGAGGGAAGTATCGGAAACATATATTAGTTCGATTATGCTCGCTTCTTTTTATCTTGTCGTACACCAGGTTTCTTCAGAATTTTAATTTATTTTTCATAAACCTATGAACACTAAGAAAGCACACGAAGCTCGCGCCCCGCTTGGAAGATGCTTAAAATCTACAATGTTTCACCCGGATGTCCGAATGAGGAAAAGAAGACGTTAAATTTACAGAACAGTGACGGTAGAAAATCAACGTTGTTCACAAGAGATTATGCCAATTATTGTCTTTACATCCTTTGAATTTTCTCTTTATTGTGCGTAATTCAATTTATTGTTTCACTGCCATATAATGACGAAAGGACTTGCAGATTCCGAAGAATTCTGCAATATCGAATAATCATAGATATCAGAAAAATATCGTTTTCTTCCGCATTCTCGGTCAACTGGATCGAAAGCGAAATTCGAGATCTATGCTTTTCTTTTCTCCTCAACGGTGCGATCACGGTCTCGAGAGAGACATCCGGGTGCGCGTGCGCGATAAACATAATTAATTAACAATAAAATAATCTGTAATGCGTATAATCCTAGTGCGTTTACGGCTCGAGAAGAGGGGACGACTGATGTCGGGAGTACGTGATAAGGGTGGGCGAAAGGGTAAAGGGAAGAATGATGATAAAAAGCTGATTGCTTAAATTATTATAGGCGACTCGCAAGATCTTTCTTCGTCAATATCCTCCTGATGCCCCTTCGCGATCGCAAGATTCTCCTCTTGCTCACGCAAAGAGCCACGAGTCGCGCTCGTGCCATGAACGCCGCGGCGTCGCACGCTAAACAATAATTACTTTAGCTTTATTATCATTTAGTATCACATTACGTTCACTGTTTTGTGCTGGCCGTTTTTGCCTGGCTTCGCGAGAGCGCACACCACCCCTCCAACCTCTCTTTCCGCTCCGTTTCTTGTACGCCTCCCCGTTACGACATTCTCGTAAATGGACGTCGTAATGAAAGGAAGTGAAGGAGAAGAAAAGGCTCACCGATCGATTTGTCTCCACCCTCGAGCAATCGCGATTACGAGGTCGAGCAGAAACACAAGGATGTAATGAAGAGAGAACACCAATCGACTGTGTTTCCGTTCTTTTCCCGCGCGATGCTTTATTTGACTGATACAGGACACTCTTTGAGAGAAGCAAACCATAAAAAAATCTTTTTTATATAAACTTTTATATAAATTTACATCTTTATATATCTTTTATTATACACATCCTTTATTATCACGAGAAAATGATAATTTACTGCAATTAATGTATAATACAAACTTGTCACAAACTTGCTCCATGTAATCGATAACATATATATAATCAAGTATATATTAAAATTGTAAAATATCCTTCAGTAAAATATCCTCAAGTACAATGCCGTTTAGTACTCACGCGCAGCTCGAAATGACATACGTTGATTTAAAAACTAAATTATATTGCATTTATATTTAACTAATATTATTTTACAACTTTTATCAGAACGTCTTTGGTATGTGAGCGAATCTACAAAATCGAAGCTACATTCATTCAGAGCGTCTATATCATATTTTAATTTAGTAATTTCTCTCTCTGTACAATATACATATATTCGATTTATGTTTTCACAATTACGACTCAATCAATTGAACATCACTGCAAAGTAGACTCTTTTACTTCATTTTTGTGGAATGTATATTCTTTAAACAGAATAAACTTCCAAACGCGCGTTAATAATCGACCGATTTAAATGTGTCTTATTTCTTCTCCTTAATCACTTCCGAACATCTTCGAGATGGTTTTATGCAATCAAGGAGCAAAAAAGAGGTCGAGGCCCTTCTTCAAGGCACCTTAGGTAATAATAATGCCTACCTAGAAAAGAAAAAAAATGACGTCCTGCGCCAAACAAAGATAAAATTAGATGAAAGAAAGCTACTAATTACAACGATCTAACTAGCCTTACGAAAAGTTGAATTAATTCGAATGGATCTTAAAATCTTCTACGTGAATTCATTAACGTTCCTCCATTTCCTAAGCGAACTCGTATCGTCATCTTAAACGCTTATGTCTCTTAAGCCTATGAACACATGAAATCACTGCCCAATCGACCAATTTGGACCCATTTGACAAGGCACTCGAGTCGCTAAGTTATACTGAAGGGTGTACCGTGAATGGGATGTCAGGACGGGGATGAGGAAGATGAGAGATAGGCGACAATGTGGAAGACGGGTTTCAGAAGACAGAACATTAACAACGTCGATGTTTACTAGACAATGAATTGCATCGACAATTTATAAACATCACAATTGCATCTTTCGCAATAGATTTCGCCGATAATGTTCTCTTCCGTCCTGCTTGACATTTCGATATTTCATTCTTTCCCGTTTCAACATCCCGATCGAATACTTTCGTGTTCGCGATCGAAACCGTACAGTTTTAACTGCTAATAGCTAGCTCGTGGCGATTGGCGGGCAGGACACCTAAGATCTACCTAAGACAGAAATCGGTGGAAAGTCGGTTGGTCCCTTTGCAATAGTGTGAAATAAATAAATTCTAGTCCGTCCTCTCGTTCCTATTTAACATTATTTACATTGTAAAATTACTCGCACGCGCTGAGGTAAACGGGACTTTGCCGGATTTGCCACGTGCGGCGATTAAAATAAAATAACAACAAACAAGACGCGACAAAGAGACTGCGCTATAATCATGCCAAGATTTGGCGTGTGACAATAATTGACTCTCTGTTCGTTCATATTATCGTCCTTGTACTTTTCCAAGATCGCTTTCTGCGATCACTCCCGACTCGACGTACTCGAATCACTATCGAGTCAACTATTAACAAAGACATTTTATCAAAGTTATTACTTAGCCGCAACGATAAGATCATGATGTGAGAATCAGGTGTGCTGTGTTACACCTGGCATTCTTACATCATGGATACTTTCTGCCAAGTCGTCAATTAAGTGACTTCAATATAGAGAAGTTTCACATTGTATATATAAAAGTGACTCTTTATTTTTGTTTGAAAATGACCCGATCGGCGTCGAAACGTTTGTATAATTATTAAATATTCTTTATATTGTAACTGACTCGTAGCCCTACTTTTATTTATTGATTTACTTTTGTTATTCTTAGAAAAGACCCTTTTCCGGTGCTGCATACCGTCTGTGTCTTTATATTTATATTCGCATGACGATAACAATTTTGTATTATACATACAATTTTGAGTTTTTTACTTTCTTATGAAAAACAAACTTATTTTACAAAGTCATGTAAAATAACTTGTTTTTTAATAAAAAAAATAATATAAACAAAGTTATAGTAACTAATTACAATAATAAATAAAAGAAATATGAAGACAAACAGCAGTATTTAAAAAGAAATTTTGTTCAGACCATATGTAAATTTGTTTCCTAATATCATATTAAATCAATGATTTCTCGTCCATGCTTTACTTTTAATTATATTTTATCTGTAAAAATATCATATATTCCACACTATATTACAGATCAAATTATCATATAAAAATTTTTATAACTTACAATAATTGAAAATTATTGCAAATATATATATAGTGGAATAAGTCGATCAACTGCATGATATAATATCTAAAATCATTACGCAAAAGTTCTTCGCTGCTTTTTAGTGATATGACAAAAAACCTAAAAAATTATTTGTCTATGGAAAAAACAAATAATTAATAAATTATTTTACGAAAGATGATATCTTTCAAAATATAAAATGGTTTGAAAATGTATGTAATTATTATATACTTTTTTGTATATCACAAGTAACGAAGACTGAGCGATAATTTCAAATATCTGATTTTGCATAAACTAATTTTTTTAAACAGTCTGAACAGAAATTGTGTGACTCGATCGCATCCTGTTAACAAGACCTTGAGAGCTTGTCAAAAGAACTGCTCATTATTATGCGTTCGAGGAACACTCTTCAGCACCGGACGGTCTTTGACTTTGTCGCTATTCATGATTCGTAAATTCACGATGTAAATTTCTACTGAGCAGTAGATTGTTGTGCGGTCCCGAGAGATGCCTAATGAGTTCCTGCAAATTAACGAAGTTCGACGACGAGCAAAAGCAACACGAGAACGTATTGTCGGGAGCGGCTATCACACCTCGGTGCACCGAGCAGAGATGTTTCAGCAAGTGGGCTTTCTGTTTGAACATGGCAACGCAAAGTCTACACGCGAAAGGTTTCTCGCCCGTGTGCACTCTTAGATGGGTCTTCAGGTTCCACGACATGCCGAATTGCTTGCCACAGTAGCTGCATCGATATTCTCGAACAGGGGTAGACTTCGGAGGGTCGTCCGTTGACGGTGGCGGCGGTGGAGCTCTGGCAGATGGCAGAGTCCAAGCCGTCCAAGGTGGCTCCAAAGCCGCTGCTGACGTCGGATCAGCGCTCGGCGGTCGATGTGATGGCGGCGTCACTGATCTATCTTGCTGCACATCAATAACACTTTGTAAAAAACATAGAAACGCTCAAGTGAAATTGCAATGTATATTTACTACAGTATTGAAAACGTTTGACGAAACATAATAAGTTATATACAGAAACTTATAGATCACGCTTATCGATATTACTTAATTAATGTTACTTAATCATTGTAATATATCGCAAGTCACTATTAAAAACCAACCAGGTACGGTGGTGCCGAAACACTCAGGGGATGTGGCGCCTGCAACCTTCTGGGCGTTTCGAATCCGGGATTGAAAGGCACGAAAGCCGGATTTTGTGCGGGAGCATTGTGGAAGCCTGGTCTTCGCTTTCGATGAGGCGTCACGACATATGCTTCCGCAGGTGGGATCGGTAATTCTTCGAGTTTTCTCTTCCCAGATTCTAAACCTAACGCCAGTCGCGCTGCCAACTGTCTCTTCCGTTCTTCTGCTTCCTCAAGAGATTCTCGCCTTTCGAATATCGGCTTTTCAGACCTGTAGCAGTCAAGCCAAACCACGTTGATGATTTATTCTATTGGCTATAGCTTATGAAATAACTATTAAATAGTGTTATATACTGTCGTAACGATTATACATGATGTTAACGTTCTCTAACCTGTGTATTATGTCATGCGAGCTATCGCTTGTGACGGAAGTGCCGGAATTGAGACTCAGATTAACAGGATCAGAACTATCCCTTCTTCTAGGAGGTTCTATGCTGCTTTCTCTGTTATCCGAAAGAAGACTTTCGCCTTCCACACCTTCCACATCCACTTCCGGCTCCTCTTCGCAGCCTTCCGTTTTAATAAGGACTGAGCAACAGTCCGCAGGATTATTGGACTGTCTGAAAGATATAAGATTTTTAAAACATTTTGTTTAATGTTTTTCTTATTTATGCAAACTCGATAAACTGTAGGATTTATCTGCCTACCTGCCATCGTATTGGGATTCGTAACTGGAACTCTCCTGGCCTTCTGAGGGCTGTGGAGTTGATATTCTTTCGGGGTCAGAGTTACTAGTTTGAGGTTGATTGGGCTCAAATAGCTCCGACTTAATCTGGAGAAGCTCAAAAAGCTCCCTTAATGGCGTAAGTTCTGTCGACTGAAATAAAATTTTATTAATAAAATTCTGCTTAGCATATTTCAAACACTTAAAAATATTCTGCATATAAATATTATGCTAATAAGCTTTTTTCTTTCAAAATATTTTACTTGTATGCTAAAACTATATCGTAATTTAAAATTCATACCGGTATCAACGCTTCTCCGTTATATAAAAACTCCAACAAATGATTTAATTGAGTCTTTCGGACGCCTGATAAGTGAACCACATGGTCCAGGGCAGGATTCCGAAGTAGACTAGCCAAGAGGGGACTGGCGGCTGCCAAAACGACGCGATGGGCCTTCACAACAGACCCATCATCGCATGCCAGGGTTACATCCACGTGACGGTCCCCGCTATACCAGGCCCCGACCTCTGCGGCCAAGGTCGCTGGATGTTTTCCATAATGGAGCGTCAGGAGACCGTCAGAATACATCGTCTGAAACAAGAATTAAAAAAAATATTAATAAACATGATCGGATAGGCTTTTGTGGTAAAAAATTTGCATTGAATACATCATTCATAAGGAAAGAAAGAAAAACAGACACATAACGAGACATCTTAAAATCTAATTTTTGTCAATAGTTTTTGTTGGCTAAATTACCAAAATGTTCAAAATTCATAAATGATAGGTGGCACGTACCTCTGATTAAACTACTTTTTGTAGAGAAAAAGATTTGAAAAATTCCAAAAACAAATTTAAAAAATTTCAAAATGACATTGGTAAACAAAAAATATGTCATCAAATATCTAATGATCGAATATTTGATATCATAATGATAATAAATCTTTGCACATCTTTGCGATGTATGATAGTAATTAATTACACACCTAAATTATGTATTGAGAAATTTAAAAAATTGAAATCGTACTATCATATAGACATAGCGTGCAATTATGGTTAGAAATTATGTGATAAAAAATGCATCCCGCGTCCTTAACCCAATAAGTGGTCTTGCCGCCTTGCGTGTTGCGATGACAGCTTCGTTACACTAATTTCCTCCTTTCGTGTCTTGGTTCTCCAAGAAACGGCGGAAGAGATACTGACGTGTCACAAGATCATGTTTCTCACGTTTCTCTTACATCTGCGCAGCTCTTGGTTGACCATGTCAAACATGTTTAATGGTATGGTATGCAATTATCTAGTTAGATGATCTAAACTCCTCATTTATTTTATTTTCGCGTATCTTTAATTATATCTATTTTGATTCTCCTACAGCTTCACGAAAGTAGCATAAAAAAATTATCTTCTTGATAAATTCTGAAAATTAATATTTCATGCAATATTATATAAATTTATATAACACTTTCGTAAATTAATTTTAACGGTGCATATCAAATAGAAGCTCTCGAATATTTTATATGTTCTGTATACTCTTTCACATAATATAATTAATTAATATTATGTAATATAAACTATGATGCAATTGTAGGTATATGATTTTTAATGTGATTTACAAACCTGTTTTATACATTACTAGAAATTCTTCTAATCCTATTAGCTATCAGAGAAACGACTTGTTTTGCTACAAAATCCGGTTCTATTTAATATTTTTTCACCAAGTGTCGGTCAATCGAACATAATTCGCTCCTAATTAGCACTTGTTTCAGAAAACAATTGATGGATTGTTGTTACGACATAATACTTGTAATACTGATCATAAAAAAAAAAACATTTGACTAATACAATATCGAGCGCGCAAGAAATATCCCATTCATCCGTGTCGAAGATTTGCAACAGTTTAACGCGGCCACGGCTAAGAATTAACGGCTGATCGAGCATTCCTTCAGTTTCTCAAGGGAAGTCGAGAGAGAGAGAAAGTCCGGTTTCACATTATATTCTCAAAAGGAGTAAACGTATAACTAATATTATGAAACGAATTCCGCAATGTCAAACGTGTCTCAAGATTACGATCTATTTAATACTGAAAATTATCATTTATCGGTTTGTCGTAAACTTTCATTTAAACTTATTTATTGTACATTTATTGTAATATTATCGAGAGAATAAGATATGTACAAAAAATATAATATATATTTTGAAAAAAATATATTAATTTATCGATATATTCTCTCTAATTTAACGTAAAAACAATATGTTATTTCTGAAAGATTAATTCTTCATTATTGCTGAGAAGTAATAATTACAGTGTTAAGATATTTAAAGCATTTTTTTTCCAATGTAGGTGATTTGTTTATGTTTTATATGTATAGAATTTATACAATAACGCACAAAATAACAAAATATGATTGTTTTTATGAATAGATTTTTCTAATCATTATCATACAAAAATGTTTAAATATGATAATAAAAAAAGTAAATGATTTTACAAAGGTAAATTTTATTCCGTTGTGAAACGCGATATATCTTAAAATGTGTAACTCAGGATTATAGAGCGATGAAGTAATGACGTGTAGTACGATCTAAGAGCATCTCGCATTTGCTGCCGTGACCTTCAGTCGATTGTTCGATCGAATTCGAAAGGAAAGACCTTGGGTAAGAGTCCCGAAGAAGGTGCTGAATCTATCGTTGAATTTTAAATCATCGAAAGTAGCGCGACGGGTTCTCGTCGAATTTGACATTAGGTATGCATATAGATTCACGGCTGTGGGCTACCGTTTACCGTTGGTAGTTATTCTCACAATCAGATAACACTCATCGTAACGTCTCGTCGTAACGAATTCCTTTCGTATTAGTCGCAAAGCGCCGCATTACGTAACTGGAAAATTATATCCACCTGTAATAACGCTTGCATAAGAAAATCATTTCGTTGAAAATCTTGCGCATAGTAGACCGAACAACACTTAAACTATACAATTATTTTATCTTTATCTTAATATATTATATTACGAAAGCAATTTGTAAGCTGAAGTGAATAAAATTCTATTTTATTCTATTACGAAAGCAATTCCTTAAATAAAAATGGAAACGAAAGCAAAGGTAAGGCATCAAATCTTCCATTTCTGTCTCTTTTTCTTCTTCACATTCATATGTATGTATACGTTCGTTTTTATGATCATGCAGTCGCACGTAATAAATTAAACAAGACATCAATTTTTTTCATAACGAGCCTTTCGCGTGCGTGTATCGCTGTCTCGATCCAAGAAGACGATATCATGACAGATATTTATCCGTAATGAGAGAAGTCAGAAACGATTTAAAGCGATCTAAAAAAAAGGGCAAGTTTTTCAGGTAAAAATTACGATGCAGTGGCACAGCCGTACACGCTCACTCGCATGCGTAATAAACTTGCCGGCGCGATACTGAGAAAATTGCTAAATAAGGAAATCATTGCTGGACATTGCCGACGTTGCTGTCGCTGCTTCTGGTTGCTACTGGAAATGCTAGTAAGCAGCGCGGCTGAAGTTCAGGGTCAATCTGCACTAGCTGGCAGGCCGGATTACGTTCGCGCTTACGCTCACGTTCCTCTTTCTTCTTCTATTTGGGCCTTGAAGAGTTGCCGGACAGGGTCTTGTACCGCGCGTTACACGGACGTAACAGATGACTGGACGAAGTGTTACCTACGAAGAGAGTCGAGAGACGCAAGTAGAAATCGCTAAGCATGCCGTATTGAGCAGTAATGCCGTTCCAACGACATTAATGCAAATATGGTAACCGGTATTGTTACGCCAAGTTTGGATTTCGATTATAGATAGGCAACAGAATGGTGGAGATTAGCCTTTCTCAGAAATAATGATAATAATAATAATAATAATAGCACGAGAAATTCATGATTTTCAAGTTACATCAATTTCAATCGTACTTTAATTGAGACATCGCTCATAATTAAGATAGCTGATTGGGTTTAGTGAATAGGCCCTATGCCTTTCCCTAATTTTTTTGTAACTTCATCGCTATATTTTAAAGACGATATTTATAATCGATTCTTATTTCAAGACCTTTCGAGTAATGTCTTAAAATGCTAATACGGCTTTGTGATTGTTTTACGACTTCTTAAGACTGTACTTAAGACAGTACTTAAGACTATACTTAAAACATAAGAATCGATTATGAATATGGGCCTAAGAATCCTCTTTTCGATTATTTGTCACGTTCGTGCACGTGTAAGAAATTAAATTCCATATCGAAAATCCGCTATTCAAAGCAGAAAGAATAAGAATCGCACGCTTTTACCGGTTAAGTCATACTCCTCGTTTTCTGCGCGTGCTGTGCTGTGCTCTGCTGTGCCAAGAACAAAACTATCTCCGAACCGAGTACACGGTGTCGGTAAAATTCATTTCACTTTAGCATCAGTTGATATTTCGTGTGGGATATTATAGGAAACTTTAATTTCGAAATTGATCACTCCGAAAATGATTCACGGTATTATTTATGATGCGTTGTTACTCTGCAGTATTGCGAACAAAATTTTTAATAAACTTTAATTTATTCAATATATTAAAAAATAGTGTGTATTTCTTTTTAATTAATATAAATTGGAGCAATTTTTGTTATTTATATATGTAATAAAGAAATGAAAATAGAAGTGACCATTGTTTAAAATCAGTTTGCATTGTTTCGTAATTTTCAAGTACGAATTGAAACACATTGGAAGTGATATGTCATTTTCATTTAAATATAATTAATACTCAATCAAAGTTGACTTATTTCTTCCTAATTTTTCAATTCTTAAGTTGGTCACTATGTGCTGGATTTCAATTTTGAGATGCATTAATAAAGATTACAAAATTTTTCTTGGGTACGTGACGTCAAACAGCTACCTTCTTTTATTTCGTACAAGAGATTGTTATTTCGAAATTTATCGAAATTAAATATTTGTGTTCATATACTTTTATACATAGGTATTTATTTCAATATATCTCAAAATCGAAATGCATCATGCAGTAACAAAATTAAGAATTGAAAAATTAAGAACAAATAAAACAACTTTTTGATTAAATTTAGAAATATCATTGTTGATTAAGCATTAATTACATTAAATAAAGATGACATATCACTTTCAATGTTTCAATTTGTACTTGAAAATTTGGAAGACAATGCAAATTGACTTTAAGCGCAACGGTCGCTTACATTTTCATTATTTTATTACATATGTGCTAAAAACTGACAACATTCGTTGCGCTTTCATAATTGTCCACGATGAATCGAATATTCGGAACCGAACCTGCAGCATGCTGGTAGTGACGAAAAGAGAAAAGTATCGCAGTGTAAAACTGCACTCAGAGAAAAAAGTCGTATCAGTAACTATAAATTTGTAGTGAAATAGCGCCTCAACTATATACATATTATTAAATTCTAATAAGAATACTAGATTAAGTGAACTAAGAAAATATAATACATTAACCATATAATCAATTTATAAATGGTTAATATTACTATATTTTCTTAGTTCACTTAATTTACTTATTGTTGTTATTAAAGCTTTATAATACATAGTTACAAATTTGTGTATGCATTTCTTATTTATTTTTGTCTTCCAAGTTTGAAACCAACGCTGCGCCTTTTATCGTAAGCTGAGTGGTTTCCTTCTTAGGAGAAACTGAACTCCGCTACGTCCCTCTGGTGATAAAGCCGCGTACTACTCGTACTGAGCGACACTTTAAAAATTTTTGTCTAAACTAGAAAAATGTAATTGTTATATCTATTTGCATGAAGTCCAAGTAACTACTCAATGTAGTTGAGTCACTATTCCACTACCAATTAATAGTGCATACAAATTTGTTACCGTGACTATATTTTTATGACATTCAGCACTACTTTAGTTTCTATTACTTTGTAAAACTAGTTACAGGTACTTCAATTGCAAAAGTTGCCAAATTTATAGTTGCTAGAACTATTTAGTTTTCTCTCAGTGTGGCGTAGACGCGGTTCCTGAGGTCGGGACCTTAGATAAGAGGAGAAAGTCGATGAATTCGTAAATTCTACCGGCGTCGCCGTTCGCTTATCGCTGCTATGCGCAAGCACGCATATATTCCCGTATATACGTGTGCACGCGTATGAGTGTACTTTCGTCTGCGGCAATGATGCACACGTGTGTGGCGCGCGCGCGCACATACACACACAAGAGGCGACGATGCGCGGTACCACGTACACGCGAGCATTATAATCTCCTATCCGGATGGCGGACGTTACGATCTACCATTGAATCGAACAATGGCGAAACTGGGTTACGCAAATGTCGAGGCTGGAAATTAAAGCGCGAGACACCGGGGGGGTTTAGCGGGAGGGAAAATGCACGTCGCGGCCGAGCGATGAAAAAGATCGCGCGCCGTTGAAAAACGCACGCTTAATCGTAGGAAACGAGCGGTTCGTTAAACTCGGTTGCAAAATTTTGCGAATGTACATAAATGTACCTGGATACTACGCTGCATTTTTTTTCCCTATAACTCCAGTGACTGAATCTGAATTTGATACTTTCCGAACAAAAGTATTAAGTAAAAGATCGACAATCGATAAATTAATTGAAAGTAAAAGTGCTTCAAATTAAGCTCTATTCGAGTCTCTAAATGAATAACCAATTATTTTTCAGTAATTTTCAAACGAGCCATATTTTTATAGATACTTCGAATTGTATGATTTTAAAGACAGCGTTTATTTACTAGAAAAAAATCGGCTTTGAATAGCAAAGAATTCACGGATGAAGGAAGCAGCGCGTCAAGTGTGGTTTTGATTTTCATTTTTACTGATGAGAGGATCGTTTTGTCACGTCGACGTTGTTTCGACGCGTTCAGTATGTTATTTCATGGTTTTCGGAAATTGTGGGTTTGTATGGCTGTAAAAATACGAATCGTGACAACGCTGATTAAGGTGAGGTCGTTCAAACCGCGCGAGCCGACTAGCACGGATTGAGCAACGCCGAGAGAGAACTCGTTACGGGACCTGTGTAATGGGGCCCAGGCGTTTCCGCTCCATTTTTTGTGGGCCCAATTACGTTTTGCCAGTCTGGATAGCCTGTGTTTCGCGGTCTCATTGTACCGCTGGCCTCGTGTACGTTCGCGTACTCGCGTCGGACCATCGATATCCACTCGCTTGGAACGCTAAGCAATATCCCATGGAGAAGTGATTCTTCACCACAGAGAGCAGTTAAGCTGATTACTCGGAGTAAAGATTTTCGAAAGGATCGCGGGTGAGCAAGCGACATCGGTCTTTCACGATACATTAAGCAGGAACAAGCGGTTCGAGAAACACATCTTCTGTGAAGATACTTTTCGATCGAAGAAATAAAGAGACTTCGGATTAATGTATGATATTTATTAGGAGTAAAGAATGCATTTTTACTCGTGTAATGGAATTCACGTGCCTTCTTCGAAAAAATTGCAGTTCTCTCATAGAAAAATTACATACACAAATGTAACATGTCGATAAGTCCACATTTGTAATTATCCTAATTATGATTAGGCAAAGATAACTTTACAATGTTCTTTTTTTTGCATAGAAAAGTTCTTTTTTCTAATAGCACACGGAAAAAACAGTTTTACTGAAGTATATACCTAAAAATTTATAGCTATATATAGATACAGATTTGAAAATAATGTTGGACTATTAAAATAATTATACGAGACATTCGAACTGGTTGTTGGAACAAACTTTTTGCAGCATCATGGCTCAAAAAAATCACATAAAAATGTAATATAATAAGTCGATAAGTCCTATTTATAGCTATCATAATTAGACAAAGATAAAACTTCACAATGTTATTACTTCTTTATTTTACAAGGAAAAGTTCTTCCTGGTAGTATCAGCCTTCATTTAAGAATTGCCGTTGCGTCGATAGCGCACGCTAGTAAAAACATCCGCACCTATTTTCGACGCGGACTAGTTTTTGTTCGATTCGTTGACAGTCGATTCGAGAACGCGTCTACGTTTCCGTCGTCCAAGAATAGCTTCGTGGTTCGCTGACTTCCCGTATCGCGGCCGCGCATTGTATTGTACACTTGGCGTCTCGAGGAACGAAAACGCTCCGAGCGAGGTTATGACACCCCGTGAAACCGTGGAGGTGACTCACACCTTTCCTTGATTTCGAATCACCATTTTCCACCTGGTCTCTCACGCTCTCCCTCTTGCGCATCGCTCCGTCGACTGTGACGTGCTCTCTCCGACATCCTCTTCTCCTCCTCTATACCGTTCTTTCTTGTTTCTAAAAGGTTCTTCTGCCCTTTCGCAATTTACCGAGTACCGAACATCCGGAAAGAGTGCGCCCTTCACCGGAAGTACGTGCGTGTCCATGCGGTTTCCCAAAAAAATACCGTGAGTCCTTCATCCTAACATCATTGACGAAAGGGGACTAACGAAAGGGATCGTTTGTACAATTGTACGCAAATGTCTGCCGATTGTATATCGTGTGCTGCAATCCGTGATTCATTCCCACACAATCATTATAGTTGATAGCATAATGTTCTGACGGGATAGAGAGACGGGAGCGAGATAGAACCGCAGTTATAGCTGTAAAGTTTGAATCAACCTACGGAGCCAGGATCATCAGCAGAGTAGTAATCTATTTAACGTTAATGTGTTCAATTCTCCTTTCGTGTCACCATATTAACACGTAAGTGTACGCGTCACGAAAGTCACGGCAAAAGAGGAATGCTTTTGTAAAAACCTCCAGGAGATTCGATCTTCGTTAAATTCGAGGCTCGCGTCGTTTGTCGACGTTCCTAGATCCAGATTCTTTAAACCCGTATCAATATTCTGTTTGCGAACTGTGAATCGTTGATCAACCAACGGTTGGTGGTTACCAACCTGATTAGATAATCAACAATTCGCAGTTCGCAATCAGAATCCAATCCATCCATAATATACGTAGCGTGACGTGGATTTACGACGAATGATGAGTCTTGAATTTGACGGTGAGATCGAATCTCTTGGCGACTTTTACAGAAGCGTTGTTCTCTTGCCGTGCACTGAAAAAAATTTCTGGTTGAAAATGGACGAATCAGAATTTTCTGATTAAATTTATTAGAATTCTAGTTGAGATAACAGGAATTCTGGTTGATACAATATTTCTGGTAAAATCTACTAGAATTCTCATTTTTACCAGAATAATTATATCAATCAGAATTCTAATTATCTCAACTAGAATTCTAATAGATTTAACCAGAAAATTCTGATTCGTCCATTTTCCACCAGAATTACTATTTAATCCAACCAGACCATTTTTCTCAGTGTGACTTTTTAGCATCAAGAATCCTAAAGCTAGCGGCACATAGAAAATAATAAGCAGTAAGATGTAAGCGGTAAGCGAATCAACATTTTGGATTTGTTACTGCTTACGTTATTGCTTTACATTCTCTACTCTGATTGGCCGATTTACTGCTTATGTCTTACTGCCTTACATTCTGTGTGTGCCGGTTTAACACTTCATTGTTCAACCGAGTCTTTGGAGACCCAGACAATTTTTCAATTTTTGAATTTTATTCTACCTCAAATTCAGATACGTACAAAAAAAGTGAAAAACTGCTTTTATTGTTATAAAATCGTATTCCTAGTGTACCAGAATTATTTCAGATTTTCTAGAACTCAAAAACTCTTTAAAAAAACACAGTCGCATCAGTAACCCGGTTGAACTAGGAACGCAGTGAAAAAAACGTCGGACCACGAAGGGCTAATCGTCGTTCGAGGGTCGCAACGCGATATCATCGTTTCGCGATTGGCGTTTTTATTATTAAACGCGGAACTTATCCGCGATGGACCAACCGACCGATCGACCGTTCCATATAGAGCAGGGTGCCAAAAATAGCAACGCGATCGAGAGCAGCGGTGAACTTGTTTTTCACACGGAGGAGCGACAAAAGTTCCCGGCGCGCTCGATCGGCGTTTGCAGTCGCCGAGTCACCGGATACATTTCGTTCAAGGCCAGAAAGTAAAAAGCCTTTTCAGCTGCACTTACGTACGTACCGAGCTAGCCGAGTATAGCTCTAACTGGTACGCGCGCTCATACACACGTCACCCGTCCATCAGGTACACGCGATGCACGCGAACACGCGGCTACGGCCTTGTGTGAGCTCATACATGCACATCGCGCTAGTATACCTGAGTGCGTGAGTGTGTGTGACGGCTATGTGTACATGCGATCGCGAAGGCGTCCCTCTCGGTCTCTCGGCTCCCCGAAGCGAGTCCGCGAAGCGGCTAGTTACATGATCCATTCATTATATAAGAACAATCGCCTCCTCTAATAGACACGCTCCATCATTGTGGATCTGAAGGGCACACTTGGTGTGCGCGTGCGTCGTGCTCTTCTGCGTGTTCCAACGTGTTTCACGAGAAACGTCGGGGGCACATACGCGATCGACGATTCTACCAAAATCGGCGAAATTCAGCGCCGTTCGAGGAAATCACCAAGGTCGCCGTTGGTGACCGTGGGAATCATCGGCTGTCTGCGATCTATCGTTCCGTCAATTCGCGATCGTACTTGTACGATTTAAGTGGCACGATTTTTGTATTGGCCACGCAACACCGGTCATTTATGTAATGAGAACTGGTGCGAAGCAACTAATCAGATTTCTATTCGAAATAAGCGACCTTCGCACGTACGAAATACATATTATTGCGGCATATTATTGCGCTTTACCGAAGCACCTTTTTGCATAGTTTTTGATTGTAGTAGATTTCAAAGCAACTGAAGAAAAATAAAAATATTTCAGCGTATCGAAGTCCACTTCTACATGTGGAATGGGATGTAATCTCGTGCGTTACATAATGAGATTGCACTGAAGATTCGACGAAAAAGGAACACATAAATCATAGTCAGATGAATATGCCTCGTAAAAGTCCTCGATAAAATCAACTATCCTGGAGTTTCGAATCGTATTCCAATTTCGCAGTTAATTATTATAAAAATTATGTTGCAAACGGCTTGTTTTCCTGCCCTAACTCGATTACAATTTTACAGCGCAAGCAAAACTCTCAATTTTTTTTAAATTTACCCCTTTTGCTGACTTTGTGTAATACCATAATTCCTGTTTATTCATTTATGCCGATTCCGCACGGTCTGCGCGAATAAGCATGAATGTGTGTGTGTGTGTGTGTATATATGTGTATGTGAATCGGTCTTTATGCCATCAGCGTCTCCATACCGCCTTCTCTTACGTAACACACGATCGTTTCTCTCAAATGGACGACGTCACCTCCTCCGCCATGTAATCCAAAGGGCACTCTTGTCCTGCATCCAACGCCGGCGAGATCGTTGCAACGATACTCACAGTCATCCATTTGATATTTTAAAAGTGATTTAAATACCACGAATGATAGATAACATTTCGATAATTTTTACGATGTATCGAGAAAGCCTGGAGAACAGTTGGACGTCCCTTTGGCAGATAGTTATTAAGAAAATCTCTCTCGCTGCCGTATAATTAAAAGTACCGTTTCATTAACATTGTATTTTAATTGCAAATTGCATTGTGTGATATTGTTGATAACCTCTTGTATCAAATGCCAGAGATTCATTGAAGCGAATGGATATATGTCCATTATAGAAATTTAATACTAATACTGGCCGATTAATCTTTTATTTTGAATATCAAAGGTATTATTAGTAGTTTTAATATACTGAAAATATACGTGATTAATTGGCCAGTATTATCTACTAATAATATTTATTTATAAATAATTACCAACTTTATAAATAACATATTACCGCGTACGATAAGTGAAAAGTGGCGTATCGTCTATCTCATTTCTAGCTTCACATTTCTTGACAGTATTAACCCTGCTGATCTGTCCAAATTATCTGTATATCGTATTGTTTGGATCAATATAACTAAAAAGTAAACAACTTTTCACAGAAAAAAAGATCTTAAATTAACAGACGAAGTTATCAAAAAAAAAATATCGGAAAAAAGTTTTTAAATAAAATATCATTGATATAGTAAGAGAAAATTAATTACATTTTGGAACAAACAGATCCAAGCAGATCAAGGTTAAAAAAATTATTAATTCGAGGTCACGAAAAAAAAAATCGACTGCTTCAAAGAATGACATAATTTCGATAAATAATTCTATTATTACAAACAAACATGCAGATTAGTTTTCTTGTCTGTATCATCGAAATCTGAACTGAGCTTGAAATTATACCGGTTTCAATCCCTATCCTGGGATGCTGCTTGCCCCTCGGACTCACTTTTGCGAAATGTCGGCGATAACGTGCGCTTTCGTCGTGGCGAATTCGCGACTTTTGCACGTGGAGGAAAAGTGCACGTCGACGACGCGCCGGCTCGAGTTACATAAATCGTGCCATAAAACGAGTAATTTGATTACGTGTAAAAACCACGACTACGCAGGTAAAACGTTCCTACTATTCGCGCAAATTGCCGGATAAGCGCGGCGCTCGCGTTCTCACACCATCCTGCGAGGTATACTTTCGTTCGTCCGCCGCACCGCGTTTACTATAAACTTACATTATTTCCGGAAGGTATCTCGTTTCTATTCCCAATGCGAGCGATAATTCCTCGCTTTTTCCTTAGAAGATCACATCACGTGTGCAAATGTAAATTAAGTCAGCCTTTTATACGAACCTTTTGTGCATTGCGCTAATAATTGCCATCAGTTATAATGTCGCGTTGGTATAAATAATTTTAAAAGTTAAGTGATCTGATTCGTTCCTTAATTCCTCTATGACGCCAGAAAAGGCGTCGAATATTTAACTGACTCATATATACGAGTATTACATAAATCTCTGCTGATTCTGCTTAAAAGAATTTTGTCTAAAAAATTAAAAATCAGATTTGGAAATAAGATTACAAAATATTACCTTGTCGAGAAAAGACGTGAAGAAATATGAATTTCAAAAAGTCATCGAAAATACGTTCGCGATTGCATAACGATTACTCTTCTGTTGCATAGATGTCCTGTTTCACATTATCGCCCACGCGGGGCGACGTGAGAGTGGAAATGGGAGTGACGGTGAGCCGCTCACGCTGGAGATTCGGATGCGCTCAATGTCAAAGAGCGGGCTCGTCAACTGCAGCGGCTTTTACTGCGCAGCGAGATGCACGCGCCGCGCCTGACGGGCACTTACGGCCGCGGATTAGTCATCCGCGGCGATCCGATCTCCGGGGCCTGTATGCGCGCGATCGGGAACTATTAAACGGATGACCTTTCGCTACTTAGATCTACATACACCCACGTCGTCCGAACGTACGCGAGGGACACGCGTGCACGCGCGCGTGTTACGCAAGAACGGACTCCCCGTGTCTCCGCATCCCTCTCTCTTCCTCTTTCCATTCGTTCGTTTTATCCCCCTTTCCGCGGTACTCCTTCCTTCTTTTTTCCTCCTTCCTCGTCGTCCGCTGCCGCTATGCAGTTTCCCGTCTGACGGACGTGCAGCGTTCCGGATACGTGAAGGACACGCTCTGTGCATTCAATGTATTTTGTTGAAATGAAATTTCATCTTATAGGTAACGAAAATTCGACAAGGTCTTGCTAGGTGGAAATTATCGTTTTAAAGGATGGGGAAAAAAATCCAATTTTTCCGCGGATTTTTTCGGTTTTTTTCCCAAGGGTAGAAAAATTCACTTTGGAAAATTCACGGGTGCTTGTAAAACCTACCACGTTTGCTTCTCGGTTCTTTCCGTAAAGAAAATAATTGCGTATAAAGTACACAGCGGGATAAGTTAACAGAAATTGTACAAAAAATTGAGGTCGCATAATGTATTCAATAAAACATACAAAACATACACTATTGCACTATTAATGTAAGAATTAAAAATGTAGACTCCAAACATGTTTATATGATAATAATAGGTCTAGAAAATAATTTGGATTTAAACTGAATTCGCAACAAAATATTTGAAAAAAAAAAATAAACTACAAAGAGATACTTCAGGAGATACTTCAGTTCATTAGATCGGAGTGTGACAAACTAGAGTTAAAATCTATCTACTTAAGCTTTGCCATATACTAAAGGAAGATTAGATTAGGTTTTACTATAAAAATAGAAGGATAACTAAAAAATTTTAATAAAAATAATGCTACATAATTTCATAGATCGTATTAATTTTATAAAGGAATTTAGAAGTTACTTATGTCTTTTACATGGAAACGCAGCCATAGCAAAAACAGCAATTTTTCCTAAAAACTAATTTTTCAGAAAAAAAACCGAAATTTTTCTGGTTTTTTTCCAGGAATTTGAAAAAAGCGGCTTTTTTAAAACTATAGTGGAAATATTTTATAATTTTAATAAAGAAATTTCTACAGAAAAAGGTGGTATTATATAACAGATAATATGTGCTATTTCATTAATTTTAAGATTTATTTTAATGGAAACTACTCTAAATCTTTCAACTGTGTGAGGCATAATTCAGCCTCGAACTTACATAAGTAGTGGTGGAAATTCAGAAACTATTAATAGAATAGAAACATTATACTTTATGAACAAATATGTAAATAAATCAATAAATTATAGAAGTATCAATTATTGTCTTTTTTCTAATATAAGACAGCTAGCCGTTTTATGTCGAATGCATTTCGTTACGAGAGAACAAATATTATTTATGTAACTTTCTGACGTCGCATTTACTGTTAACGACAAGCGTCGTTATTAAAGTAGTTGATGCGGCTTTTAATGCAAATAGAAGGTGCAAAAAGAGCTGCGCCAAAGTCGCAGTAGAAATCGGAAGATGTAGATGAATTTTTTTCACATCGCGCTCTGTACGAGCAACTTCTCACGCCGCATTTATATTCTCCACCTCGGGAACGCCTCGCGAGTGTTATTTTAATACAGCTAAGATCGCCGCTTTTGGCGTGGCCTTGCCGTAAGTGAGTCAGACGGAAACAAGGTATGTCCGCATGTGAGTGAAGATCGTTTCGTGGTAAGTTAACTCTCGCTCTCTTTCGCATTTATGCTAACAATGCACTTCGATTTCTCGGAAAAATGCCACTCCAAGTTTAGAAGAAATCAGAAATAAAATACCTGCCTAAATGACATAAAAATCTAATAAACATTGAAAAAATAAAGATACATTTTAAATTTCTTATATGACAGAAAACAGTGACATAAATGCACCGATTGTCTCTCACGCCTAGACCTAGAAGTTCAATGTTCAATTATAAATGCATGATATGGTGCATAATCTTCACCTTTTTTTAGTTAGAAGAATTAGAAAAAGATGAAGTAAATTGAATGAAAGTTGAAGTTAATCTACATTGGTGAAAACAGGCGTTAAAGAACGAAACTATTGAGAGTCCAGTCTCTGAAAATAGCAAGACTAGAAACCACCTTCCTATTTCAGAAATTTTTATTGTAACAAAAATCGCTTTCCATCATTAACGTCAATTTAACACTACTATACTCTTTTAAATAAAATCGATCCCATCGTGATGATTTTGAGCTCGCTATATATCTGCTCACCATCACCGGAAGCGCAGCATAGAATACTTGTATGGAATTCCATACGATCGTTTAGCGCGATAGCCGTCGCAGTTTAATCGTAACGTGACTTTCATCTACATAGCTAATCAGGCACTTCTGTTGTGCCGCGTTGCAGCCTTGGATAATTTCCTATTTCCATCGTTGCGAGGTGTTCTTCTTTTACAGATCACAATCGCACCAATCGTCATTGCGGAAGACACGTAGGTATCTCCGATCAATATCGATCAAGAGTCGCCTGAGAGAATCGATAAATTCTGACCAGATCTCTACGGGATAATCTAAGCTTTTCAATCGTTCGTTTGTTCATTCGCGCTTGATTGCTCGTGACGGGATTGTCGCGGCGGTTAGCGACGATTTCCGACTTGTTACGTGGACATTTTCAATCATTGTGCAACTTCATCTTTTGCGATCCTCCCCTCATCGCGCCTTTACTTTTCTAATTTACAACTCTTTTAAAACATAGAATACAGAATCTCTTAAATTATTCGCTCTTTCCTTTGTTTATAGGTTTTATTAAATGTCTGTTATTTCTTAAATGTCTGTTATTTCTTCCCGAAAATTTTATCGAATAACGCAGCTACTGTTTCTCATTTCGTTATCATGTTGAATATAACTTCTGTTAGCCTTATGAGGATGTTACGTAAGTGAAGGCGAGAAAAAGTGCTGCATATTCTGTTAAGAACGCATCACCACACCCGTATATATAATTTCAAATTGCGCACAGATTTAACAAGATATTCTTGCGCACTGTGTAATTAATTCGCGGTAACATTTAAACGTAGTTAGAATATTAACATGCCAATTATGTTTCAGTGAGATATTATCATTCTGCAATTTGCATCCCGTTACGCGAAAGAAATCCCGGATAAACCATTCGCGATCATCACGTACGCAGGTATCTCAGGCAAACAATATCATTTTCCCACACATATAGATATCTTGCAAAATGAAACCTTAAAATTCTTTATATTCTTGCACCGAAATCTGTTTTGGGAAGGTAATTGTTCGTCGATACCGCTCCCAGAAAATGCCGTTGGCGAATTCTCCGCACGCGCCGCGATTTCTCCCTTTCTCGCGAAATTCAACTGCATCGTAGAAGGACTGGCATCGGCAAAACAGCGGCGCATAACGTCCACCGGAACGGTATGCCACACGATACTTTTACGCCCGTCCACACACACCGCGCGCTGGACACTTACGTAATCGCAATGATCTCATATCGTGGGTGGAGACTTGTCACTAAACGCACGCGCTTCTCGCGCGTGAGTATGCGAATGCGCCGATAGAAACGTCCACCGTGTCCGAAAAGTGCGTGTCACTAGTAGTGGCAAGTCTTTTATTTATTTCTGAGAGAGAGAGAGATTGCCATTTATTGAACGCGCTCTAGAAAAGCATTCTTTCAAATGCTAAACAAAATAACAATTGAAAAATAATATGTTTACGAAGAAAAAAAAAGAGAGAAAGAAAAAAGTACAACTAGAACTACATGAAATTTCAGCATCTTGAAGAATAGCAGCAGAATCTGCGAATTGAACAGTCTTCTTTGTAAGCGCGTGTTTTTAATTTAATGAAGCTTAAGAGATTGCAAAAATGACAGACGACAATATATAAAATTGTATATAATGACAAATGTTCTATTAAAAAAATTGAATTTCTGTATTTATATACCTTTCGTGAAAGATTTGTTTTTTATTAGCAATATGTGATTTTGGTTTATAATTATGGATGCGCTTTACTTTCGTAAATGAAGCAATAATACTACTCGCATACATGAAGATAAGAACAGATTTAAAAGAGTCTTATGTAGTCATTTTTCTCTTGCTTTGTTAAAACGTAGATGGTTGCATCTCGATATGATGCATAAGTATAGCAATAAAGTTGTTATTGTTAAGATATTGATAAAGAATCTTGTTCTTGGAATTAAGAATCGGTAATGGATTGTGAACCATTTTTGCCGTAGCTTTGGCTAATCAGTCGGGACGTCATATTCTTTTAAATTGCCAATATGTATTGAAATGAACTTATGCTTTCATTGAAATGCGAAAATAACTAAATTTGAATTTTGAATCGTGCAAGTAATTACATATTTTAATTATGTATTAAGTGATCGGTAAATTTTGAAATATCGTTAATATTGTTATCGATATGAAATTATTGAATGTTAAATTCTTTTATTGCGATTATGTATATTATAAAAACAAATGTATAATCTTACATATTTATCATGTATTATAAGCAACGAATTATTTCAAAAATTAATAAATTATCATTAATGTGCTATAAATTAATTTTCTCGAACTTGCTGCAAAACTAGACTTTTTTTCGGTTAATCTATTGCAAAAACTTTTGCAATGATCGCGAGAAATGGACGACTATCATCGGAAACGAAATGAAATTCTTTATCTGGGTCGCCCGTTCCGCGGCGCGATGTAACAAGCTCTGGGGATGATTAGCATGTCACAAGAACGAGACGACGATTGCGAGATCGTTTAAGAGTAACAATGGCGAAGGAGAAATTACGTTGGCAGTTAGGTATACACGAGAGCGTCGAGCTGTACGTAAGCGAACACGTAAGCAAGAAAGTCCGCCTTCGCGAACGGCCACTCGGATGTGCGGGTGAAAACGCGCGAGGAAGTCGAGGAAACCGAGGAGATTACCGACGACACAAACGAGTCATTTTTGTTTCATAATTCGAGCGCGCGGTTTATTTCACTATACAGAACGCGGCGCGTGAACGCAAGTTTCTCTCACGGACTTTGGAAGTGAAATTCTAAATAATATGAATTCGTCACTACGTTTAATTTTAATAGTTACAACGATATTATAGCTATTAAATAATTAAATAGTAACAATAGTGTCTAACGTAGAATCTCAATCGCCATTCACAGCAAAATTAAATTATGATTATAGTTGATTGCAAAGCGCTTTCTTCTTATTCGCTCGGTAATTTTGCCAAAATATTTTTAATTTACATAAACGAATATTATCATACATATAAACATTAGTGTACAAATTAGTGTGCAAATCTTTAGTTTTTACTTGTTGCTTAATTGAGACACTGATTGCAACTAGAACGTATTATTACAAAAAGGAAACGTAGTTAAACTTAAAAGCAAATGCTCATGTAGATTATTGTAGATAAGCATAGAACATTAAAATGCTAATTATTCCGATTGTTCGTATCTTCATTAACATTGATCTAAATGCATATACGATATATATATTAAATTCAATGATTAAATAATAATTTTATCAAGGTTCGTTCAAGGTTAATTAGAACTGTTATTTGTGTGCAATGCAAATTAATACCTTAAGTATTAAAATGGTATTAATAATAAAAAGACATCGATCTCAATATCTTACTTACGGCTAATAAAAGTAAACACATGAAATAAAATCGAAGATCAAATTTGCATGCTTTTTTAATGCTATTACTTATTATTATTATTTATTTTATTAATATTACTTCAAAATTATTATTCAATGTCATTACTTATCATTTTCTGTCTTCGAGTCTACTTGCTTATTTAAAATTACTTGCCTATTATTTTTAATATGACATACCGTGATTGATTCGCGCATCACTTTAGGTAAACATATGTATCTTATACGCATTCTCGTCGCCAATTATTTATGCGTTCGTAATGAAATGTGTTGAAATGTCGAGGCGTATCAGTAAAGAGTGTACGCTGTGTTAACTGGCAGCACCGCGTGAACTCTTTCTCTGTTCTCAAATTGGGACACTTTCACTGTCGTACGAAAGGCTCGACCCCTCGACCGGCTGTATTTCGAGCCATATACAATAGAGACGTAGGTACAACATCTGAGCGCAAGTCGTTACTTCGAAATTACAGTCCTCCCCGATGCGCATCGCCCCAGTGCGTCATACGTTACGAACACAGTGTACCGACAAAGATCGTAACGAGAGAATGTTGAAAATTTCGAGGTCTACCTCCATTCGTTACTGAATATTTAATCTTTCTTTTCCGAATCATCCACTCCGAATTAGAGCTGTTACTTTTGATGATAATTTCGAAAATTCGAAGCTCTGTGAGAATTTGAATTTTCGAAGCTAACTCTGAAGATTCAGGATACCTCTAAGTTTTAACAATTTTGAAACCTGAAGTTTCGAAGTACCTTACATTTCGGAAAGTTCGGAGTTAGCTCAAAAAAATCTGAATTCTTTTAAAGCTTCAAATCTTCAAAGTTGTCAAAAATTAATAATCATCTTATTATTTTCTTATTATCTTTTGAAAACAAATAGATAAAAAAAATAGAATTGACAAGTCAGTATAGTTGTTATGAAATGTAGAGCCGAACACAAAAATGTGAAAACAGTTTTTGAGCTCGACAGGTACAGGTTTAGGCATTCAAATTGAAACAGAAGCGAATGAAGTTATAAGGCGCGATAAAGAGTAATTGCCATGTGAGCAGAAAATAATTTTTTGTGCGAAATTCGTAATACGAGCGGAATTACGATTACGTTCAGAGAAAACTCCGATGGTGAACAGCCGTAACTACATACGACGTGCGGTTACGAACGTGCCGAGTAATAGCGTGTTTATTTTCTTAACGGTTAAGCGCATCTTTTTTAGCGTCTCATAAGCAATGCTCTCTTAAAGGCATACATCAATTCGTTCGCTCGTTACTAACCTATCCATGTTGGAGCTATTACGCGCGCGCGCAATATAATAATCTTCATAAAGATTTTCCACGCAGAGACGTGCTTCTACACGACTCTTTTAAGCCTGAGAAAACATATTACGGACCAGGAGGTACATTAATCTATCTCGCTACTTGATCTTATTCGCCGAAATACTTCCGCAATTTTTCCATCATATAATGTGTGTGTATGTGGAATGATATTTATCAAGATTGAGATAATACTGTGTAAAACGTCGTTAATGTTCTCGTCGTTTCTCGCAGAACTGTTTAAGGAAAGAAGCGCGAAGAAACGCGGGAGAAAGCTAAGTTGATGAATTTTTTTCACCCGTTAGGTACTCATATCGGATCGACCGCGGGGACCCGGCCCCCGTCGCTACCGTTTCTTCAATAATACAATCCTTTTTTCTGCGTCGCGTACGGGTATGTTATGGAGGCGTGTAACAAGCTGGCGGCGGCAGCGGCGAGCGAGCGAGCGAGCGAGCGAATGAACGAGCGAGTCCCGAAGGGGCCTCGAATGTACGAGCTGGGGCCTCGCGATAGATGAAAGTGAAAGGAAAGGTAGAAAGGGTTGGCGGAGGTAGGTAGGTACTCGCGGGGCCGCTGTTACTCGTGCTGTTACTCGCGGTATATGCTCGAGCCGCCCGCGGGGGTCCGCAAGAGCGCGAGATTTACAATCGCCACGAGCCCCAGAACGGGCCCAGAAACGAGCAGGCAAAATAC
Organism: Mycetomoellerius zeteki; assembly: GCF_001594055.1. NCBI lineage: Eukaryota > Metazoa > Arthropoda > Insecta > Hymenoptera > Formicidae > Mycetomoellerius > Mycetomoellerius zeteki. Next base: position 425,236 of record NW_017257076.1, on the reverse strand, counting down.
CAGCCGGGCGGTCGCCGAGCCGCGCCGGTCGTGTACCTGTGCAGAGGCGACCGTAGCGTACGTAGCCACGTATAATACGTTATATTCTCGTATCACAACGCAAGCTTTCCTGCGGTAACGAGAGGCGAGGAACGATTATGTTTTCTCGCGAGCACCGCGTGGGCGCGAGCGACTCTCCCGTCATGCGATTCCGCGCCCGACTTTACGATAATTTTCTGTTACGACCCGCCGGCCGCGACGCCAAGCACGGGATCCAGCCGCACATTCGCCAAGCTGTAAAATTGTGTAATATTCCGGTGGCGAAATTACGCTCGTGTAATATCACGTCTACATGGAATGCGTATAAATGATCAACGCCACTCGAATTACGATAGTTCTTTCATTTTCGGCGTTACCTTGTTAATGCCAATCGGCCACTGAACAATGCCGAAAATAACTACGCTCTTGAGTCGCCTACTATCTTGAGATATACGACTTTTCAATTACGTAATAACGCTGGTGGCTAACTAGTCTTTTCATGAAAGCGATAAGATATATGTTAGATTTCGAAATTTATTTATCTCTTTGGCAACATCGTAGTGGCCAAAAGCAGTGTGTTAAGTAACTAGGAAATAAATTCAAACAATGCTCTTCTACGTGCGTGGGATATGAGTTGTAGGATGCAAATCTCTTCCCATGTATCATTTCAATTTATATTATTATTGGCTGTGGCTGTGCATTTGGTACACGCTGAAACATATTTCTTGTGCCAATATGCAACAGGTTTCACTGCCGACGGATATCGATTAATGTCTCTAATCAATTTAATACGTATGATATTTAATTTGTAAAACATGTCTTTAGAAATAATTAAATTATAATTTAGATTTCGTTCCTTCTTTATTTTTCTCGTTAAATTGTTAAAATATTATATAAACTTAACATGGAAAGAATACATACGTTTTCATTCTAGCTCCTACAAGATCCTATTATACTATATTATGCTTTTAAATATAAAATTAGTAACAAAAGAAAAAAGAAATTAAAAACAGCTGGTAATGAAAAAAAAATGTTAAATCATTTGTTCCATCCAAATACTAATCGACAAGTTACTCAAGCTCGAACAGATTGCGCATGGAATGGCACATGATAAACGATCAACTGCTTTGAAACTCTGTATGAGAATTTACGAGATTCCCGAGCCAAACTTTCAAGGTTGCGACATGTCCAGGCAGACGGGTTTATTCGGTCACGTAAAGAACGTGTTGATGTGGAATGCGTCGAAACTTTCTTTACAAACTATGATAAGCAGTACAGCGCGTTGCGCACGAAGCTCATTTAGAGACGTAATATTTAAGATAGTACAACGCGAACAACCGTATTTCGTACAATCGGCGGAAATTTCATCGGCCGTCGTAATCGTCCCTGCCAATTCGGCACGACTCGGCACAGGTGAAAGTATACGCGGCGAACGAAACATTTTCGCCTAACGTCCTAAATCGTTGAAGTCACGCTTTTCGCAAGCCGCCGTGGCCATTTAGTAAACGCGAGGAAAACAGTGAATTTCGTATCCTTAATCGCCGTCCGGCGGATTATTGATAGAACTGTAAGAGCTCTTAACCCGTTAATGTTCAAGCGAGCGTTGTATCTGGATCAGAAATTATTTTCCTTCTAGCTTCCTCGTGTTAAAACGGGGCATATGTACAGAAAGAATGGTTTTGCTCAAGTATCTAAAAATTTAGCTAGATACAAATCTGAATATAATTTTGTCGGATTGTCAAAATTTAAAAATTATTATTCTACACTGAGAAAAAATATTAGTTGATGTAAATGCAGCGGTCTCGGGCCGGATGGTCGAGCAAATATTTGTTAATTCAAACAAATAACATATTTTAAATTTGCAAGATTTCGTTGACATGACTCACGTATATTTAACTTAAATATATAACTTGAACTAAATAATCATTACGACTTAAACGCATTTAGTCAAGTTAACAATTTTTTTTCCCAGTGTAGAATACTCAAACATAATGAGCAATGCTGTAAAAAGTATTGACATTCCATCAGTTATCTTGAATGTTCTACGTAATTATTTTATAATACCATAGTCTAACAAAACTTATTTTCGCAGATTTATAACCAGCTAAAAAGTCTATACACGAAAAGAATGATTTTGCTGAAGTATCTTAAAATTTAGCTAGATACATATTTGAAAATAATTTTATATGGACCATCAAAATAATTATGTAGGACGCTCAAACAGGTTGCTAGAATGTTGAAACTTTTTACAACATTGCTATTAGCGCTTAAGCATTCTACATAATTATTTTGATAGTTCAATAAAATTATTTTCAAATCTGTATCTAGTTAAATTTTTAGATACTTCATCAAAACCATCTTTCCATGTACATTACGGAAAGATTTTTAAATGGAAATTTTCAATCCCAAGTATGCAATTACTATGCCGAGCTGCACTTTACTTTTTTAGCAGCTAGATACGTATTTCCTTATATAGATTGCTTGCAAAGATCTGAGAACATCTGATAATGCGTGTTCAATTCCGACGACTGAAAAAGCGAATTATATCTTGACGTGATCATAATTATTCATTATGAAGGATTCATCGATTTATGTCACGTTGATAAATGTCACACGCAGATTCTAATGCACTTCGATACAGCAATGGAACAATAATGGACTGCGCTCGTTCAATTAAATTCCCTTCGGTGGATCGACAAATGCATAGCGATAACTATCCACGTTCGCTCGCACATCGATTTTCACGGCTAATTTTGCTATTACACGCGAGGTAACTGTAATAGAACGGTCATTTCCCCAGGTTCCTTTGTGGTCTACTAGCGAGTTTCCTGTAACGAAAGTCTTTTCGTTCGGATGTCATGTCTTTGGACAGTCATGAATAATTCCCGAATTTGTCTCTCATTACAATGAAATAAAGCAAAGGAGGGTGACATCTCTTGGCCACAGCGAGATGACTTCCGTAACCTCGAACCTTTCGGAAACGTTATTTATTATTACTCGTTTTCGAGTAATTTTTGGCCTCCAGTTGAACATGAAATGGTCGGAAAAACTTTTCCGGACAGTTATACGCTAAATTCCCTGATGCGTTTATAACAAACCGACACCTTTGCCCGCGATTCTACACGCCACCGAGCGTAGACAGGGAGTATTACGTACGTAAATTTATTCGCGTTCGTAAACTTGCAACTTTGCGCTACTTTATGCAAACCGCTCCGCATTACATACCGTTAGGTCGAATATGTCCCCATCGACCTAGTGGATTCAGATAAAATATCGTCCTACGTATCTACACGTCATAACCGCACCCGCATTAGGTCGATATTGCGCAAGCATTCGACCGTCATATGTGTCTAATAATCGGATTGACTATTTGATGGAAAATTTCTCGAGGAATTCTAAAAATAAAAATCAAACGTCATTCCATTGTATGCAGCAATTATGCGATAATTTACACTGTTAAAAATAAAGTGTTGATTCTAACTGAAAAACGTATAGTGGACTTTTTAAAACATGCAAAAATATGAAAATTAACACTTTTGTACAAAAAATGTTAATTGTAACATTTTTGCATATCTCAGAAAGTACACTGCACAGGTCTTTAAGTTAAAATTAACTTTTTATTTTTAACAGTGTACTTACTCCTATATGAGAATACAATGAATTGTCTATTTTAAACATTAATACTCGAGAGAGAGATAGAAATATTTATAATTGATTAATTTCTAAGATTCGCTATAATTATTTACAATAAATGATTATTTTCTTAATTATTTAAAATTTTTTAATCAAACTCCGAATGATCAATTAATTGTTTCTTCAATAACGAATAACACCAAAATTTTCTGTAATTCTCGACAACAACGATTAAACCGGCGTTATATCTTACCACTGGTAAGATATTAATACACGCAGCTCGGTGTAAGATCAACAAGTGTGGATCCGCGGAACGAAGTCACGTCGCGTCAAGTTGATCGATCGCGAATACGCGAAAAGAGAGAAGCACCTTTGCAAGAAACGGGAATAAGAACTTCCTCCCTCGCGGCGCGAATCGCACGCGCGGATTCCCACGGTGCGAGATAAGGCACAGGCCGAGAGATAAAGAGAGACTACGAGGAAAGATGTGAAGGGAAATAAGGGAGAAAAAAAGGAGGGAAAAGGATGAAGGGAAGAGAAAGGATGAAGGAAGGAGGAGGATGTGAGGAGAGCGGCGGAGAGAGGG
>NW_017257076.1:391978-419818 GCF_001594055.1 Mycetomoellerius zeteki | reverse complement strand
CGCGGCGAACGAAACATTTTCGCCTAACGTCCTAAATCGTTGAAGTCACGCTTTTCGCAAGCCGCCGTGGCCATTTAGTAAACGCGAGGAAAACAGTGAATTTCGTATCCTTAATCGCCGTCCGGCGGATTATTGATAGAACTGTAAGAGCTCTTAACCCGTTAATGTTCAAGCGAGCGTTGTATCTGGATCAGAAATTATTTTCCTTCTAGCTTCCTCGTGTTAAAACGGGGCATATGTACAGAAAGAATGGTTTTGCTCAAGTATCTAAAAATTTAGCTAGATACAAATCTGAATATAATTTTGTCGGATTGTCAAAATTTAAAAATTATTATTCTACACTGAGAAAAAATATTAGTTGATGTAAATGCAGCGGTCTCGGGCCGGATGGTCGAGCAAATATTTGTTAATTCAAACAAATAACATATTTTAAATTTGCAAGATTTCGTTGACATGACTCACGTATATTTAACTTAAATATATAACTTGAACTAAATAATCATTACGACTTAAACGCATTTAGTCAAGTTAACAATTTTTTTTCCCAGTGTAGAATACTCAAACATAATGAGCAATGCTGTAAAAAGTATTGACATTCCATCAGTTATCTTGAATGTTCTACGTAATTATTTTATAATACCATAGTCTAACAAAACTTATTTTCGCAGATTTATAACCAGCTAAAAAGTCTATACACGAAAAGAATGATTTTGCTGAAGTATCTTAAAATTTAGCTAGATACATATTTGAAAATAATTTTATATGGACCATCAAAATAATTATGTAGGACGCTCAAACAGGTTGCTAGAATGTTGAAACTTTTTACAACATTGCTATTAGCGCTTAAGCATTCTACATAATTATTTTGATAGTTCAATAAAATTATTTTCAAATCTGTATCTAGTTAAATTTTTAGATACTTCATCAAAACCATCTTTCCATGTACATTACGGAAAGATTTTTAAATGGAAATTTTCAATCCCAAGTATGCAATTACTATGCCGAGCTGCACTTTACTTTTTTAGCAGCTAGATACGTATTTCCTTATATAGATTGCTTGCAAAGATCTGAGAACATCTGATAATGCGTGTTCAATTCCGACGACTGAAAAAGCGAATTATATCTTGACGTGATCATAATTATTCATTATGAAGGATTCATCGATTTATGTCACGTTGATAAATGTCACACGCAGATTCTAATGCACTTCGATACAGCAATGGAACAATAATGGACTGCGCTCGTTCAATTAAATTCCCTTCGGTGGATCGACAAATGCATAGCGATAACTATCCACGTTCGCTCGCACATCGATTTTCACGGCTAATTTTGCTATTACACGCGAGGTAACTGTAATAGAACGGTCATTTCCCCAGGTTCCTTTGTGGTCTACTAGCGAGTTTCCTGTAACGAAAGTCTTTTCGTTCGGATGTCATGTCTTTGGACAGTCATGAATAATTCCCGAATTTGTCTCTCATTACAATGAAATAAAGCAAAGGAGGGTGACATCTCTTGGCCACAGCGAGATGACTTCCGTAACCTCGAACCTTTCGGAAACGTTATTTATTATTACTCGTTTTCGAGTAATTTTTGGCCTCCAGTTGAACATGAAATGGTCGGAAAAACTTTTCCGGACAGTTATACGCTAAATTCCCTGATGCGTTTATAACAAACCGACACCTTTGCCCGCGATTCTACACGCCACCGAGCGTAGACAGGGAGTATTACGTACGTAAATTTATTCGCGTTCGTAAACTTGCAACTTTGCGCTACTTTATGCAAACCGCTCCGCATTACATACCGTTAGGTCGAATATGTCCCCATCGACCTAGTGGATTCAGATAAAATATCGTCCTACGTATCTACACGTCATAACCGCACCCGCATTAGGTCGATATTGCGCAAGCATTCGACCGTCATATGTGTCTAATAATCGGATTGACTATTTGATGGAAAATTTCTCGAGGAATTCTAAAAATAAAAATCAAACGTCATTCCATTGTATGCAGCAATTATGCGATAATTTACACTGTTAAAAATAAAGTGTTGATTCTAACTGAAAAACGTATAGTGGACTTTTTAAAACATGCAAAAATATGAAAATTAACACTTTTGTACAAAAAATGTTAATTGTAACATTTTTGCATATCTCAGAAAGTACACTGCACAGGTCTTTAAGTTAAAATTAACTTTTTATTTTTAACAGTGTACTTACTCCTATATGAGAATACAATGAATTGTCTATTTTAAACATTAATACTCGAGAGAGAGATAGAAATATTTATAATTGATTAATTTCTAAGATTCGCTATAATTATTTACAATAAATGATTATTTTCTTAATTATTTAAAATTTTTTAATCAAACTCCGAATGATCAATTAATTGTTTCTTCAATAACGAATAACACCAAAATTTTCTGTAATTCTCGACAACAACGATTAAACCGGCGTTATATCTTACCACTGGTAAGATATTAATACACGCAGCTCGGTGTAAGATCAACAAGTGTGGATCCGCGGAACGAAGTCACGTCGCGTCAAGTTGATCGATCGCGAATACGCGAAAAGAGAGAAGCACCTTTGCAAGAAACGGGAATAAGAACTTCCTCCCTCGCGGCGCGAATCGCACGCGCGGATTCCCACGGTGCGAGATAAGGCACAGGCCGAGAGATAAAGAGAGACTACGAGGAAAGATGTGAAGGGAAATAAGGGAGAAAAAAAGGAGGGAAAAGGATGAAGGGAAGAGAAAGGATGAAGGAAGGAGGAGGATGTGAGGAGAGCGGCGGAGAGAGGGAAGGCGAGCTTGGCGAGGACGATGTGGGAAAAGAGGAAGCTAATCAGAAGCGGAAGTACGCTCTGGCGAGGCCCGAGGCCTTGAGAAGGCATAGTCGGCCGAGTGGCTTTTAGCTCTCTTAATTGCAACTTCATTTAACGCACCGTTCGGCCAATCCGAACCTGGCATGCCGGGAATAGCGCGTCTTAATAAGCATCTTATCGCATACGCGAAGAAGAAACGCCTGAGAAGAGAACGGACGAACCGTGCAAGGTGGAAAAGTACGAAGCGAAAATATGAAGCACGAAGAAAAGTGCATTGTCTTCTTTCAAGATGAATTGACGCAATTCACGCTGCAAGTAGGATATCATTTTTCCTTAGAATTTTATCGTTTTTTTTCTTTTTATCTTATATATTTGTTAAGCGTCACGTTTTATTACACAATTTAGTAAGAAAAATGTTGCTTTAATCATATTGCATCCATCTGAGACATGTATAATCTTAAAAGATTAATGCCCGTTTTTACCAATGAAGATTAACTTTAATCTCGGCTTAATTTACTCTTCTTAGAATTAGAAAAAAATGAAGAGTTACTTGAACCGAGATTAAAATTAAACATTGAAACGGGCATTAATTACTGTTTTAGTCATAACTATCTAAAGAAAGGATTGCACAAGCGTTATGAGCGTTTGTTTTGGAAACGCGGAAAACGATATCGAGATCGATAAGAGGTTTACGAATATCCTATTAACACTTGGTCGTTTATCTGGATTGCACTTATCTCGCGATATCCACGCTAATGACATCAAGCGACGATAATAGAATTCTCAATAGAGTCATTGATAAACGTTACGATAATAAATCCACGTGCATTCCGTTTATTCGCGAACGTTTCAAAAATAGCATTTCCCTTGAAAATGAGTAGAAACTTTATTAATAATTAAATTCGTATTCGATCCAACAGGCTGTCCGTCATTAACAGGAATAACTTAACTTTGCGAATATCATTTATTTCGTGGTTTATACCAATTTTTCCATATTGGTTGATTGATATCAATGCGTATCAAATGCGCGCTCTACATCGCGTGCGATAATATCGCAGATTACAAAATCATTTATTATCTCATTAATTAATTGCAATAATCTTCTAACCTACTTCTACCTTACTACCGATTACTTATAGCAATTGTAAATATTTTTGAAAAATATTAATTAAAGTGATCAATAATAATGACAAATTAAATTCTATGATAAATTGAAAAATAATTCAGTGTTGATTAACATGGCATTCGAATGTAAACTATTATTTTGTGATTATAAAAAGAAGAGAGCCTTAATTGGGCATTAATTTCGAAAGAATTCTTTCCTATCGAAATGTTACTTGCAATATTTGACGCGTTCACAATATTTTCCTCCTTTGATTAACAAACGCAAAATATTAATTATTCATAATTGTCTGGCACAGAGATACTCTTTTCGCTCATCTTTTTCTCATGGACGTACAACATGATAATTGCACATCGAGTTGGACATCTCTGCTAAGCGGCTTCGGTAAATTTAAGGAGAGTAACGATAGAATGTATTCGGAGGCATAAATAATTATCGTCAAATGTTTGCAGTCGCACGTTAAATGATTTGGCCATAAATCTCCGCTGCGAATTAGGTTCTCGATGTATAGTTTAGCGACATCGAACGGTTGACATAGTCAAATTTATTCGCGCAGACGGTAGTGCGAATGACTCCGTAGCAAGCTATCGCTAATTAACGTGAGGAAACTCATTTGCGATTTATGTTAAACGCCTTTAAGCATTAAAACTTATCAGCTGCAACATCGGTTTTACTCAGAAAAATTAGCTTTTTTTGATTTTCTTTGAATGCTGATACGCTTCAGTTGAGAGATAATAATTTCATAAACTTAAAAATCTTTTATCATTTAAAAATTTTTTGCTTCAGATGAGATAATCTAGAAGGATAAAGACACAATTATACAATTATCCCTGGTTATCTGTCAGTAGCCTTGTTCACTGACGATGGCTCGGAATGAAGCCGAAACATTTAAATTCTAGAATAATTTAAAGAAGAAAAGAATAAATAATTAATATTACCGCGCCTGATTCTTATTGCCCATTTATTTTTCTTTATTTTTAATTTACAATTATATAATATTATATGAATTATATAAATAAATAAAATAGAGGGGATTCCCAAGCGCGTTGAATAATAATACAGAATAATAATAAAGGTAAAAGTAGAAAAATATATAATAAATGATAAACATTGTGTCACAAAAAAAAGGTGCTATTTCCTTATGTTTGTCAAAAAGAATTTGGATCATGAAAATTAAGCAAATTTTTTTCATAGTAATATTAGATTTGGGCAAACTAAATTTTCACGCGTAACTTAGAAAAAGGAGTACTTGCATCAGCTATCGCTTACCAAAGAAACTTTCTCGCGCCGCGATTATTGTCGTATCCAGAAAACGCGCGCGTGATGTGGCGCGAGCAAAAAGTCGCGGGAACACGGAATTTCGACTGGTTCACCTTTCGGGGCTTCGAGATGGTGATTTCGTTGTTGTATTCGCGGTATATACTCGCGCCGATGCACACTCTATGCAGCTCGTGGACTACGTAAGAACGCGCCGTGCGAGCTCTCGTCCGAGAGATAATGGCAAGATGAATGCGAAATGGCGAACGCGGAGGCACCTTTCGATACGCGACCTTGACAAGAGATCGCTTTTTCTCTCTGATTCGTCATTCCACGCCATTGATGACCACACTGGATGCTGCGAGAGGAGCGGCTCGTCGGTTCTTTTTTTTTTTCTTCCTCTTCTCCTTTTTGTCTTTTTCTTTTGAAACGGTTACACAACAATCGTCCATATAACGACCATGGTGCGCCGCTGAACTTGAATTATTATATGCTCAGAAGAAGTTTTCCTGTCTTCCCGCGTCTCCTACGTCCCTCGCAAGAGAGTTTACAGCTACCTATTACGACGTACGATATTAATGTATTTTATTTGCTGCAGGAACGGTTTCACTCGTTTCCTGTCTTTCCCGTCTTTCATATTGTCCTGCTCCCGGGACAATTTTAAAATAATCGCAACGAAATGCAGTTAAGTATTTTCAAAATTTCCGTACGTATGAATCATCGGCGATAAAAACGTCGATGTAGCAAGTTTGTTTGTCAAACATATATTTGGTGTAAACACATTTATTAGTAAAGTGACTTTAAAAAAATACACATATGGTATAAAGTACTAGAAATAAACAAGTATTGATAAAAAAAATTTTTCGCGACCGTACTAATGTAATTGAATAATTCTCGCGTCTTTCCATCGAATTGCGCGACTGGAAAGATTCTCTACGATTACGTTCGTTGTATTTCACTGACGGCAAAAAGTTTCTCCGCGGGATATTAGAAATAAAATAAACATATATATTTAATTAAACAATAAAGATAGCTGTTGGTGTGATAAGCAATAAAAATTCACGCTTCGCCGGTTTAGTAGTTACTGTTTAATGAGTTTAGTTACATTATGTTACATATATTCCTATGTATTATATAATTTAACGTGGTCTCTCAAACGGAAAGTGGAACAGTTTTTTAGGCGACGATAACTATGTCATTTGCGTTTCGTGGTTCCGTTGATCATATTTTCCTATTGTCAGCGCTGTTCGCTGCGATCTATCTACCTGTCTCTCGTTACACGTTAGGCCTGGCCGTCGTTTTTACTACCAATTATGTTGCCGCATTAATTTGCACCGCCTCTTGCATCCAATCGCGTGGAATGTCAGTTCATAACCGCGACAATTGCCTCATTATCACTAGCAGTTTCACCGTTTCATTTAGATACAAAATAACACAAGTCTTGACGATAAGTGAAATAATTAGGATTAGGTAGTATCACGCTGCGTCACGTAATGTACGAACGAAAATCCATATCTATGAATAACGAAAAATTCAAGGAGGTACTGAAGAATCGTCGCGTTCTTGCGCGATTAACGCCGATCATCGTCACAGATCAATACCTGTATCTTTTCACTTTATCGTATCATATCCGTAAAAGTGACTGCAAACATTTTCCAACACTTATGTCAACATTACATCATCGATCATCCTTAACCCTCGCTTGAATGCGCCGAACTAGCATCGCAAGAGAACAACTTCATCGAAATACGGAGCGATATAGAAAGATCGAGTAATTTTAATATCGCAATATCGTAACGCGATTTTATTCTTAATTATAGGCCTCCTTTTTACCTCGTTTTATTTATCTCTGTACTGATGTACTATTGGAATATTATGCATCAGCAATTGTACAGAATCATCGGCTCGGAATAGTTTTGTTCGTGTAAACAATTTTGGAGTAATGTGTCTCTAGAGTTCCACATACCAAGACGACGTATTCCGAGTCGTTCACTGAACGTGGTAAAATTAACACAGTTATTCTTCGCCACAATTACAGTCAGCAAGTCATAACTGGCGTGAAAAACAAACTTATAGGCTTTTTATCTGCGCTTATCGGCAAGCATTTATAGCACCTGTCGATTATTCACGCCAGGTTCGGCCGCCAGCATAAACGTAGAATATATCACTGAAGAAACAAACGTGTCGTACGTTGCATGTGGCAATGAACGTGTTAATCTCTAAATCACCTTTTGCAGCAGACTACTGATTTACCGGGTGCGATTAAGGCGATCGGCAGCGATCGCGTAATTAATTAGCGATCGACGAAAGAGATGCGTCAGTCGTTTCGGTCTCCTCAAGAAGAGAGATTCCCGGGAAGAGAAAGAGCATAACATAATCGAAATAACGTTTAGATTATTCTCTATTATAAAACTTCCAGAGTAAATTTCACGCTGAAGAGTGAATCATCTCACTTTTAAAGATTGAAAATAGAGTCACTTTTCAAGACTGGCTGAATTTTCACTCTTTAAGGTGAGATCCCACTCGAAAGAATTTCGAAGGCACAGAACCGTATTCATTTTTCTTACCTTGTGCTTTTTCTACTGCTGCACTCGCTGCCTAACGTGCAATCGGTATCCAGGGTGAGCAACGCGACGTAGTATATATCCCACGGGATTATCTCGTCGAGTTGATGAAAAACGTGAAAAACATTCTCTTGGCGAGCCGGCAACGACCAGCCGAGATCCCGTGACATCGGCGACGTGGACGACGTTGCGAGCACGTGACGTACATTGATATTTCGCGGTATGGATCACAACCACTAGACACGAGAGAAACAAATCAGTAGCAGCGGGTAACGTCGAACGAAAGAAACGTGCACGAGGGGCACGCTCGCGGCGAACTCGAGATACACCCGGCACTTTGTATCACTTTACACTCGTGGACGCGTTCTTCGCGCAACTGCACATGGTCTCAACGGAAACGAACGAAACTCGACGGCGATCGATCAAAACAGGAAGATGCACCGTCGTCGAGGATGTCGTTGATTGTTCGCAATCAGCCGTTTTTCACGATCCTCCTCGTCATCACGTTTCGTCTCGCTGCTTTTCTGTTCGCGCTCGCTTGCGCGATGTCACACACGTGGTTTTGTCACGCAGCGCACGCACGCATACACGCAACGCAAGTGTGCGCGCACACTACGTACAACCCGCTTCCTCGATTTAGATCATCTAAACTCGACTCGCGGAAATTCGCCGTGGAGAGAGATTCGTCAGCCCGGAACGGAACGATCCTTGACGACGTCCGCGACGACGGTAAAGGGCGACGACGACGATGACGATGATGACGGAGAACTTTTTTTTTTCTCTCCAACGGGGTCTGCTCCGTTGACTGCCCAGGGTCAACCGGCTGGCTCTGCGCGCGGCACTTTTACCCGTTGGGTACTCTCAAGGACTCGGAGGTGGCTCCTATTCCTTTCTCTTATCCTTTCGCGCGCGCGCCTTTTTTATCCCGCTAACCTTTTTAAACGCACTTTTAATTCCGCTCGGCCGCGTGTCCCCGGCGAACGCCGCCGCGGCGGTTCCCCGTATTCAGTACGGTCTTTCGTCGCGGATTATCAAATTTCTCGCGCCTTCTTCGTGAATTCAACGTCGTCGTGCGACGCGGCGCACCGTGACGATCGGCAAAAGAGCGGCGGGAGAACGGAAAGCGAGTAGATCTCGCCACATCCGGATCGTCTTTCAGACTCGTCCTTCGCTATCGCGGTCTGTCCTCCGCCTCTTTCTTCTCGTTCCGAGAGAGCGAGCCTTCTCGCCGCGGCTCGCTCGACGTCTTCCTTGTCCTCGTCGTCGAACCACGCGACGGTCGCGAGGACTCTTGTCCTCCGCGCGAGAAATCCTCGTCCTCCTCCTGCTGCGGTTTTCGCGCACACGGTTGTCGTATCGCGGTCTGTTCCTCTCCTCCTCCTCCTCCTTCTCTTGCTTCTCCTTTTCTCCCTCTCCGTCTCGAACTGTCTCTCTCTCTTTCTTCGCTGTCCTTTTCCCTTCCGCGTCTCCCTTTCCGTCTGTCTGTCTCCTTTCTCTTCTGCGTGTTGTAATCCCTTTTGCGAAACTTCTTGCGCCCGGACGAGGCGGCGAGGTAAAAGCGAGCGCGCTGTCGATCGTGAACTGAGGGAGAGAGAGAGAGAGAGACAGGTTAAATTCGCACGCGAATACCGCACGTCGAGTCCTTCCACGGTGGTGCTACCGGGATGCCACTTGATGATAATGATGATGATAATGATAATGTTGACGACGTTGACGACGACGATGAAGACCACTCTCTAGCAACTCCGGAAATGAATTACCGGTGGGATACCAACGACTGTGACCTTGAACATTCGCGTTTCGCGCTGGACGGAGTGAAACGCGCGGGACCGATCACTTTCCATCGTTCTTTTTCGTTGTCAGCGCCGCGTCGCTCGCGACCGTAACTGTTCAATCACTCGCGTTTTCGCGATCCTGATCCAACCCCGATGACGAAAAACTCGTGCGATACCTTTGCCCGCGCTGATACACCTCCGCAAACGCGAGCACACGAACGAAATACCACGCGCGAGTGTATTTCGCGAGGTAGCGGACTAGAAAACGTTGTTACGCAATGAATGGAGCACCGTTCCTCTTCTCTTCTCTCCTTATTCTTTCCCTAGCACGCCCTCTTCGACTTCTCCGGAACGCGTAGATCCTCCGCATCGGCGAAACTTCTCGTCAAGGGCGCCGGAGGGGAATCCGCGATCATGCGAATCTGGATGCACGCACGAGTACACACTCTCACTGTTTTATTCGTATCTCTTTCTCTCTCTCTCTCTCTCTTTCTCTCTTCAGGAGGAAGAACAAATTGGGAAAGTCACCGGGAAAGACGGGCAGAGAAAGAGAGAGGCAAGAGATATTCGGTGGTACCCAGCCTACAGGAGGCAAGATCGAATTTTAGCGCGCGCAATACGCGCTCCCGTGAGTTGAAGTCGACGGTTTCAACTTTTACTTTCAGCTCTTACACAACGCGGCCCGCTCTTGCTGGTACGTAAGTGGCGAGCGTACAGCGAGTCCTGGTCTCAGTTTCGAGGCTTCTTCTCTTAATTTCTTCTTCTCTTCTTGTTTTTCTCCTTGTTCTTCTTTTTCTTCTTTCTCTTCTTTTTGTTGTTTGTTTTTTTTCCTTTACTTCCTTGTATTTGTTATCCAGCAACCGATCATAATCAAGATCAATGAACTTTTAAAGGGCAAAATTCTCAATAGACTGACGCTGCTTATTTGTCTTTTTGTTTTCTTATTTTTCTTGTATCTAATAAAAAATGGTGGTAATTACATGTGAAAAGCACTTGTCACAGCAGAAGATACATCTACTGTTTCCCGAATTCGTCACTACAGCAATTGGAAGTATACATCAATGCACAATCGTGAATATTTGCGCTTTGTAACGAGATCACTTGAGGCTTCAGGTAATTATAAGAGATCCAATCGAATTGGCGCACTCCCGTAGGATATCCGGAAGTAGGAGAACTATATGGTTACCACGTGTCCTCGCAATGTGAACACGCGGCGAACAACGAAGAGGACACTTAACGACGTTGTCAGTTTTCCTCGTGATGGTCCGTATCGCACTCCCGCGCGCACAAGCGGTGACACTCTCGATTGGAGTCGACGTATGTTTTTCGCGCGTGTTCGCTGTCTCTCTCTTTCTCTCTCTCTCTCTCTCTCTCTCTCTCTCTCTCTCTCTGTCTGTCTATCTTTCTCTCCCTCTCTTTCTCCTTGTTTTATCTTCTCTCTTTCTCTCCCTCTCTTATTCCCCCTCTCTCTCTCTTTTTCTTTCTCTCTCTTTCTTCACATCGGAGGACTTCTTCAGGGAGAGAGGGTTCTCTTCCGGTCTCCGCGATGTGTCTCACTGCTCCTCGCTCCGTCGTAACTTTTGCGCAAAGCCGGGACCCTCTCTCACTCTCTACCTCTCTCTTTCTCTCTCTCACTCTCCCGCTCTCACTCTCCCTCTCGCGCGCGCTCTCTCTTTCTCTGTCCTAGGTAAGCGCGAAGAGAGGTAGAGTTGGTTGGCAGGAGGCGGCGACGGTAGTGGTGGTTACCCGTTCGTTGTAGTGGTGGTACATCAGCGATACTGTAACGTGTATCGAATGAGTACAACCACGACGGCGAGCAGCGGCGGTAGTGGTGGTCATGGTGACGACGATGGTGATAGCAGCAGTAGCTGTAATAGTGGCGGGTGGTAGTGGCAAAGAAGAGGCCAGGTGTGGGCCCCGTAGATTTACGAGGCCCAGAAAGGGTTGAGGGTCCGAAAAGCGCGTTTCTCTTTGCTCCCGACGTTATATTCTGCATCGAGGAAGAGGTTTTGCGAGTCCGTGAGTTTATTTGTAAAGCGATCATAGTATTGGCTCTATGTTGAGTGGCACCTTTCCTTTGCCTCTCTCTTTCTCTCTTTCTCTCTCTCTCTCTCCCTCTTCCTCTTTCTCTCGTTCGCACACTCTTGCTCCACCTCTTCTCTTTTCATCTCTCTGCTTCTCTCTCTCTCTCTTTCTCTCTCTTTACGTATCTGTCTATCTCCCGTTCTCCCTTACTTGCTCTTTCTCCCCCACCAGGAGTTCTCCACCTACCTCTACCTTCCTCCACTCTTCCTTTCCCCACTAGTGCTCTCACTATTGCATTACAAATAGCTCTCTTGCCTAGGTCTTATTGGTGAGATATAGCGCTCTCTCTCTCTCTCTCTCTCTCTCTCTCTCTCTCTCTCTCTCTCTCCCTCTCCTTCTTTGTGTAACATACGAGCGATTACGCATGTGTATAGATTCACGTGTATATTGCACGTCTTCGTTTATACACGCTGTGGTTTACATGTTCCGCCAGTGCACATGCACAAGGCGATAAGAGCACACTCTCCGGTCTCCGTCCGTTTTATTGGAGCACGATTCTCCCATGCCGTCTTCCTGTCTCTCTCTTTCTTTCTCACCCCTATCCTTCTGTCCTGACTCGACCTGTCTCCCTTTTACAATCTCGCTTTCTCGCTCCCTCTTCTAATCCCCTCCTTTATCTTTCTCTCGGTACTGCTCTAGCGTGTACGTGAAGACGCACACCAATCCAAACTCTATGCACTGCTTTCCTATCCTTGTCATTCGGATGCAACAGAATGGAAGCACTCCTTGTCGTTGCAATGGTGTAATATAAGAACGAGCATTCACGCCTGCGCGCGCGTAAAATACGTAAGAATGGAGCGAGCGCCGCAGTGATCTACTATTAGCTTCTTCCTAGTTCCTCTAGTCGTTCTGTGCCCTTCACAACCTGCTGACACTCTCCTTCCTTCCGTTGTATCCATTCGTCTTCTCTTTCACATATTTCTCCCCTCTTTATTTCTGCACTTATGATTTCTACTCCGCCCTCTCTCGTTTCTTCCGTTTTGCTTCGCTTCCAGACATTTTGTCTTTTCTCTAGTTCATCATTGGTGAAGTATCCATTCTTACTCCGCCCTCTATCCTTCCATCTTTTCTATCTTTTTTTCTTTCAAGTCTTTGGTAAAGTATCGCTCCTCCTACGCCATTATATCTTTGACGTTTTAAACGCCGTTCTTAATATTAGTTGATCGATTTCGATTTACTTTTCTTCTTTTACATTGATTTTTAATATATTACTATACTTCTTATATTGCGTATTGTTCCTTTTATCCGTTGTTATCGAATGTAAAATAAAAAAAAGTTTTTATTAAAATTACAAAATTTAAATGTTGAGAATTTTCTACTAATATAATTTTTCAGCATTTTATATTATTGAAACACATGGCAATTTGGGTATGGAAAGGAGAAAAAAGATTTTAAGAAAATGTCTTCTACTGAATTGAAATATAAATTACGTGGCACGTTATCTTTATGCGCTCGTGAAACAACGAACAGTTCATTATTTCAGTCTAGCTTTTCCTTTCTTGCGCCTTTCTCCTATAACTCCAAACAACTCTTCCATTCATTCTTCCTTACTCTTCTTCTTTCTCTCTCTCTCTCTCTCTCTCTCTCTCTCTCTCGAAAATATGGAGGCGGTACGTAAAGGTCTCTTTCTCATCAGGTGGAATTATATCGACATGCCGGTCGCTTGTTGCAGCGACTCGAGCGTTTTACGAGCGATCGATCGCGAAATGCTTGAATGATTCGACGGTAAACACCGTCCGATTAATGTCCACCACTCCGTTCGCGACTGGACCGCGGTGTTTCGTTCGCTCTGTGAACACGTAGCTCGTAATCGGAAAACCAGAGCCGCAATTGAAATCAATATAATTTTGTTTAATTCAAAGATTTCGATGCTGCAGAAAATGCTCGTTTATTCATTAGAACGTTGAGAAATTAAATCGACGATAAAATGATTTTAATTTCTGTTTACAAATCTTACGTCACATTTCTTGTACCAGAGTGAAATATAGTATGGATTAATTATTAGTTAAAGCTTAGTAAAAACGGTTATGTGAAAAAAAACTCGACCGTCAGGAAAGTACGTCGGAAACACGTCGGATTAATAAATGTACTGCTTTGTCACCGTTTTATATAACCAAGTCGTCATTGAAGGCGCGCGATTGTTTCCAACATTTTGTAACGAGAGTCGCGATGGGGTCGTGTCAAAAGCACGTTATGCAAGTCAATTGAAGACCGAATATTCTCTCGCATGCATATTTTCACGTTGCATCGTTCGTTAAACGTCATCCTTAATCGCCTCCGTTAACAAGAATTGAAAATATTTAATTGCCATCATTATTTAATATGTAGTAGACGGTTTGCTTGTGAACTTTCATGCTGTCCTCGCTGTTAATTTGCTTGTAATGTGCGGCCAACTCCATTTTTCGTTCTCATGTCACTATCCCCGCCGCTCGTCAGTCCAAGGCGGATTGTCATCCCGATCAGATCTGGTACGCATGACGATGCGTACGCGAGATTGCAGCAACGACGGCTATACTTAGCGCATTAGACGAATCTCATCCGAGGGTCGTCGCGGACGAAAGGAGGTCGTGGAACAGCTGATGCGGCTGTTTTTTTTTTGTGACGGCATCCATACCATTTTTCAGCTTCCTTCTTCTAGTTGCTGCGGCCTTCCGCGCTCATCGATACAAAAACAGCTGACGAAACGAAGAATCACAATTTATCATGATTCTCTTAGAGGTTCTCGCGTTTGATGAAAAATAAGACAAGTCTATAATATACATGTAATGCAAAAGTTAATAATATCAATAATATCTAGAAAAAATTTCATTGACTTTTACCGTACCATTTTGAAGATATTTAATTCTAAATTTATAGAATTTTACATTACAAGTTGAAGGTATATAACCTTCTCTGTAGTTATTCTCTTTTAAATTGAGGCACTTGCGTATAAGACAGCAATTTAAAAATCGTTATAATCATAAAATAAACACTTAAGTTTGTTCTCGTAAAGTTTCATTTAAACTGACCGTACAGTTTACAAGAAATTTATATTCTTCAATGAAAACAGCTAGAATATATGTCAAATGGACAGCGATGCGTATACATCAAATGAGCAATATTATAACTTTTATTTTGTCATTTTGAAAATATTTAGTAACATATAAAATTAACAATAATTATGTATAATGGCATAAGATATTGTTAGTAACCTTTTTATTCCATTTTAATTATTTTACATATTATTGTGAATAAACTCTATTGACTAGGAAGTAGCGCGAAAATCTCCTTAACGCTCAGAAGTTCGCATATAGTGTGCACTTAATGGCATACTTTACAACATTGCGTAACAATAGCTTTTGGTCAATTAATTTTGGAATTTATGCGTGCGAATTTATGTAGTATATACGTGTGATGTATCCGAATTATTTTTTGTAAACACTAAGTAATTAAAATTACGTTATAAATACAAAAATTCATATTTTTGTATTTATAACATAATATTCAATTTGTAAAGAATTTTAAATAATTGTTAGATCGATGACTTAGAACTCTATGCTAAACAACAATTAGTCAATAAAATAAGCAGTAACGTATAATATGTTTTTTGCTGTTTGAAATATATCATAATAATTATTAATTATTGATTAATTATATAGGTTAAACTGAATAATAAATGTCCGACAACCGAGATTTACCCTTTTTGCATAATCATGAAAAATGTCAACTGCTCAACTGATCATTTAATCGTTAATCGATGAGAAATCCGTGACCTTTTGGGCAAATATAAACTTGCGAACGAGTAATATCCCTCGTATAGATTTCTCGAGATTAGCATGCCCGGTATTGACTATCAGTCGGTTTCTTTTTTATAAGCATCCGTCTATTTCATAAAATCTCACGACTATGAAAATTAAAAAAAATAAATATAATTGACATGCGAAGTGATTTATCGATGCATAACTTGCCGAGTTGAATCATTATCGGACGTGTAAAAGCGAGCGCATTATTTCCGGAAGAAGCGTTGCAATTCTCACGACGATGCATTTCGCGCAAATATTTGCGCTGCGCGTTATCGCAGTCTGATATATTAATTGCGCGGTATATAATTAATTCATGCCTGATTGCCGCAAGCCTGGTCCATCGATATACTCATTGGCGATGCCGCTCGCGCCCCAGCACTATTTATTTATTTATGATGCGGTCTAATTTACAATCAGTACACGAGAAGGCCAAGCGCGTTGCATAATCGTTGCAGGGAGCACGCGGCTGCTGTTTATCATTATGCGCGGAAGAGAGGAAAGAGAGAGAAAGAGAAGGAGAGAGGGAGGGGAGAAAGAGAGAGAGAGAGAGAGAGAAAAGAATCACAAGGTCCTCTTCCTCCGTCCCTCGGCACACATGCAATTAAACACTCTGCTCTTTCCCCCGTTCTCGCCTTCGTGGCATGTTTACGCTTCCGAGGCTCCAAGAGCTTCAGCCTTTTCAAATAGCGTGGTCTCGCGATACGACGTCTTATGACTTTCTTAATTTTCTATTTATTCTATATATTATGATCTGACTCAGATTATTTGCTTTCTGATATTAAATGTAGTAAAAAATATTTTCTTTTTAAATGTCTAATAATTATTAAAATTGTCAAAATTAAAATGTAAATTTGAAAAAGTACGAATTAACACTTTATTGTTAATGTTATTAAATTTTTTAATACTAAAAATATCAGTTTAGTATTAATTAATTAATTATAAATAGATTGCAAGAAAAATAGTCTAAATTTTATTAATATATTCTGATTTAATAACGCTTTATTAATATACTCGACTAATATCGTAGTAGATAATCGCAATTCTTGAAATCGCAATGTTTGAATAGAATTTTTTCGGTATTATCTTCAATTTACTTATGTCTTGTATATAATCCAACGATTCATGCGGCTATAAATATACTCTGAAACAAAAGGTGATAGCACATATGTACTATCTTTTTCGTACATACATATACAGGATCCGGTCAAATAACATGTAAAAGCGGGCACGACGTGATTCCTTATAAAAAAGTAAAAAAAAATATATAGAATAAAATTTTTCGATTTTTTGTTTAGTTTTCGAGAAAATTAAGTTTGAAAATCCGCTGCGTACGTATGCTGTTACGGCTAAGCTACGGTTTGTCGAGCGACGTATAACGCGTATAGTATTTGTAAACAATGTTTACACGGAATTTATAAGCTATTAGATTTAAGAAAAAACACAAAGAAAATTTTTAGCGAACAAAATTTTATTTTATCAATTACTGTATTGCTGGAACTGAATGCCAAAATACGTTGCCGAGGGTTCAGGCATCGATAATTAGGCGAGCACAGTTATGTATCCGACAACGAGAACAGTTCCAGCAATACAGTAATTGATAAAATAAAATTTTGTTCGCTAAAAATTTTCTTTGTGTTTTTACGTAACTTAGCCATAACAGCATATATACACAGCGGATTTTCAAACTCGATTTTCTTGAAATCTAAGCAGAAAATCGAAAAATTTTATTCTATATATTTTTTTACTTTTTTACAAAGAATCACGTTATGCCCGTTTTTACATGTTATCCGGTCGGACTCTATATAATTTTCTCGATTTTATTTATAGGAATAGATAAATTTGCATAGATATAATTATCTAAATTTATATATGTAAATTTATCGAACTTATATAAATTTAAACAGTTTTGAGAAAAAGGCAAATTTGCCAAGTTGTAAACAAATAAGGATACAGTATTATTTTGCAAATAGATTGATTTTCTCTCATTTCCCTAAATTAATAGTTACCTTAAAAAATTATATCGGAAGCAAAACATAATTATGTGACAATATTTAACAAAATTGCAAGAGTATCGTGACTTTTTTCTGTGTGATAATTTTATTCTTCCTTTCAACCGCTTTTAAATCCACTTCCTTCTCTACCTCTCTTTCACCCCAACTCATTAATTTGCTTTCTCAGTTCCTACCTCTCTACGTCTTCGTCGTTCTTTTCTAAATGTTCTCATCCGGCGAAATGGTTGGCAATGGATCGTACTTGCACCTTTCTCACAACTCGATGCCGGTTTAGTTATCCCTTCTTCCGACGTCCCTTTCACTCGGGTCAATGAGCGAGAGGAAGGGCGAATCTCTCACGAAAGAGATTGTGCGAAAGGAGAAAGAGAAGTGGAAAGACCGAGATCCAGTTTGAACGTTGTATGTTAGATCCTCTCGCTGGTCCCGCGTATTTCGAGATAGGATATTCGTTTTATTGCGAATCCGGTTTGCTCCCTGTGTGCACAACGAGCGAGCTCACAGCTGAAAGCCGGACACGGAAAGGGAGGGCGGGAAAGAAGAGAGGGAGAGTCACGGGAAAAGGAAAGGGCCTCGTGTAACCTGCGTGGGGAGAAATCCTTCTTTCTTTCGTTCCGCCAACACTACAGTCCTCCCTTTCTCCCTCCCTCCCTCCCTCCGCCCTACCCATCCGGCGTCTGCTCTTTCTCCTCTTGTTCTACTAGTTGTTGCTGCTGCATTGCTGTACCCGTCGCTGTTCCTTCCGCCGCTGCTGCTACCGGCTGTCGACCGTTTGCTCGTCGTACACGGGTAATAGTGGTGGTGCCCTGTTGATGGAAGTGACGAAGGTGGAGGTGGTGCCCAGTTTCAAGGTTGCAATCTCAGGCTCACACGAGCCTCGCGCGCGCGTTACACACTTTAACTAGACATACGTTTCACATCTGATTCGATATGACTCTCGACAAAGTAATCAATATTAATGTACTCCCAACACAGAAATAAGTAAAAACTTAATCAAGAAATTTATTCGACAATATGATTTAAAAATTAATTTAACGAAAATAGGAGAGAAAAGCGGAAATATTTATATCTAATTTTAAGAGAATTATAAAATAGAATCAGTTTATCCAAATTGAATCTTAGGTATTATTCGATATTTAATAACGTTGTTATTAACGTCACCGATTAAATTTTTCCTAAAGAAAAATTAATAAATTGAAATGATAAAACATTCCTCTGATTTATTATATCGATTGTATCATTAATGGATAAGCTTTGCTTTTTTGCACGATTGCGAAATCTCGTTCCGGAAATATGACTATGGATTCTACGATTTAGCATAACATTTATGATCATTTTTGTTACATGTACACATACGGTTGGATAAGAAAAATACGCACGTGCGGCAGATTGGATCGATAATCGGGCACGGCGAGCGAAAGGATTCTCGAGCGTCCTAGAGCGTGGCGCTTTTTGTCGCGCGGTGCTTAATGAAAGGCGGTAACGCCTCTTCGCGGAAAGATACGAGTGGATTCTAAAATAGGAACGAGGTTGCACGGGCGTGTGCACTTGTCATTAGCATCGACAGATGCTTATTTGCTCACCTCGTCGGGAAATAGACGACGGAGTTCCGCGAGCACTTCGAGAATTAAAAAAATCAGTGTCAATTCGTAATCAACAGCCGAATCAAATGATCCCAAAGACAGAGCGTGGACTGCGCCATCCGTGTGTAAAGTTGCTCGACAAAAATGAGAGAGATAGAACGCAAAGACGCCTATGTCTTCCGATTCAACCAATCACAATATCTTAAAAAAAGAGGAAGATTCACTGTCTTCTCCCTCTCTCTCATTTTTGTGGACCACATTTAATACATTATTTAGATACGGATAGCGTAATTCGTACTCTATGTCATTGGATGATCCCAGAATAATTTCGTTCGCAAATATTTTGCGATTACTCCAAGTCAAACAGTTTCGTCGAAGGTACAAAAGAAAATAGGTACCTTCAAAGTCAGATCGCCAGCTTCAATCTCGACGAGGTCGTCATTGCTCTACGCAAAGAATCCGACCTCATTGTCATGCTTTTCCAGAAGATGGAAGAAGGTGTAAAGATTGATGAGTATCTTGGACATTTATATATTCACATATTTGCGCGGCTTGCAAAATATCAGCATGCCCGAGCTTGCTCGCCAAGCGAACGTGACTTTAGATCGACAAATGCATCTCTTTGTAATACTTTTCCGCGCGATATACGCATATTGAGAGGGTAATCAACCTCATTTATAGATAGAAGATATTTATCGTAATATTAATAATTTGGAACGATAACGTGAAATAGTTACAATTAATTTTTTTTCAGTATGCTAACGAGTCTCTTTTCTGCCGCCAAGAAGCCATTATTACGCCTCCCTCGCTCAAGAATTTCCTCACGCCCCAGTTTGGGGTCCAATGCCTCAGACAATTGAAAACGTGTGAAACTAGTTGCGCAAGCTGACATCGTTATGCGGTTTTATTAGCAGAGGAAAAGATGTCGTCGGACGTAAGCGAACGCGCACATAACGCGCGCGCTTTATCGTGAATCTGCTCTTATTTCACTCAATAAACTCGTCCGCTAATCATGCGTTACCAAGATTTTAATTAGCCCGGGGTGTCCCGCTTGCGTGCAAGTGACATTAGCATCGCGACCGCGTCATCTTCGTTCGACGCCGATTTTATCAGTTCATCGTTGAACCGCGGCACATCATCCTCGTACGCATATCGGTAATAGAAGAAAATGCGATTGTGCTATCATCACGGAGAACGAAGTAATAGAGTGTAGTTAATGGCTTCGGCTGATGTCATGCGGTAACCTTCTACTTTGCACGTACAGTAGTTCACAGAACGCTCGCGAGCGCAGCGCGCACGCTCTCACTCGTCGAAATACAATCGGGATCGGAGTCCGCGAGAATTTTCGCTCTGGGAGACGTTAGCGCAAAAACGCAATCGTAAACGCGCGTTGCACAAAGTGGTATCCCGTGCAACCTTGAGAAAAGCAACAGAATTCTATAACAAAAAGATGATTAATGTTTTTTAAAATTAATTTCTTTAACTAGTCTCTGAAATTTTCAGGAGACGGTCCATTCAGAGCAGTACTTCTCAAAGTAGGTACTCACAGTAATTTTAAGTGACACAATCTTTTAATTGGTACGCAACAAAAAAAAATAAAAAAATCTAATTATTAAATAATCTAATAAATATATATTATCATTAAAATAAAATTAACTTAATTAAATTAATATTTGGTCAATTATTTCTTTTTGCGTTTCCTGTTTTTCCCTTTTTTATTTATACCTCTCGCTTTATTAGCTAAGTTAATAGGCAGGTATTTAAAAAAAAACTGCATAATTGGAATGAAAATTGCACGAAATTAATAATTTACGTCATTGACTAATGCGATAATCAGCATCAATGTGGATCGTTATAATTTTGAGAAACACTGCGTTATTACCGATGCGATTCAGTGAAAGGCGAATTGAATGCGCGACCGCGAAGGTTTTCGCAAAACGACGCGCTTGACGCGCATGCTGACGGAGCACGGATGGCGGATCTGCAGCGTGGCGACGAACGATAAGGTCTCTTTTCCACGTACGTAACCAGATAATAAGCCGAGACCTCGACTTTCCAAAGAAGAATACACACGCGCACGCGCCTCGCCGTAAGAAAATAGGAAAAAAACAACGGCGGGATTGCATAAGAGGTCGTCTTTCTGAAACGACAGCTCGTGCCACCGATGGGAATAGTCAGAGGCGTTGACGCAATCGTCATTCAGAGCCGATGCATCCAAGGATGACAAAAACTACAGACGAAAACGTATAGCGATACCTGCTAATGAAGTATCGTAAAATTATCGAGTACCTCTTAAATGGCGAATTGGTCAACTCTACTTTCTATAAATTTCTTAATTTTAGTGTTCAGAGAACAATTTATAAATTCATAAATTGTTTCAATTTTTTTATTCTATGAATTTATCATAAAATAAATCATATATTAACCATAAATCAATTGTAAACTGAATAAAAATTAATCATAATTGATTTATTTTATGAATTGATTTTTTTCATTTGATCTGGCTGGCTTCTGAGAGATTTACTTGTGCAGACTAATTTGATGATTTTTTTTCTGCAAATTATTTATAGTTTTAAAAGATTATTTCTTCTAAGACAATAGCTTATTATTGTCAAATCATTTAAATTTTCTAAGATGGTTATTAGTATCAATATTATTAAATCGTTGTCAATTTAATTTGTGATATTACTATTCTAGTTCGACTTGATTGCATTTTAAGACTGAAAATTATTTCAATGTGCAATTTGCAGAACGGGATTTATATAAATTCACATTGAATGTATGTATATAAATTCACAGCAGAAAGATTATTTAAGCACTAAAATTCTAGTTTAGATTGTTAAGGCTTTAGTTATTCACTAACAATTTTTGCTAATTGTTAAATATGCCATGTATATGTATACATTCAGAATAGGCAAGATGTGCCATAACTTATAGCCGGAGATATGCAGAAAATGAAGCTGAATTGTTTTCTGAATTATATATAACCATTATATATGATTCATAAAAAGTGACTACAATCGTATAGACGGAATATGAGATAAGTATCTGGAGTGATTAGCTTCAAATAGGATTCAATTATTCAGCGTCAGTTAGATTCTCACTCAACTCGTAAGCTCGCGTCATGTCATTAATTCACGGTCATTCGTAATTACGTTGTTCCCGTCTGCTTTCTTTTTCAGTACTTTCTTGTCGCGGTACCTCTTCAAACGATCGTACTTTTACAACATTTCTTACCTATATACTTAACATTTATTATATGCGGCTACGATTCGCCGCGATACAAAACGAGTTAATGTATTGTTTTTATTTTTTTTACATTTTTAGAAAGTACTTGAAGAGACTGCGTGCGAACTATAACGCGATCGATAATAAAATTACGAATAATGCATCGTCATACGAAACATGAATATGTAAAGTAGGATTCGGACTTACGATTGAATTATCTGGAAAAATCATTAAAGACATTTCAAACGAGTATTAAAAATGTATTTTTTAAACACGACTGTCGAGAGGAAAGACATGGATAACTTCATAATTTTTTTCAATCAGTCGTC
Organism: Mycetomoellerius zeteki; assembly: GCF_001594055.1. Lineage (NCBI taxonomy): Eukaryota > Metazoa > Arthropoda > Insecta > Hymenoptera > Formicidae > Mycetomoellerius > Mycetomoellerius zeteki. Next base: position 397,265 of record NW_017257076.1, on the reverse strand, counting down.
GAAAAAGTATGTTGTTGCTAGCTCTACGTACGACTACACTTTTCGACAGGTTTTTATAACACTAAAATATTTCATCATCGCGATATGTTGTCGCCATACAATGTGGGCAAACAAAGATTTTTTTTGTCTTAAAAAAAAAAAAGAAATATGTTGCAACGCCGTCGAGACAGACGAGAAATTGTTTTTCGATGTTGTGATTTGAGAGTACTTAGCTCAAGATTATCTGGATTACTTCTTTTATTAAAACAATTTTTGATATTTTGATATTTGTAGTTTTTCAGTCATGATAAGCCTTTATATGATATGGAATCAATCACACAATCTGTCACTTTGATGTCAGTAATGCAATTAAACGCCGCTCTTGGGTGCGCATAAACTATCTTTCTACCTTTTTCTAAACAGTGATCAGCCCAATCTTTCACTCAATTTTGAACACGGCAGACGCGACGTTGCATTCGCATTACGGGTCATTATGTAATATGCCGCAAAGCGTTATGCGAACGTTTTGCGCTCGGTGCCTTGCACCATTGCAGTCTCAAGGTCTCCACATTGTTATTTGTACGCGGCATTAACGCGTCCCGATGCGGTCCAGGGACGTGACACGTGGAGAAAATCTCGTCGCGCTCGTAAGCGCGCTCGTGCGAAGAAAATTTCTCTCGCATAGAGGCGTTATGAAATAATGCAAAGCAGATAGCCGCTTGAATTTATGTGGACAATAAGCGATTGTTAATTGGACGCTTAGCTTCCCCTGAAACTTAGCTTCACTAATTGGACTAATTAAATATACATAATTTAACTTCGCTATTAGTCATCCATTATTACTGGTATCTACTTTTAGGCAAGATAACATGACTCTAGTACGTGTTCAAATGATTTATTGTTAAATTAAACTTGAAATGTGTGAATGTCTTTTATGTTCTTCTCGTAAAAGACAGCAAATGGGTACGATCAAAGAAATTCTAATCATTCATCTGAAGGAAAACAATTGACAAAGAATGTTCATGTAAAAGCTTTTATAAACCTTTAAATAAATGCTCCGTTTCAAATGAATTACTTTTTGTATTATATTGCGACTTTCTAAAGAACGGCTTATAAGTATTTCTTGTTTCGAACACTTTCCCTTTTTTTGATACATCAAAATTTTTGCATTACATGCTTGCCAAAGAAATATGGTCCAAAATCAATCAAGTAAAATGAAATAACAGAAAATACGAAATGCAATACTTTCAGCCCAACTTTCGCTTGTCACTCCCGACCTCATAATTATAACTGTGTTAACTGTTATAACTGAAAAATGTCTGACCTTCTATCTTAATATTACCCTTTTCCGGTAGAAACAATATTTATGCCGACGACGTCCCTACCTAGAAATCTTCAAAATGCTCCAATTTTTTCTTCTCTCATAAATCTCAAGCTCTCCCTTATATTCAAGTAATAAAACTGAAATTCCAAAACTTTCGGAATTGCTTTTTTTCTCATTTAGGCAACAATCCGCATAATGAAATTATTCTGAACGTGACATTACTTATATCCTAAATAACAAAGTAGCCTTAAAAGACGATATAGTCTAATAGTCGTCACTATGTTGTTTTCTGATATCACTCGGCTATTTGAAGTTTATGATAATACAATCTAATTATTCCCATTCTCTATGTATATTTGTATCGGAAATTTTTCAAGATCGGTATACGTAATCTGAATACAGATTGATATAATCAAATAATAAATATATCTACACTCTCTTTCAGGTTAACTTCTGAATCGCGTGAAATGTTACGTTCCTTTTTTTTATCTCTTTCAAATAAAAATATATGTTAATTTACAAAAATAATGTTGGAAAATATATACGAATCAAAAACAAAGAAAACTAGATGAAATAAACACATTCTATATCGTTCAAATAAATTGAATACAGTTCTTTAAAGATAAAATTCCTCATGATTATCTTACTAATCTAAGAAAGACTAATTTAAAGCAACAGTTCGAGAGATAACAATTAAAAAAAAAAGTTTCCGCACTATACCCGCTATACATATACGACAACAAGAATTGGATAATCTCTTGATATTGCCAACAGAGACGAAAAGGGCAGAAGAAAGAGGACGCATATGAGAAAAAGCAAAGAGGAGGGGGTCAGATCGTGAGGAAGCAACAGTAGAGTCTAGGGGGCAGTGGTGGAGCCGAGAGGGCACGCGATACGAACCAAAGGCTTACGCGCGCGCGTCTGATAAGGTCTTATCGTGTGAAAGCCCGTGGCCTACTTACACTCGGTGCGCACTTACACGCGTCACTAATGCTCGAGCGAGCATTCATGCACGCACGCACGCACGCAGCGCGATCGACATATGCACACACGCGTTGCACGACTCGCCGCACTCTTATGCGCGAGGGCGCATTGTATACGCGAGCGTACATACGCGTGTCTACATACGCGTGAGCACTCCCGATCGCGTACACGAACGCGAGCCGAGAATTTTCTCAATCGCTTTTTTTTCCTCCTTTTTTTCCTCCACTCTCACCGCTCTCAAGATGCCATCTTGCAAATGTTGTTTTGTTGACGCCTTCATAATGCGTTCGCGACGAAAGAAAGTGCAGACAACAATCTTCTTTAAAGACAGTATTTATATTTTTATTCAATATTTTTATAGGAAAATATTTTTATTTTATATAGAAATCGGAAAGAAAATAATCGGAAGGAAAATAATTAATAATCGTTTGTTTATGTTGTAATAAAAATACTAAAATTCCGAATTCGATCTTCACAAAATTTTGAGAAAATCCGTACTAAGAAAACTAAATGATGCTATAACACTGGAAGAAAGTCTCTCCGAATATTTATTTATTGTTTGTCTTTTTTGTAAAAATTACCGCTCGGTAGTTGATAACTTAAAAATTCTGTATGTGTGTATGCATTTTTCTAATTTTTATTAAACTTTAAGAAGCATTTGCTGTTTTTGGAAAGAATTTTAAAAACATCTTTTTGAGGAAGCTCATTTCGCGTATTTACGAATATAGATGTTAAATATGTAAATATTACAATATAATTACGAAATCTATGTTTTACCCAGCTAAAATATTCATCATCAACTTTGTAAGGTTTATGTACCTAACAAAACATAACAAAGCAAGCTTCCTGTCCTGCGGAATTATGTTTAGTGCAATCATTCATGAAAATATTACTCGCGCATTTCCTAAAAAGTGAGAAATATGCGATAATATACAAGATATCTCAGACGACCCGTACGCTCCTTTTATCTCGGAAACAGAGCGTTTTAGAAAAAAACGTTTAAGACAAAAGTTGTGGGGTTCTAAACGACCTATTCAGTGATCTGATCAGTCTGACTTTGGGTGGCGTCACCAAGATCTATGGCTACGTTTACACCGTACGTTTAGGCCGCGGCCTATACAATAGATGTCCTTGTTTATCCTGTAGGTTAAACAAAGACACCTATCGTATAGGTCGCGGACTAAGCGCACGGTGTAAACGTAGCTAATGTCACTTTAAATTTTTTAAATGGAATCCCCTATTTTTCATTGTATATTCTTGTAGCACACGCCGAAAGCTGTTCAAAACACTATAATAAAATATTTGTTCATAAAGTACTTTTCGAGATATAAACCTTGAAAGTTACAATACGCTTGCATTTAGCATTACATAAGGTGTCCAACCGTTCTATTCAATAAATTCAATTACCGAAGAAAATTGTTGAATGAAAAAAAGAAAAAAAAACTGTAAAAAAATTCATACACAGACATTCAATCAATAAATCACCAAGTACACGAACGACATGCTGTGATTAAATTTTGGTACTTGCTGCGATCCTTGAATTGATTTTATGAGCCCGTGAATATAAGATTTCCGTTTATGCCGATTTTAGAAATATTCAAAGAATGCCGCATCCGACCCGGCGCTTTGACTAGCCTCGATCGGCAAAGTTACTTAATAAAGCAATAAATGTTAAGTAACTATTGACAATGTAAGCTTTTTTAATTATAATCTCTATATAAATTACAATATATTTTATTTACATATATTTGATTACTTATTACATATTTCATTACTGGTAACATAATATTGTAATGTATTTATTATATTAATTTAAAAACATTTTTGTGAGGCTGTGTGTGTGTGTGTGTGTGGCTGATCCGCCAAAATTGCTTGCAAACGATAGCAAATTAAGTTGGTAGCAACTTTAGCAAGTCTATGGGAAATTAACTCTTGGATCTTACTTGCGTATACACTTGATTTTATTTTTTATATTAGCACAAATATTATTTAAATTGCTAGTTAATTTAATTGTGATATTACTACTCTGGTTTTGTCAATAAACATTTTTTAAGGGGATCCTGAAGCCGTCTGTATTACCGACTAAATCATATAATTTTTAATACATGTCTGTGAGGTGGAGTTTATGCCGAGAACGACCAAAAATTTCGAAATATTTTTACGATTTCTTAGTGTAACATGGCGTCTGAAGCTGTTAAGTCGTGATAACATTTGCTTGATACGAAAATTTTGCAATCTGTACTTACGAAATAGTAATCCACAAACACGTAGTTTGCACGAACAAATAACGTCGAGTTCTTAAAATTAGACTTAAAGCGTATTCGATTTACTGACTCGACCCGATTCCGAATCAATGATCTGTTTAGCTAGCAAAAGAAGAGCTAAACTGTGCAAGAAATGCAGAGCCGGTCCTGTATGCAGCATTAATCATCGATTGATATTATATTATTGATATTGTATATTATTGTAACAATTAAATGTGCATAGCAATTTGTAAAATGAAAACTACGTTTCGCAATAGTAGAAAAACATTGAATGAAACAAATATCTAAGTATTTTTCTTTATTATAATGTTATAATTTAATTTCATATTTTATTATTCTTAACTCTCTGCCGGCAATCTTGGATTTTTAAAACACATTTGATTCTTTTGTTATAAATTTGGCTAGATTTAATAATTTAAACCTCTAAAAAATAAATAAAATATAATTCAACTTTTATAGTAAAAACTTGTTAAGGCTTTTACAAGTATGTACGAATTTTGTCAGATTTTTATATAGTTCGGAACAATATGAAAATTTACATTGAAATTCGAAAATTCAGATTGTAATTGAAGGTTAAAAATCTCATTTTCTCGACGGAGGTTAACTTGACGTAAACAGAAAATAAAGTGAAATACATTTAAAGTACTAATTTCCAAGGTTGGATAATGCTAAATTAAAAAGATAAAAGTTAAGTTAAAAAGTTAAAAAGTTAATTAATTTTAACTTAACTTAGTTA
>NW_017257076.1:297479-391927 GCF_001594055.1 Mycetomoellerius zeteki | reverse complement strand
AATATAATATAATAATATATAATTTATATTATATATATATAATATAATATAAAATCAGTAATATAATAGTATATATAGTATAATCATTACTTGTGAACAAAAATAACCAGATTCTTTAATAAATATGTTGTGAGAAAGGAAAAATACGAAAAATTATGTAAAATGGTCAAACTATTTCTTTTTCTTTTTTTTTGGTTATTCGTTCGGATCAAATTTAACTTTTAACTTTTCAATTACTTTTTTTATTAACTTAACTTTTAATTCAATTAATTCCATTATAGATTAACTTGTATATTTTAATTAAGTTAAATTTTCAAAGCTGTTAACTTTAACTTAACTTAATTAAAAAAAAAGTTAATTTACCCAACCCTGCTAATTTCCCATTGACAGCCATTAGTCATTCATGACCGAGGATTTTCCACTAGCGCCATTGTGGTCACTGATGGTTACGTCTTAAGTAACTTACCCGGACTATATATAACATATAACGTATAAGGTGCTATTGTCAAAAAGTTTTCGGACATTGAACTTAAAATTGTACAATATTCAAGTCACCGTAACTCGGTACGATATCATCGCAGACAAAAAAAATAAAAAAGCATTTTAAAGCTTGAAACTTGTAGTTTAGCATACTTTTGGCCGCTTTTCAAAAAATTTGTATCTTTATAATTTTGTATCTTAATAAAAATCACATTATTATGTTTCTTAAAATTACGTACATTTAACAGTGTGCAGATTGATAAAAATGTTTTTTTCAAAAAGTTTAACATTTTTAAAAAACGATACAGAGCTTTATCTACAAAATGCTTTTTTAAAAATTTTGTTATGATTTTTCTTGACACGACATTGAAGTTAAATCTGCTTACAACTAATGTTGAAATTCGGTCAAATACCATCGTAAAAAATCAAAGAAGCATTTTGAAGTTTGTACCTCAATTGGCTTTTGAATAGGTTTTTAAATTTAATTCTACAGAATTGAGGAGATAAAAATGTTTGCGATGATTTTTTTTATCAAATTTCATGGTAAAAGTTTCAATCAGAGGATCCCCCCCACGACCCCTCCAACGAGTTTTAGCCGTCGTTCGTTATTCGTTAAAAAGTTATTAACAAAAAAAGTTCAACTATATAACACGAGAATTCCTTGCTTTAAAATATGTTTGATAGTCGTGCACTGTAGGGAACGCCGCGCCGACGACCGCGACTTTGACATATGTTGTCGAGGTCATGACCCTGAAAGACCTCCAACGAATTTTAGGAGGCTTTCACCCTCGACTCTCATCCCTCCTCCTCCTCTGTAAAGGGGCGCAAGACTTTCACCTTCGATTCTCACCTTACTTTCCCCCTGCAAAGGGGCGCACTACTTTCGCTCTCGACTTTTATCCTCCCTCCCCCCTGCAAAGGGGCGCACGACTTCTATAACTGTACTGTATAATTATGTGTGGGGTGGGAAACCGCTTCGGGTGAAAGTCGCGCGCTACGAAGCAGGGGGAAGGTGAGGTGAAAGTCGCTTCATGTGAAAACTCGAAACCCATGTGCAACAGTACAATTATGGAAGTCGGGCACCCCTTTGCACGAAGGGAAGTGGGGTGAAACTCCTATCGCGTGGAAACTCGAAATCCATGTGCAACAATACAATTATGGAAGTCGGGCGCCCCTTTGCAGGAGGGGTGAAACTCCCTTCGCGTGGAAAGCCGTTATGTAAATAAATATGAAATAACATTTAATATTATATATAGCAGAAATGAGACGTTATTTTAATAACCCAACCCATTTTTTGGTGTGGACTAAAGAAATACAACTTTTAACTAAAAAATTTTAATTAATATTTAAGGAGCGGAACCATCTGAATTGCTAGATGGATTAGATTTTTGCCACCATATTGGCTGCTATACAGTATTATACAGATTTAGTATTTAATAATGATTATATTATAACGGTTTACTTACGTATATTCTATTTTCTTTTTTTCCTTAAAGCGATGCTGGAGTAACGGCCGAACTCGATCGATGTCGATAGCACATTTTTAATTTCAAATTAAAGTCAGTTTATAAACTCAGTATTGTTTCATATACTCAGTTTGTTCCTTCACATAAACCCACGGGTGATGCACTGTTATCTTGTCCATTCAAACTATAAAACTTATTGGTGTTAAAGGTAGTTCAGACCTAGACAAAAAAGTAGAAAGCGGCAGCCAATCAGCTACCACGTTTCGTTTACTATCTTTCTGCTTACTATCAGAAATTTTGATTGGCTGCTACTCTTTACTTTTCTGTCTATGGGTTTATGTCTGTATATTAAGGTTTGAACTCATCTTATAAGGAAATATCTGCGTCAAGTGACAGTTCTACGAGTTGAAAAATGAGTAAATTTTTCACTTTTTTTCGATTTTAGTATAAAGTCCACTGCACTATCTCTCAATTTCGTGTGTACTTTATTACTGTAAAAGGATTTTTATTCCATCACATAATACGAGGAACGCTATTTGACGGTAAATGTTGAACTAATACGTATACGCGTGTTCTTATTTAAATGAATTTATTTCAGAAGTATGATTGCACGCCATTACTGTCGGACTTTCAACGCAATCCGTCTGAAACATTAATAATCCCCCTAAATTTAATCTAAAAAAAAAAAGTTTATTATAGTTTTTTAAGATTAAATTTGGAGGATGTACTCACATAAAACGGTCTTAATTTCAATCTTATTATTGATTTTTTATTCCGTTCAGTCAATTCGGAGATTTTTATAAAACTGTAATGTCTCGATAATTTAATCATTCCAGCATCTTACTCTTTTCAAACGATCATTAAATATTGTTACAAAGAAACGAAACATCCAGAAGTGTATTCGGATTTCTACCCGAATGTTACGAAAGGTATTATTTTATCTTAGGACGGAATCTATAGACGTTGCTAAAGCTTTGAGATGATCTTGAGCTGGTTTAAGCTTATATAAGATGTCATCAGCCAATTAGAGAGCCGTAGTAGCGTCTTGTACATTTCTTGAGATGGTCTTGAGATTAAGAACGGGCTACTGGCCTTAATGTTCACGAATGTTAAACAAAGAAAAAATCATGCTGAGTAAGAAGAAAAATAAAAAATATTGTCTGATTTGATTTAGCCTCTTGTTGTTACTTTTATATTTAATAGTTGCCATTATCTTACACTAGACAGATTGCAGAAAGAAATCCAATTTGTTTACAGCGATTGACCCGATTGCGACTCTGTCGGTCATATTAAATTCCTGCAAATAAGCTCAAAACTTGATTGGCTGACAGATCTCCACTACTTTCAGCCTACTGCGCATTCCCCGGAATGGTGGATATTAGGTTCAGTGATCATTCGTCCTTTATTATAAAGGACAGTCCTTTATTTAAGCGTAAAGTAGTTACTAGCTGTCCTTTAGAGTTATTTGTTTTTTCACAACTTAATTTTGTCCTTTATGTTTCAATATTGTCCTTTACTTTGTTTTGACATTACGAGAAATCTTTTCCAACTGTGAGAAAACTTCAATTTAAACCTTAAGTTGAAACACTTGAAGCTTGCATTTACAAAAAATGCAATTTTGAAACAAATTATTTAGAATTTTATGATTTCTTTTTAAATAATGACGTAATTAAAAAAAATACATTCGTCAGAAAAGTATCATTAAAAGTCTCCTTTAATTTTGTTCAAAAATATATAAAAATATGTACCTAATACATAAATGTATAACATAATAAAAATATTAATGTTTTAAAATATATAACATATAAATATATATAAATACAATTTATTTTTTGTGAATTATATTTTTTAATTTCTTAAGTTTATTCGAACTAGAGTTGTTTTCATTTTTTATTATTTCAGATTAAGGGTTCGTTCCAATACAGTCGAACTAATTCAAACTGCATCAGAAAACTGTGCAATTATCTCTAATTTGATTATACTGTGCAATAAAATTTTATAATGCACAGATTCTTGACAGTCATAAACTGATTTGAAAACAAGTAGGAACAAAGCCCTAAAATTTTAGATTTATCCTTTATTTTCTTTAAAAAAGTATGGTCTCTCTCTCTCTCTCTCTCTCACCGTAGTATTGGGTTACCTGTCTAATTCCACCATGAGTAACAGGGTCAATTTCGTTACTTGTTACTAAAGAAAATGTAATATCGCTACTTTTTCGTTACCAATAAAAAAATGTAACGGCGCGGGCGTTATCAAATTGTTACAAAAAAAAGTAACGAAAAAGTAACGTCATCGTTACAAGTAATTAGCGTTATTTCCCAATCCTGGATATTCACATGCATAAACTTTCATACAAATTAAACTCGAAAAGTAAACCTTGTTTTCATTAAAGATGTAGCTCTTGATTTACTTGACATACTTACAAAAATTACATTAACATAATATCTGCCCAATAATTTTTGTAAGTACGCCACAATAAGAATTTTATAATATAATAGGTGGTGGGTAATCATTTAAAATGCCAAATATAAAATACTTAAAAAAATGTATTTAAAATGCAAAATGTTTTTCGAATCCACTTTATATGTAAAATGGATATAAATAGATATTTTAAATTTATAATATAATATAATATTATATTATATATATATAAATATATAAAATTCCTACATAATAAAAAATAAAGAAGATTAGAATTGTATTTTATGTTATACGAAGAATATTGACCTGTATTAAATGCGAAGAATACCACGAAAGTAACTTTTTAATCTCACTCTGCGCACGTGAAATAATAATAGCAGCGATTATCGGAACATGGCAATAACGTTTAACGTTACATTAAGTGGTGATAAGAGAAACGTGACCAAAATTTATAAAAATTTTTTTATTTGCTTGTCACTTTGTAAATATGCAAATTCGCAAAACGCACAAAATGACCAGTCTATAATGATTATTTCCGTCACGAGGAACATGCAGTTACAAAATCAAACCTTGAAATAAACGCATAAACGGCGTGCAAAGAGTGCACATTTTTCTCTTTTGTCGAATTTTTTTCGATAAATAAAGATTGATACCAAGTTCGCTAGCTTTCTCCGTAATGCCTCTTAAGATAAGACGACTCCGCTATCGCGCTGTCAGACGTGCACGTGGAAAAAAGCCGAGGAATGTGGAGGATCCGCGGCGCCTGGAGCAAGTGCACGCTCGTGCACATGCGTGCACGCGTACGCGGCGTCGTTGCGAAATTAGGTCGTTCGGAAATTGAAACGCTTGCGTAGGTAACCGCGTCTGAAGTTTCGTCTGATAAAAAGGAGAAGCGGAATGGTCGTGGATGCTTATCGTCCACGCACATCGACGGGGCGCCGTTGAGCAATTTTCCTCGCGCCGCCGGAAACGGGAGAGTGGATCGGCGTCGTCGATCTGTACTTCTTGAATTTTCTCGTTTCTACATCGATCATCCTTCATGTCTTTTGCGACGCTGTTGAAGATATGACACGTTAAGACGTCGAGATCGAGATACAGTGTTGCTCGCTAGATAAAAAGACTGATTGCAGATAGCACTTGTGACGCATTGTAAGTAGACCCAGTTTAAAATCTGAGTACCTGCACGTGTATTATAGATAGAGATATATCCATAGATAGATATAGATAGATATAGATTTTTGTTCAAAGTTGCAGTGGATTTAGCATAAGAGATTTTTCAAAAATATTCATAATAAAAATCTTATCAAACTTATCTATATGTAATTGTGTAAAATTGTATCGCACGAAATATTGATTTTTTTCCTTAAGGAAACTAATTAAATTCGCGCACGAAGTATATAAGCTTTATATCGATATTGCTTTCTGCTGACTCGAAATTCGTATCTTTACATTTAATTAATAAACTTCGTTGTTTCAAGTTAAACTCTGCTTCTTTTATGCTTCCATTGCTCTCACAGTGCAATGCCCTATATCGCAGTACGTGTTTTATCTAGTTACACATTATCTTTCGCTTCTACTGTCGCAGCTATAAGTCTCGTTTCATCATAATAATAACCTCGTAAAAAAAAGTCGAATGACATCTGGATAAGTTACCTCGACATAATTTCACACATTGATTTCTAGTTAGAACTCGATGGTTATCGAAGCATCAATGAGAAAAGAAATGTGAGAAACGTTTATTTTACAGAGAACCAATCCGTCACGGTGGGTTTGTATTAATACTTATTTTTTCACCGATGCTCTACTCAAGAGACAAAGTCTCAAAATTATCAATAGTAGGTATTCCACGCTTTTGCTAATCAAAAATATAAAAGCTACAAGTACATTTGTATCAATTTTTTCTCAATGGTAAAATGACGCAATCAAGCGCCGCTTAATTCTCGTGAAATTTGTTTACATGATCTTATATTAACAATATAAAACGTAACATTGTTTTATTTTGTACCATTTAAACCGAAAAACAGCGCAATAAGGGATAATGGAAAGAGGAATTTTGACACAACTACAAAGTTTAAGAAATGAATGCATTTTGCATCGAGTACAAGCAATTAAAAATATTCAATTTTCGAGCGGTATCATAATATTATTAGCGAAGTTACACACGTTGAGTCATCAACATATGTGACGTATCGCATGAAGAGATGATGAGAAGCAACGTGCGACAAAGTTACAGCCTTGGACGGACCGATAGGTGAAACGAAGTATAGATACTAAAGAACCATCTGAGATCGAAACGCTGTAAACTGTAGCCTCGGCCAACTTAGAAGTGGCCATAAACGACGTTTGTGGTAACCCATGAGTAGAGTCTCGACAAAGAGCGCGAAAGAGAAAACGAGAGATCGAGACAGAAATAGATAGCTAGAGAGAAAGAGAGGGAGAAGCGGATTTTTTAGTCGAACTTTTGCTTATGTAATCTTTTCCAATACAATTGGATGTAAAAGCAGTAAATATTAGATAACTCACGGGACGATTACGTCGAAGTTTCAAAACATAGAAAGTTAATAAACGAGGAGTGCTATGTCTTTAACGGAGATAATTGTTTTTCACGTGTTATCAACTTATGTCTCATGCGATTATCTCTTCTTCGAAAGAAATTTATATTTACACTTGTATTATATCATAGAAAACAATTTAAGTTTAATGCAATTACGTTTTATTAATTTTCAAACTAAACAGATAAGTATAAAAACTATACATTTTTAAGAAAAATAAATTAATATAAATATGTATTAACTTTCGCTGAATTATAAATGTACAGAAGTTTTAAAAAAAAATGATATAAACTTTATTATCCTACATAATGCTATTTTTTGCTAGAAAAAATATGTGACCGAATCTTGGCGTGATATAAATGTAATATTATAATATATCGATTTTCTTATAAATGTTAGATCTAAAAAATAATGTATTCCTCATTTCGCCTTTTTCCTGAGTTGAAAATGGCAAAGTTTTATTTCCTAGTTTAGATTGCATTCTATTATGTAACATTGTATATGCAACGAAAGAATCTGTAAATCATTCATTTTATGTGTGTTAGGAGAACTGCAGGAAACATTTTGCGGGTATGCTGAAGGTCGGCGATAAAAGTTCATTTCGTAAAACTGTATCACTCATAAAAGTTTCGGGATCACGATTTCAACGATGGAACCAATAGCGGAAAAGATAGGTGTCATTTTGATGGATGGGCTAGAAAAACGTTCACCAATCCTACATCTTTCTGTGCATTCTTCAAAAACCGACCAGGGCAGCAAGACCATAGTATTATGAGGCGTTTACGAGGCATTTACGAGCGGTTGCTTGGAAATTATTCCGTTACTAGTCACAATGCCTAGATTATAACGCGCAAACATTTTCTACGTTTACTCAACGTTTCTTCATCTTTGTATCTTTCTTTCTTCTAAAAACATTTGAAATAGGTTTCAGGAAGTTGCCTGAGTTTTAGAATTCTCGATCTATTTTTCTTTCTTTTTTTTATTCTGTTCGCTCACTTTACTCAAGGAAACCGCGTTAACTAAGACGATTTTCACTCGCGCGCGATCCTAGACTCTTTTCTTTAGTCGGTTTTTCATAGTCGATTTTTTGCCGATCGATCGACTGAAACGAAGAACCGACGTTTCTCTTGTTTTCAAGTTTCTCAAAGAGAAATAGAAATTGACCTTCGACGCGAGCGATATAAGGACGCCGCGAGACCGATAAAAAAAAAAGAGAGAAACGGGTTGCATGTATCAGAACATTTTTCAACAAGGACACAGTTAGAAACCGTGTAACACAGTGAATCATTACATCCTTGTTTGCCTACATTAAACAAGGATGAAATGATTCACTGTGTTACACGGTTTCTGACTGTCATTGCTGGAAAATACTTACAACTACAAAAAAAGTGTAACAGTGAAATCGCGTTTTAGAATATGTAACTTTTGCCGTTTAACCTTGTCACACTTAACACGGTCACACTTATTGTTCTAGAAATATATTTTAGACTAAAATAAAAAAATGATTTATCCGTTATTTACTTATTGTCCAAAATTATGTGTCTACGCATCTCTTGAAAGAAATCTGTTGAAAAAGAAATCTGGAAACATAAAAAAAGAAAGGATAGTTTTTTTCTTAAGAATCGTTGTAGTATCTTGGAAATATAGTGTTACTTTTACAATAATATTTTGTGCTGTTGGGGGAAATAACATTTAGAGAGAGACATTCCTTCGCGCTTTCAATTTATATTTCTTTCTCTGTCTCTCTTTCTCATAGATTGATTGATTATCTAAATGGCGCAGAAATAATCGATTTGGCGAAGAGATAGAGTTGATTTTATTACCGCAGCCATTACTTTCGCGCGAAAAGTATCGAACGTGTATATCGCGTGAATCTAATTGCTCCTACTCCTTTATCTCTGAACGGTGAAATGGGAGCAAGGTCCGAAGAGTTAGGAAGAGGCTGCTAAGATGCAATAAGTGGCTTTTAGCCAAGCGGTTGGCCAAGTGACTGACTCGCGGGAAAATAGATCGTTCCCGTGAATCAATTCGGACCAATGCGACACCGGTGCGCGAGCTTCTTCACCAATTCGTTGAAATTTTCTGATTTTGTAAAACACAAATGATTAAATGATAGAATATCCCAAATTTACAGCTTAGAAAAAACCTGTTATCAACGTCGTTTATAATTCTGTTAAATGTTAAATTTTAATATCATATTTTTATGACAATTGGATGACTTACATAAATTTTTCTGATTTAACGCAATTAGAGATTACACATTTAAACATTTTAGATATTAATATATATATATTAGATATTTAGACATTTAGATATTAATATTCTTTTAAACTAATGTAAAATATTAAAAATTTGTTAATCGGTATAACAAAAAATTTTTTAATGACCTTTTAAAATAATTAATCCATAAAAAGTTTCAGAAATATTTATTGAAAAATAAATTGCGAAAAATTATTCTTTCGAACAGATAGAAACGTAGCACCTGAGGGGTTAATTAGCTATAGAATTTAATTGGCACCGGTGCGTTATTCACAAAAATCCAGCGGACTACCATTCATCAGGTTATATTTGTTCGTGCCCGGTAAAAAGAGAGTGCCGTTTCCTTTGCGACTACTTCCCGATGAGGAGGGCAGGAAGCCTTCCACCTTCTCACTTCCCACCTTAACAACCAAACCAACCTTTGCCGAGCTTCCACGCCATGTCTAGTCTCCTTTTACTCGTGCTTCTCACCGTGTCTTTCAATGATGGCTTGGAACACTGTGCCATAGGGAACGTTTGGTTACTTTACTTTACTTTCAATTTCGTTTCGTCGGCACTCACGGTACTCTGGCAGTTGAGAAAATTACATAAGCGGGCAAGCGGAGTCTGCACTGCGCGAAGAAAAGGGAAGGGTCGGTCGCGGGGAGCCGTGTCGAAATAATAGTAGCCACACTTATTATATACTTGCGGCTAGCGCTAACTTCGGCTTAGGCATTTTGCTGATGATCACTCCCGAGATAAGGAAAAAGATTATGGAGCATAATTTTAACGCGAACGATGCGAATGAATATAAAATATTCCTAATATGGCTAATTGTATGTAAATAACTATTGTAGATATGCTCTTTCTATTTGCACATAATTCTAAGCGATAATCTTCACAAAGTTTGATATCTTCTTGACGATTGAAGTATATTTAACTATGATATTTTTTACATCAAGATTCGAATTGTCCGTAACTATCTTTGTATGTAAATTTATTTTAGTTTATAAAAACAAAAACATGGCTTACGGTATAAAAAGACATTTTATGGATCGATCAGGTTGAGTTAAAAAAAAAACAGGCTTGCTAGAGATCACTTTTTACCGTATTTTGTTGTTGCTCGCAGTAACGCTAACACGGCCCAAAGAGTGTCGCGCACGACGCATTTAGAAATGATGTTCTCGTTTCAAGACGAGAGTTAAGGTCGGCCTCGAAGTTCTCGCGCCTTGTCGATCTCGTAGTGACATAATGACGACTGCACCCTCGTATAGGATTAACTAGGATTACTGTAAGAACTGTTATTGAACGCTTGCTATCGTAACTTTGCTACCGATAGCATCAGTTGCAATTAAAGAGCCCATTTTTAGAAAACGTGTAGAGAGAGAGAGAGGGAGAGGCTGCTTGTGGATAGAAGTCCAAGGACTAAGAAATTAAACATTATTTGTTATTTCCTTCATGCAAAATACTCCAGAGATTGGAAATCTATTTCGCTGTGTAAATGAAGACGAAGCAGATCGTGGTATATTATCCGAGTATTTTTTATGGTGTTTACTTGTTGCTACATTCTAAAACTCCAAGAGATAAGGGCGAAGAAATAAGGTGACGGAAATAAGGAAGAAGCGTTTTCTCTCACGAACACTGTACATATACGGCCCTGCCATATAATCAGGCGGTCTGTCGCAATCGTGCACAGTGCGTGAAAACGCGTGTCCCTCGGTTCACGCAGTCGACGTGCACAAGCGTAAGCGCGTGCAAGCAACTATTTATAGAAACGACGAAGATGAAGTATAAGTAGAAGTCAAGGAAGGTGGAAGGCCAAGAAGAAAGCACGTTGCGACCCCAATTTTCCTCGGCCCGTAGACCTCCGTCGATCTGTTTTCTCATCAAATGACTTCTTTATCAATACTTGACCAATCATTTATTGATACTAGTGGAAATTTTTTTTTGTTAATATATGAACTATTTCTTCAATAATAGCATTTCAAACGTTACGATAACTTTAGCCTATAATGATTTTAATGAGTATATACGGTTTTTTACATATATTTAAGATATAAGAAACAATATTTCACTATCAACATTCTCATTATTATTATTATTATTAATATCACAATTTCTAAGAATTAGAGCAAGAGCAATTCAAAATTAATTTCTTCTTTAAAGAGAAAAGAACAGAAAAAAATTATTTAAAAAATCAAATATATTAATAATCTTAGGTGATGCAGAAAGTAAAATATTTCAAGAATCTAAATGTGTGGGAAAGTATTTGTAGAATGTATAGAGATACCTCCCTATAATCTAACATTTATCTTGATTTAAAGCTATAATATTTCAATATTGCGTACTTGTAGAAAACGATCGCCAGTGAAACGTATCAGTCTTCGTCAAGAATTCGGAAAAATGTCGTCGATTGAGAAAAAATGAAACAAGATCACATTGGCCTGACCTATTTCTCGTCGTACAATTGCATAAACGCACTCGCGTAAGCTCACACGCGTATTTATAGATGAGGAAGGTCGGGAAGAAAGCGCCTAGACTGTTTGACCGTTTGGCAAAGGCAGCTGCCGAGCAATCATCCAGGCGGGTCACTAATAATATCACCCAGCGTTGTGTAACGATATTCGTTGCGTATCAAGGGGAGAGAAACAATGTCGCTCCTAGTTAATAAAAATGTAAAATTTTCAGCGTGATGTGTGACGGTATTATAACTTTCTAAATGAGAACTCTTAGATTGTTTTTAAACGCTATCGAGCTTATTCGCGGATGCGTTATGAAAATTCCTTACATTTTTTTTAGAGATTGAAGAAACAATCGAATGTGACTCTATGCAATAGAAACACACAGATTCATAGATATAAATTTCTCTTAGAAAATATATACCAAAGAAAAAAAAACTTAGTTTACACCAAAATTCCAGTGCAAAAGAAGTATATTTCTATGTTTATTTTATTTAATTCTATACACTGTTAAATCTATAGTGTCAAATTTAACCTAACGTGAGAAGCCACTGCTTCTACTAAATATATCGTTATTTTTTTACCAAAACGATAGTTAAATTTGATACTATATCGTGTCAATTTGACACTATATAGTGTTAAATTGACACGGTATAGTGTCAAATTAGGAACAGTGGCGATTCACGTTAAGTTTAATTTGACACTATAGATTTAACAGTGTAGTACTGAATGACATTTTCGATTATAGTTTTTATAGAAATAGGGATTCCTGTGATGTGTTGATCACTTTCGTAAGAAAGTGTTATCTAATATAAAGTTTTTTGGGCGATGACGGATTATCGATGCTAGACAATGTAACACAGAAATCAACTTCCAACTACATTAGAAAAGTATGTTGTACATGTGTCTTTTAAATCAGCGCGGATACTCATATGTTAATGGATCATTTTAATAAAGTAGACACATTGCGATAGATTAATTTATTTATAAAGACGCTCATGTTAATGTAAAAACAATGAAATATTAAACAAGGTCAATGATCGAGCCAAAGATGGTTGACAAATTACAATACTTATTTAATCGAACATACAATTTAAAATCTATGTAAAAATATAAAAATATGAAAGATCATAAAACATAAAATCAAATATAAAATTAATAAGACGTTTCGGGACTACCGGTCCTTCTTCAATTATACGTTAGATGATAAAATGTTCATTAAATTCGGTGAGACATTTTCGGATGTATTATATATTGTATTACAAGAAATGCGTGGATGATATTCGCAATGAAGAGACCTTACGTATTAATTGTTGAAACGCTGATGTCATCTCAAAGGAGGTGTAATAAGATCTTTTATATTTTTACATAGATTTTAAATTGTATGTTCGGTTAAATAAATATTGTAATTTGTCAATCATTGGCTCGATCATTGATCTTGTTTAATATTTCATTGTTCTTAAATTAATTTATATTATTAGGGAATTTCTATAAGTTCATTCTGATGGTGACCTAATTATGATCAAAGCATACCTATATATTTAATTATAATAAAATTTGGATCTATTTGTTGCGCGAAAAAGACCTTGCGATTATGAGAAATAGCTTATATGCTCCTGTTTATTTTTTGTTTTATAATAAAGCCATTTCTTTATTTTTTTATTTATATTTCTATGTATTCTATTTTTCACTATTCTGATAAATTTTATTGTCCAATTGTAACAAAGTAACCTTAAATAACAGTAATTCTCATTTATTTTCTATAACGATTAATTTTCTATAATGATACATTCAGTCAAAGCCATATATAAATGATAATATTAATAAAATACTAATATGAAAATAATAAAACATAAAACGTTTCTTCACAGCTAGGCTTTTCATTTTAAAGGGAACTACTTTCAGGCTATCTACATCCGCTCTAAATTGGACTTCAGAAGCATATGTGAACTCTAAATTTCATACATAGTGGTCTTTATCGTGCGGAAGTTTTGCCGGTACCTCGGCTGCCGAAAGCACGTAATTCTTGCGTTTGTCGCCGACCTATTTCCCAGTAAGAAACATCTCACGCTCGCGTAAGCTCGCGCGTACTATACACGCGTTTTCTCTCGTGTGCGTGTATAGGCACGCACGTAAGTGTATTTATAGACAAGGAGGAAGGTCGCGAAGAAAGCGCGCGGCTAGACGCGCCATTCGTTTCGACATCACGTTTCCGGCGCTGACCCATTTCGTCCCTCGATTCTTTTCAACATCGGCCCAGTCAGCTCTCTGACCCACTTCAGGCGCAGCATGATAGTCTCACGTACTTTTATTCCGACAGCATTCGTCGCTTCTAACGACCACGAGAGCGGTGGCTTGCGCGTGCGAGTTGCGCTTATTGAATTTGTTAATTCGTGAACATAGTAAAACAACTAAAAAATATAGATTTAGGAAACACAAAACTTTTCACTGATCTTTTTCATAATTTACAATGGAAATTTTCCTTTTATAAAAATACTTTTTTCCTTTATGTTTTATAAAATTAATGGGGTAAAGTGGAGTAATTTAAATAGGTTAACAGAAATTTGTAAATTGTATGAAAGATTAAGATTGCATAGTGTATTCAATGAAACATACAAAATATACATTATTGCGTACAATATGCGACCTCAATCTTTTACGCAATTTACAAATTTCTGTTAACCCATCAAAATTATCCCGCTTTATTTTATAACTGTATTGATATACTTATTGTATCATGTTATGCAGTTAATAAATCATTATGCCTATTACATTGAGTTTGTAAATTTGAATCTTTACAAAGGAAAATATTTTCTAATGCAATCGATTTTTAAAAAATCATTCAAACTAAATTATTATTTATGATGAAATATACAAACCGATCAAACATTTATCTGGAAGTGATTTAAGAGAGCATTTCATCTGTATATAAAAATTAAATTCACTGCAGTATTTATGTGCTAAAAAAAATTTATAATTATGTTATTATATAAATAATACGATTTTGAAAGAATTATGTCTATTATGTTAAGTGAAATTTAAAGAGTCATGTTTCCAAAATTGAGTTGCATTGAATTAGAGATCAACTTTCGTTTCTTGTAAGTATTATTTCTTAGTTGATTCATGCAAATTCATCAGAATTAAACAGTAGGTATGAATTCGGCTTAATTGATTAAGCAGACGAAATATTTCTGGAACAGTCATTGAAACGTTGGGAGCGAATAAAGCCCATGCTGTTATACAATTGCGTAAGAAACGTAGTTTTAAGGGTTGTAGTTGTAAGAATTAATCAATCACAGTCAAAGATGAGGAAAATAGGGGGGGTTAAAATATAAGGATGGTGATTGGTCAATTCTTACGATTAAGATCGTTTACGCAATTGTAGAATGGGCTTAAAGTATCCCAATGCCTGACTCAACTGAAAAGCAGGCAAAGTGTGTGATTCTTTTTCTCTCTCAGCATACATTTACTTACAACCATGGTCTTAGCACTTGACGACCTATTTCCGTGACAATTGTGAGCACGCTTATATTGTGCGCCACGCGCACACGCATAATGCACGCACCTAAGCTATCGTGCTGGTAATGTGTCTCGTAATCAAGCGGCGCGTGATCTTACAGGTTGGTACAATCGTGAAACACTGTGACGGCGGTCTGTTTCGTCGTAAAATTATCATTTTTCACCCGTATATGGCCGTGCCAAGGGATACTATATGTGCTGCGAAGAACAACGTTGAATTGAGGGGAAACGGTTTGCTTAAGAAACGAGTTTCATTTAGAATCAGTAGGATTTAATTAGTGAAACCGAGCTTCAGAAATGCAAATTTTAATTTTGTCAAGTATCATAAATATATTAAATCAGTAATGAACAAATTTTGTTCCTTCTCTATAAGACAAAAATTTGACATAATCCATTAATTTTTTAAATATTCATATAAATAAAGACTAATATAAAGATAATTATAACTAAAAAATTAATTTCCTTAATTTATGTATATATAAAATTTGACTTTTTTATATTTTAACATAGTTTTTATATATTAAAATAAATTGTATATTAATACATATTAAAAGCGAAAGAAACTTTGCAATCGCCATAACTTTTATCTAATATCTCAAAGGATTGCAACCTACAATTCGCATACCACTCTATATTAGATTATATATTTTTTTAGCTTTAGCGCAACTTTAAAGCAAATTTGATGAAATAATTGATTTAAATGTACGAATCTGCAAAAATTTAAGTAAATTTTAGTTTTTTCCATTAAAAATAATATAATATGCCAAATATCGAATATGAAGAAGTTAATTGCAAGTAGCTATTTTGCACACGTTTTGCCGAATATAAAAAAAGGCACATGTATTACACTGTTAAATTTATAGTGTCAAATATAACCTACCGTGAGTCGCCACTGCTCCTACTAAATATATCGTTATTTTTTATCAAAATGATAGTTAAATTTGACACTATACCGTGTCAATTTGACTCTATACAATATCAAATTAACACTATAGTGTCAAATATAACCATTGTTTTAGTATAAAATAACGACATGATTGAGTAGGAGCAGTGGCGACTCACGGTAGGTTAAATTTGACACTATAGATTTAACAGTGTAGAAACATACGTATCGTCCGCTTTTCTTCGTAAGGATACTTTGCAGAGAGGAGTGAAAAAACGACAAAAATTTTCCATTTATGTTTTATAAGCTACACGTGCCGAACTCAAGGCCGTTCTACTTTATGCAAATTATAGTTCAGAAATTTAATGGTAGCGATAAGATTCACAATGTTGCTTTTACGCTATCTCTAAGATGACCTCTTTATAATATGGCAATATCGACATAGATATTTTGTGCACAATGACTTTAAGCGCTTTCTAAAATGTGTGCAGTAGTTTGTCATTGCTTCGTCATGCATACACAATTGCATTTTACATAAGCAACAAATTGTAGCGCATTTGTGCAACATTAGCTAAGACATTTTCATATGTAACATTGCTAAGTTATGCGACTGGATATAGTCACGTTAAGGTTGGTCATTTTCATGAAAATATACCAATTATATTATATTGGCACATTGTAGCAAGTGTAGCATATCAATTTGTTTTTCTATAACAATAAATTCTTTCAACAAAACAAATCTCAAAAATTGTTTAAAGTTTGCGATGTATTACGTAATATTATCAAAGCAGAAAACCTTAAAATTGAAACTTATTTTTTAGTGTCTTTATAATTTATGAGAAACTTAATTGAATCAGAGATTCAATACAATCGAATTAAAATTATTTGAGCAAAATTTTAATTAAAATTATATTAATTTAATTACCGGAGTCGATTATATTCAAGTTATAAATATTGTTTATATAATACTTTGCAATTCTGTAACGAACGTTGTTTGCATTATGTAATGTTCCTACAAAAATTGGAAAATGTCGAGCACGGTACAATGTATTACATTCTAACAAAATGTGATTAAGGAGTTTGGCTGTAAATGATAAAGCACTAACGTCATGAGGAATTGTTGCACGCCATAAATGGTGTCTTGCTATTACGACAGTGACGCTAATGATAAGGCAACATTTTACTAGGTTCGTGCTATTATCATATGGCACGTGCACGTGTTAACCCATAAGCGACTCAGTAATTAATGTAAAAAATAATGCGTTGCGCTATTATCTTAGGGCCAATCAACAGTTTGTACAATATAACATATACTTTTCTGACTTAAATATGGGTTTTTTGTGGTGTCAAAGCTATTTACACTGATTCAACTTAACATGTTATACTTAAATCACGTTTTACCATTTCAAATCATGCAGACAAACACTAAAGCATTTAGTAAATATTATGAGAAACCATACTTGCAAAATATATATACAAATATATGAATAAAAAGGAATATAAATTATTCAAATATTTACAAGTGCTCACATTATAAATGTTTTTCTATGAATTAAGATAAAAAATGTAATTAATAATTCTATATATTAATAATTCTATATTGTTAATAATATTTCCTAGTTACACGTTCTCTCACTATACATGTCAATTATTGCGAAGAATATTCTCGAAGCTTCAGTGATCGAGCTGGTTAAGACTCTCGCCCCGGAAAGTTGAAAGGTTCCAGGTTCGAATCTTGGCTGAGGTAATATTTTTCGCAATAAGTTCTTTACCAAATTAATTTAGGGGGTATTATTTCATATATAGGAATTTCCAAATGTTTCGGCTTCTCATCATATTTATATTATTTAGGGTCTCAGATCGATTGTGGTTAATGTCCGAATGTTTCGGCGCACAGTCATATCTGAGATAATTAAAATTTAAAAAATTAAGAATATAATTATATTGTATTCATAACATCTAACTTTGGCCGATCATTGGCGCTCTCTAATGTATATTAATTCTATATTTATAAATTTATATATTTCAAAATGCATATTTAAATTTATAATCGGAAATATTGATAAAATATTCATCTATACTTCTTAAGGAAATTAAAAATTAATGAAGTTCTCTTTTTACATACCTACTATTTTATATGATTACGTTGAAAGATTAACTGCCGATTTTCTGCGCAGTACTAAGAATTGAAAGTCAGTTCAATGTAATATTAGTAATAGAAAAACCGTTATAGAAGTAGGAAAAAACTTCAAAAAAATTTAAAATAACAGTTTATAACACAGTTTATCTTTCATCGAAAGGTGACTATTCGACAATGGATGCATTCAGTACTACAATTGCTCATTGAACGTTCATGGTACTGAATACATCCAATGAAATTACAAGTTAGTTTTTGTCGTACGTGAACGTTGAAATTGAAATCGTATTTTTTTGTCCAATGATGTATATGGCACTTTTTCATCCATTTTTTTTTTCAATCCAATGATATATATGACAATTATTCTTAAAATAAATTGACATTACTTGCTTGTATTCTGTTTATACAAAAAAATGACAAACTTGTACAGAAAAATAGAATAAAGAAGTCTATCCCCCACTTTAACAAATCATAAGTCAAAATAGAGTAAAAAGGAAGGACAGTGAGGAAGAGTATTAATTCGACAAAGTTATTGTTAGATGACCTTAAAATTATTGTGAGACGTTAAGTTGTAATATAATATTATGGCATTGTCAAAAAATCTTTTTGTTGGTAATCTGACAAAAAGGATATTGCATTGTCTCTCTACGGGAGATAAATGCGACACGAATCGACAGGTTGAGGTCAAAAGATATATCGAATCTGTTTTATGTATTCGGGTTGTGTTCGAATATTAATTTTTTAATTCCATTTAATATTATCTTAAAAATTAAATATACTTTTTATGAACCTGATTATGAATAAAATTTTGAAGAGATATGTTATATTTTGCTTTACTTGTTATCCAACGGAAACTATTCGTCTTTTACTCACTTCTCAATAAATGAGCATTGTCAATGAATATCATTGCTTCTCATATTTGAATTAACTGTCAAAAACAAATACAGGTTTATTCGACTCATTATTAACTCATTTATTAATAAAATTAATAAAAATTAATGAAATATAATATATAAACGTTTACAGAAATTTAAAGTATTAATGTGAAAATAAATGTAGAAAATTAAAGATTAAATAATAACATTTAGCCATTTGTATGAGTAAAATTCGTTGACGAATGAATTTATCGTAATTATGAATCTTTACAAATACTAAGAAACTTAGACAAAATTTTGTTTTTTTATGTATATCTACACAAGCAACAATTGGACGTTCTTGGACATCCTTCGACGTCCGAAATATGTCCTGAAAAGTCCAATTTATGTCACTGTATGTTAGACGCCTAAAATACGTTTTAAGGACATTGCTTGGACATCCTATAATGAAGTTATTTACAGATATTTTAGGGATGTCCAAGATACGTTGCTAATATATGTTTAATTTTCAAGCAGTGCGTGAACAGTCGTCGTCAGCAAAGTCCGAGGATCAAGAACTATCAAATAACTTTATATACATTTATCTTAGAGCTCAACAACCGTTCGGTGTTCTTCTATTTGTTTTCAACAATTTATTGATCAGAAAAGGTGAATAATTTCCGAATTATCTGTGCCATTCGAGATTGGACGTACTAACGACGTCTATTAGACGTCTTTGGGCGGTACATTGTACGTACGAAAGACATTTACGGGATTTAGTTTGGACGTCCATACGACGTCGAAATGTTGCTTGGGTAATAGTATCGGTAATTTATTCAATTTGGATTCTGGAATGTATAATATTCATGCGAGGGAGACGTGCCCTCGCCTTTCGATGAGTAAGGTGTTCGGGAGCTCCGTCAGCCAAGAAACTGGTGCGTTTATTTATATCGTTTAAAGAGAAGCAGACGCAGAGCTCCGTGTGTGTGCACATGTGTACGTGATGTATACTTACAACCATACCTACGTTTCCCAGACAGGCAGCTCTCGGCAGCTTTCTTCTGACATAACCGAATGAAGGCGCGGGCCGCGGTTATGCAATTCGAAAGTGCCCGCCTTACTTTACGTATCGCGCCGAGGATACGCGGTACCTTATGAAGGAGTGTACCATTAGGCCCCGTACTTTTACTCAACATCGTAGTCGCGAATGAAAAGATTGAATAGGAACGAATATTTAAAAAAAGAGAGTAAGAGAGCAACCTGCTCGTGAAGATAATTGGATTTCGTTCAAATTTAAGGTGGAGAACCTAAGAGCTGAGAATAGAACACACACACATAGAAAATCCTTGTCTCTTTTAAACAGAAGATTACCTGTAAAGTAAATTAAAAAGAGATATTAGTGTATAGAAGACATTTATAATAAATCATATTTTTTACATAATAAAAATATTTTGTCTTAAATAATTTTTTATATACAATTTTTTAATTTCATTCAATAAAAGTTTCCTGATAAAAGATTACTTTTTGTTCTCTATATATTTTTTTAAGTTAATATTTTATAATATTTTTGTTATATATAAGATTATCATTTACTTGACAATCTTATAGAATTTTGAAACGAAAATCCTAATACCAAAATTTCGAGGCTGTAATAGTTTTTGATTGTAAGCATTTAAAGCCAACGTATCATACACTTTTAGACGTAAACTTTAATTCATGCGTTCAGGTGTGGTACAACAAAAAATGTTAATTACCCCTGAATACGTGAACTTTAAGCATTATTCGGTAACTTCGAATTGCTTATAATTAAAAAATTATATTATAGCTTAGATATTTTGGTATTAGAATTTTTGTCTCAAAATGATATCAAGAATCATTAAGCTTGTTACGATCTTTACCGGACATCCTATATATATATAGAGATGACATCCTATATATATTCTATAATTAAATAACAACGTATAATTTTGAAAACATATTTCACAAGAAAATATGATGTAGAGTATTTTTTGTTTACTCGCAGATAAAATAAGTAAACCAATAAGAAGTAATAAGCCTTATGATTACACACAAACAAATTTAGCTCGCTCTATTTTTATCTATCTGTAAATTGAATATGATTTTCCTTCTCTCTCTCTCTCTCTCTCTCTCTCTCTCTCTCTCTCTCTAATTTGACGATCACGATTGCTTATACTGAGCCAGAAATGTGATCAAGATGTTTCGAGGTTATCTCGGTGAGTTAAGAAGATTGACCATATGCGATCAGTTGAAAAAAGTAATTAGGTTTTTTATGATATGTTATTTACATTTACATTACGCGACTCGAAGAAATGCAGATAAATAATTAATTATTACTATCGTAATATACTCTTATGTATATAACGCATCTTTTATACAATAGTATTAATTATATGACCATTACTGTTTGTCTGAAGAAAAAGATACAGGCAATCAGTATAATATATAGTCGATATGAAATATATAGAGACGATTATTTTCCTAAGATCTTCAAATACAGAATAATGTTAATTCTAATATATATTACTTACTTTTTTATAATAATTATTATGTAAAACGTAACGTTTACATTTTATAGGACTGACAATATTAACAAACCTTTTAATATTGAGACAATTGGTAATGTCCCAAAGATAACTAGTAAATTTGTAACTGTTTTCTTCATTTTTATGGAGATGATTCGCGTTCTTGCTGCTTTCAGTCGCGATGCGCGGTTGTAAAAAAAAACTTTGAGGACAAAGTGTCTTCCGACGGTAGTTATGTAACACCGATGCAGGTCCTCGTTGCGAGAGCCCGTCTGGTACTATATTAAACGGTAGGATGCGAAAGGCGGTTGTATGCCTACGGAGGCACACGGGCCGGCGTGGTGCACGCGTGTTACAATGTAAAGCCTGCGAACGGTGAAAGTGAGCAGTGCTTTCCCCCGCAAGACGGCTCACGTCTCTTCGATGGTCTCCTTTAAACGCATGCATTACGTCGTTATGTCATAACCGACGCGAATGAGCGCGTGAAGGTGCGCACACGTGTGCACTGTGCGCGCGAGCGTATTTTACTTTACGTGCCTTTTGGAAATATGTAAAAGTGCCTTTTCATGTTGACGCTCGATGTTCATTTTTAGCGTCAAAACAGGTCACGTGATCAAAATTAACGCCTGATATTTGTTAATTTTGATCACGTGATCCGTCGTTTTGACGTTCGACGCTTTTAACGTCAAAATAAATCACGTGATAAAAGCTAATGAATATAAGTGTCAATTTTGATGACGTGTTTTGACGCTAAAAATGAGTCAGCATGAAAAGGCATTTTAAGGATTTTGTTATTCCTTCGAAGAGTCACGTGCGAATACGCAAATTTCCGATAAGCGATAAACCAGCGTTGATCTTTGGCGAAATTTTCTATTTTCATTACTTTTGAATATTGATAGACAGACGCACGTAATTCTTATCAGTAATAATTTCAGTTAGCACTCTTACCAGCATTCTCTTTCCACTGTAATATTGTTAACGATCACGTTTGACACATACTAGTATATACCAACTTGTTTAAAGACACAGAAGTAGCTTCTTTGATAATAAGAAATTGCTGGTTGTACATTATATGTGTAAGATGTTTCGAAATATTTTTACATTTTTCATAATTTCGTGATACGCTTTCATGCGCATCTTTTTCTCTGACGTCAATAGACGACGTGGTGCTATGCCGGAGAAGGAACAAGTATAGGCGGAGGGTTTCGCAAACCCTTCCACGGCGACGTAATGGGTGATTGGTTAAACAGTCCCTGGTCTTAGAAAGTAAACCGGCCAGGGACTTTTTTTTTCGTCTGCCATTGTGAATCGTAGGTCATTATAATCATCTGAGCATCCTTCATGAAAAGTCGACGTGACCACCGAAAATAAAATTTCGTAAGCGCGTTTCTAAAGTCTAACAAAACTTTCGGTCTTTTATGTAAGAGAACTTGCCAATAAGATTCAACATTGATAAGAATAGCCTGAAAAGCCGAAGCATACTAAGTGATCGATTTAAATACGTTTAAATTTTTTTATCGCATGTCACAAAAAAGGACGTCGTTGAACGTGCTATAAATGATTAGTGATTAATGAACTTAAGTTCATTAAAGTAGATTTACATTTAAAATAAAATTTATTGAAGAATAAATTTCATATTGAATATGAAAGCACTTTAATTTCCATTTCTTTTTTATTTTTAAATGTAAATCATCAAGAATATATTAGTACATATCTGTTTCAATACTAAATACTGTTTTCGTATAAAATTTCGATAAAACTTCGTGAATTCCATCGGATTTCGTAAAGCATGATTTAATTTTTGAAAAAGCCTACTGTGCTAATAAAAGTTAGTGCTTCTACGGTTTTATGACAGCAGGAAACCAATAAATTTTTACCATCCGCTTTCGGTGCAGTCGCGCGCGAACGATAAAGCCGCGTGCTTCTATCGCGCGGTTTCACGTGTATTTTTGCCCCATGGCAGCGACACGCAGCATTGCTCGAAGCCTGAATATTAGGCAATCTAACGCGTCCAAGGCTAGCTGAGCCTTGAGCCGCCTTTCCAAGTGTTTCACTAACCCGACCGTTCGCTCGATCGCGACTACTGTCCTGCGTCTCTTTACGATTAGCTTCACGATTACTCCTCAGCCTTCAAATCTTTATCAAAGATCACATAAGGACGCATTATCGCCGTTATATAACGTTGTTGTATAACTTTCTCCAATAAAACTGTACCTATTTTCTTTTTATCGAAAGATAGCTAATCATTTCTTAGATAAAGCTCTACAATTTTGTTTTCTTTATGTAATACTTTATTGACTAACAGAAAGAAATAGAGAAAAAGAAAGAGAGAGAGAATGCAAACATATTTACAATTATTATTTGATTCCTTCTATCATTGATATTTTAAATGATAGTAATTGCAACTAAGTTGGGACAACAACGATCACACTTTTGGTTTTGAAAATCCGAAATGGCTTATCCCGGATCACGGCATGACGCACTAAGAAATTAATTTTATTAAGTAAGATGCGGATGACACGTAGGTGTTCTACGATTAAGGAAAATGATCGGACACGTTCGTATCCGATCACATACACAGTATCCGACAGTATCCACATTGAAAAATATTTATTATTCATTAACAGTTACGAATGAAAATAATAGTTATTGTTAAAAGTTTCTGTACTTGATAATTAATTGGTAAAAAAATATAGATCAAACAAAATATTTTTGTATTAAAAAAATTTATTAAAGAAGAGCTTGCGTCTATGATTTGGCAAAATGATGGCGAATCGTTAACAAATTCATTTTTAAATTGATATTTAATGACAAAAGACAACTAATTCAAATTGATCTTTATATTAATATTTTATTTTTGTCAAAAATGATAGAAACAGTTTATTGCGTATCCTGCAGGGTTACATTTGGACATTGAGCCATAATCTATTTCAGCTGTCCGGTCACTGATGAGACATTGACGCGTTCTATTATTTGTTTAAATATTTCAATTAATAATTGTTATAAGTGGGTTCAAATAACTTTTCTTTGTTCAAGAGAATCTTAAGTTTTCAAATGAATACAAATATTTATCATTCATGACAAAATGCCTTCTAAACTGTGCAATGTTTTATAAGTTTATACCTCGAATTTATGATATGTGATAAAAGATTTGTGAACATGTTGGAGATATAAGCTAAAGAATTATCTCAACTCAGTTATGCAACTGCGTTGGACGATTGCTCAGGGCTTCATATTCAAACTTGTTTGAACACTGACTGCTATACTTCAGCAGATTTTGGCGATGTAGATACTGTTTGTACAATGCGTAAGTTTGTTTTACTTGATTAATTTTAATTCCGAATATTAGCTGAAGATGACTCAAACCGAGAGTCGAAACGTTCTAGATTAAACCTTTATTGAATAACTCCGCATTACTAACAACTTGCGTGTTGACTCCTGTTTTTAATTCTTATTTACAAATATTTATACAAACCTTTTTAATATTATAAATTATATTATTTGTGACAACCTACACTTAAACGTCCAATCACTGGGACATTTATCTTAAATTATAATTTAATTCTTTTATTGTATGCTGGTGGAGGCTCAAACTAGAGCCGAACCGTTCAAATACTTTTGTTAAAATTAAATGTACTAAAGAAAATATGTATCACTTTCTGCGTCGACTTCTTAATGCCTACTTCATCTCTTAATGTTAATTTTAAATGTTTTTTTCAATTTAGAAGATCATAATATCTTTAGACTTTGATCTTTGCTTTCGGCTATAGATCGAGCGATAGAGCACTAACTGAGTGAACTTCATAACATTGTATTCCTACGCCTTACACGTACTCTCACGCGGTTCATTGATTTCGATTTTATCTTCAATGGTACCGATGCCATATCGACGCCGATAAACCATGTACGCGTCTTTGGCCTGCTTGTTCATTGCGATTCGGATCTCCAGCTCCGGTCGGGGAACCAGTTTTTCCGACTCGGATGAAAGACCGGTTAGATCGCACGACGGTTTATGTAGCTGTCGAAGTCCGATTGTTTTACTCGGTCTAACTGGAAAGCACGATAATTGCTATTTAAGATGAAGACCAGCGGGACAAAAAGTTGCATCACCGCGCCTGGTCGCGATGCATTATCCGTGAACTCATCGCTAAATGCACGATATTTTATAATAAAAACAATGAAGCGATCACGATTTTTCGCATATTCTAAAGGCCGCAGCACAGACTTTTGCATAACGCATAACGCATAGTGCATGAACGAATCAACCAATCAGAATCCTCCTTTTCCTCCCATTTCACGGAAAAGAAGAATTTTGATTGGTTGATTCTGTTATGTACTATGCATTATGCGTTATGCAAAAATCTGTGCTGCAGCCTTTACAGTATTAAAACAATATAATTTCATAAACACAGTGTAAAGTAATGTATTATACATAATACACGATGATACAATCCAAAGAGAAAATTTCAACTTTGATTAAAAGACTTTATAAAATAATTTCGTTAAGCGTACTATAATTTTTTAAAATTGCATAATAGTTATTTCGTATTAAACAGGAAAGATAAATATTGTTATACACATATATATTCTTAATAAACATTTTTATTGGTCTTCGGTATTAAAATAAAATAACATTTTCAGGCACTAAAATGTCTAATTTACTTTTAGATTTTTTTAAATTTCAAAAATTTTCCAGGAAAGCTATCTTCAAATTATACTATTTTTACCATTAATATAACAAAACTAATATCTTTTGAAACCTGACAATTTGTTATCAGAATTACCCTAATTTAGCACGTGCTTCTCGAATCGTTTAATATTCACCGAAGTCGTAATGTCACACAACGATCGATTTCTATTTGAGGAACACAAAAGACCGGCTGTGTGAAAACGTTTCCTCTGTTACAACAAAATAATGTAATTAGCTTCTTGTCCGACTGCTATCTTTTTGTCCCCACCAGGCATTTAACGTTTGTTTCCTACCAACCGGACGCGAGGACGAGTGTCCCGTGCTCGAATTATGTAACGCCGCACTTTCGTCGGCGCCTCTTATGTCAGTGCGATCGTGCGCCGTGCGGCTGCGGCGCGTTGGTGAAGCATCGATAATTCTTTCCTTTTCTTTTTCCGTTCATAAAATTAATTTTCCACAACGACTGTCGATTGTACGAGAGATTGTAAAACTGGCATTATTCACCTTGATGAGAATACTGTCATAACGCGCGTAATACTTAACGTAATCCCGTAATTTCTGCGCATTTATCAATATGCATTAAAGATCGATTTGTATGTACATATAATTCCGTCATATAACACGATAATTCTTCAGTAACATCATACGCTTGTCGAATCTTTTCGTAGAGAAAGACAATTAAAAGTTAGAAAAAATAAGAAGCATGTTTTTTTTATCTTGAAATTAATATAATATATTTGCATAAAAAAATCTCTCTCAATCTGATATTTTGGAACTAATGAGTACCCAATTATAGGACTTAAAAAGATAATTTAATTTAAAAAATTAATATAATATTCTTTTCTTTTTATTTTTTTTTTTAGACTATAAATTGATTTATTACTTTAATTCGGAACATTAGTACTAACACACACAAAATATGCATTTGCGTGCTGTGGATTAATGAATCGAGCGAGGATATTACGCACCGTCACCTGTTAATATTACGACATTAAAGCTAATATCTATTGTCAATATTTATTAAGTCAAAGAGAAAGTTTTGTGATATCGTAATGCCACCAATGATCCATGGTGGCGTAATGAGAGTGGGGACGTCGTTCGGCCTTTCACCCTGCCGAATATTCACATTATTCACAAAGCGGACGTAATACCTCTTAAATTGTATCAGATCTGCATCATTAATTTTTTACAATTACAAATTTTTACAGTAATAGATATTTATCTATAAATTAAAATAATAATAAAAGGCTAGAGAAATTTTGACTCATTGTTTGTGCGTTCTTTGTGATGTTTTACGTTAGATTTAACAAGATAAAGAGTGGTTACTGTCTGCACGCGTTAGACGATAATAATTATTAGAGGAGAAGGTGGTATTATGGTCAGTGTAGGTATAATGGCTCTCTTAATATCTCCATTATTAAGTGGCGAATTCTAGTGATTACTTTCGGAATTATTTGTTCAGTAGCTCACTGTTATATCATAATACTAATATGCCAATATATAATACTCAGCATTTATTATAGTGCATTTTTATTCTCAAGCATCTCGAAACGTTTTAAAGGTACATTTTACATATTTTACATTTATCAATCATACATATTTCCTCATTCTTCTTAAACTTGATCGTATTATCACACGAATATATATACATTTTAAGTATACTGTTTGTTATTTAACATTTTATTTAGCTGTATACGTTTTGAATTATGCAAAGTTAAACAATAATGACATTTTAATGACCCTTTAAATATGATTATTGACGGCTTCTCTTTTTTGAGGTTTTTCATTTCAAAATAATTATTCAATATATGTATATTATTATGTTACAAGTATATAAATTTTTATGAGCAGCCTATATATAGAAGAAATATATATGTATTTCTTCGGTAATGTATATATTAGGTTGATGCAAAAAAATGTCGTGTAATGCAAAAATATTGCAGAATGTGTAATACATTCTGCAATATTTTATTTTTTTGTTGATTTTGTAACTAAATACGGTGTTTTTTAAAACTAATTTTTAAAATCTTATATTTTTTGTAGAAAAGGTCACGTTACCATCCTTTTGTTTCTTTTCGAGTCATTATATAGTGTCGTTATATT
Source organism: Mycetomoellerius zeteki (assembly GCF_001594055.1). NCBI lineage: Eukaryota > Metazoa > Arthropoda > Insecta > Hymenoptera > Formicidae > Mycetomoellerius > Mycetomoellerius zeteki. The sequence goes on along the minus strand of NW_017257076.1, from coordinate 363,582 downwards.
TTTATAAATAATATGTCTTAAATAAAATAATAAATGTTTTGTAAAACTTTGAGTTTAGAATCAATTGAACAAAATATTAACGAATGTAATTGTAAAGTTTAAATATCGATTATTAATAATTAAATTATTGTATAAAATGTGAATGGGGACCATAATATCACCTTCTCTACTATTTATCGTTGCTCTATCACCATTTTGACATGCGACAAGAATTGCCAGTTGTCAAACATATCGATTGTATGTAAGCAATGTTACATTTGAGATACCATGATACTGTATGTGCGATCAAACGAGGAACGGCTATCTGTTTTGATAGAGAGAAAGCCATGGTGTACTTAATATACGCGCCATGTGTGGAACTCCCACTCGAAAATTGTGCAACCGAGAAGGCCCTTCAAACGTTTGCTCGCGATAGATAATGCAACGAGAATACTGAACAAACCGACGTGATGACCCAGAAATCCCAGAAATAAACGCTGTCGGCATACTCCTACAAACGTGGCTGGAAATAATCGTGTAAATTTTTTACAGATTCGCGTCGAATTATAATTTTATTTGTCTCGAAGTCGAACTGTTGGAATATCACATGTTTAAAAAAAGAGAATGGGATATTTTAACATTTAAGGAATATAAATATATACGTGTGAAGTATGCAGGAATTCGTCATTTGAACTTCATCTATTTTTTTGCTTATTCACACTAAAATATTTTATAGTCATTCTGTAGTTATGATGGTTATTAACGCGAAGTAAAATCTAATCTACAATGTGCTCTTTGCTTCCTATTTCTTACATTTTATCACTTCTTATATCTTGTCTTTTTGTCTATTATCCCCTTTTATTGTTTTCTGACGTCTAAAATAAAAGTTAACGAACTTTGAAGCAACAAGAAACACAATTGTCGATAAAATGTTCGCAAAGAGAGAAAAAGGTAAGAGGTAAAAAAGCAAGAAATAAGAAACAAAGAGCACATTGTAGATCGGACTTTAGAGAGATACACTCTTTGTATCTCTCTAAAAACGAACATATTTTTCTCTCTCAAAAATGTGGAAGTCGCGTCAAAGTTATTTAGTGGCAAAATCACTACTGTAATAAATTTCTCGATATGATAAATTTGATTAAATGATTTGATTAATCCAAGATTAATTATATGATTTAACCAATATCTAATGATCTAATTAAGAAGGTCGCAACGCGTCTTGACTTTCTTCCGCGTCTTCGGTGAGAAAACATTTTCGAAGGATTCCATTACCTATAGTCCTATACGGTTTGATGGAATACCATATACGCGGATATCTGTTTGTCGTGCGAGAGCCCACGCGGATCGAAATCCCGCGATCCGTGAGCCGTGGCATAACGTCGTCGCACCGCGGGCTTTACGCTTCGTAACAATGCCCTGACTTTCTCCGTCACTTTCATTTTCGTTGGTCGGCTGGTCGACTCTCCCGTTTCTCTCTCGCTTGGATTAAGAAATAGTGCGTGCCCCTCCGCCGTGCCCTGAGTGTGCCCCCGTGCCGCGTTCACCGGACCCTCGATCCGTCTCCAGTCAGCACCCGCGATTTTAGAAAGGGTTTCCTACCTCTCTCTCCTCTCTCGAGTCTTGTTATTTGATACCTTTGCGTTATGTGGCATACATACGAAACATGAAGCGTATGTGACGCGCGCCCTTTTCTCACTTCATCTTTTTTCTTTAGATAGTATCTTTTAACATTCAAGTGTATTAGTTTTTTTTTTATATAAATATTTTATTTTTGTTGAGAAATAATTATGAAATAAGAATTAAAATAAATACTAAAAGCAAAATTTATTTTAAATTAGTTTTAAATTATAATAATAATCTTAATAAGCCTTTTTAAATTATTTCTAATTTCGTTATAAATAAATAAAAAATTATTTTTTATAATTACAATTAGCCAAATTAAGAAATTGTATGTAATGTAATTTTTTAAATTACATAATTAAATATATAATTATAATTATAGTTAGAAAATTTGTAGTTATGCAACTAACGCAATTAAATAAATTACAGGATAAATTAAGATAAGTATGATCTATGACTTTATTTTTGCCAATCTTGCTTAAGAGGATCCTAAAGCCGTCTGTTTTACCGATTATTCCTCAAATAAGTATTTTTCTATATACAGATTTAAAAATCCTCCTCCACAGTTAAAGTATAAGCGATATTGTAGTCCAAACTGATCGACCTTGTGTTAAAAACGGAAAAAAGTTGGAAAATTATAGTTTTGTTATCGGCTTCTGACGTCAACTCGCAACAATATTTGTTCATATACAAGTTTTGTACTTTGTACACATAAAACAATCTTGGTTTGGACTAGGAATTACATGAACAAAAAAATGTTGCATTCTCTCTCTCTCTCTCTCTCTCTCTCTCTTAGAATTATAGACTTATATACCTCTCTAATATAATTTTATATTAGTTAGAAAATTTATACGTATATAATGTACGTGCAATATTGATGTAATAGTGTGTAGTGATATGTCAATGACACATAATTCGTATGTGTATAAGTCCTATTGAATTGATAATACACACACAGAGACGGCTTTAGGATCCCCTTAATTCTTTCAAAAATTATCAGCTAAAAAACGAAGAGGAATAACATGAAACCTCGTGAAGGATTAATATTTTTTTAACACGTATATTTCACTTTCCGTTGAAAAATAATGCCGTAAATTGTCGTAAGAAATAATAGAATCTGCACAAATCAACTCTCTCTCTTTCTTTCTCTCTTTCTCACTCACTCTCTTTCTCTCATTTTCTTTCTTTCACGCGTTGCGCACCGCTGTTATTCGCTACAAATATTTACAATGACTGGAACTGTCGTCCGAAGAGGAGTTTTTTATTCCTCAAGGCGAGGACATGATATTAAAGCGGAAACGACCGCATCCTCAGCGCCACCGGATTTTCTTTCTTAACAGGGAAGGAATAGTGATTATGAGAAAAGAGAATATATACGTACGATCGCACGGAAACGAGCAGCGATTCCATTATACAGCGATAGCGAAAAAGTGTGCAGTTACAGCCTACCCTGTTCCTCCATTCAAAGACATTCACGAATACATTATAGAATCCGACGATTTCTTGAAACGCACGACTTTAGAGCGTTGCAATAAATAGTAGCGAGCGGTAGTTATTAAATAGCAATATCGATAATTAGTAGATGCGCCTGGCAGCAGTACGAGACGAGTCGTGAGTCGTTCCCGTAACGTTTGCACGATAAATTGACAGAGCAGATTAGAGGGAAGGGGCAGGAAACGACGAGTAAAAGACGAGTGCGATAAAGTTTCTGGTCGTGGTCAGGAACATGCGACATTTAGTATACATCGAGTACATTTAAAAGTGTCTTACGTATGCCTCGCGCCGCAAATGTGTAATCTTCGCTCGTTCGATTTGCACCTGTTACTCGCTGGATATAAAGCCGGATCTAGATTAAAAAAACAAACGCGGACAGATACGAATAAATAATTTTAATGAATGCGGGACATCGCGAGTTTACGAATACGGAGTGATTCGTATAAAGTGACCGATTTAATTATTAGTAAAATTTGAAGATATATGAACAAGTAGTTTCTTCAGTGTGTTCAGTAAAAAGGGTAACATCATATAGTGGAAACAATTATTTTATGGATGGAGGCATTGGGGACATTTCAAAGTCAATTTCATTTTTTAAAATAGAATTTTATGAATTAAACTATAGTAAATTTTGTTACGCAATATGACTCCTCTTTAATTATTCTGCATATAAAGGTATTAAGATAAAGGTATTAGAAAACCAATAGTTTGCGAGATATGTTATACTTTATTCTGGCACATATTAATACAAAATGTTAAATAACTCTCGTAAATTACTCTTTTCTTAATAATTATATTTTAATACGTGGATGGTTTAAGTCAAAGTCTTATGAATATAAGAATAAAAGTCCCGATTTGACTGGAATCATCCACGTACTTTTATGAATAGAATAATGAAATGAATTATTTGGTGTAAAGAAAACACATAATTGCTTATTTAAAAAATTATCCATTTTGCTCACATATTTTTTTAAAGCAACTATGTGTTTTCTTTACACCAACTAATTCGTTTCTTTATTTTGTTCATAAAAGTATTAAGATACGATTGTCAAAAAATTAATAGTTTACGAGTTATTTAACATTTTATGTCAATATGTGCCAGAATAAAGTATAATATATCTCGTAAATGATTGGTTTTTTAATACCTCTATCTCTATTTATATGTAGAATAATTAGAGAAATCATGTTATGTAAAAAATTTCATATAGCTACATTTTAAAGAACGAAGTTGACCTTAAAAGCGTCTCCAACGCTTCCACCCATAAAATAATCCTTTCCACTACATAATGTCCCCTTTTATACTGAATACGTTAGTATAAAACTACTTTTTTATATCTTCAAATTTCGCTAATAATTACATCGATCACTTTATACGAATCACTCTGTATATTCTGTAACTATCGCATTTTCTCTCAACAAACAATCCCATGGAGTAATTTAAACGTTTCAGCTTCCGCTCTTAATGCATATTATTTAACAGTCATTGGAGTTTTATTATAAAAAAATTAAGTATCTGTCGTCTTGCCTTTTAACAGAACTATAAACTTCGAAAATGTAAATAGGTAATAATCGGTTTCAAAATTAATTTACTAGAAGTTCAGAACCTAATGAAAGAAATATTTAATATTAAAACGAAATGGAAATTTAACGTTCGATATTAATTGACGTCGTATTTTCTTATCTAACCTTAAAAGAATCTGCCATTAAAAGGAAAGGTGAATCTAGGATATCCTGGTACACATGCTGCAATATGACTCTCCTGTACAGTTTAATTTTATCCTGTGAGATCAGTATTGCATGTTTAATACATCGATAAACGTGTTTTCTAGTCCCTCGTGTCGTTCGTACACCTTACTAGTTTAGCTGTTAGGTACTTGCGCAATTGCGCTTACAACAGAAAAGATATGGAATAAGCGCAATTGAACTGATATAATTACGTGCTTTGTCAACATTATATACTAATACAATTACGAGCTTTGTCAACATTATGTACTCGTATAATGTATATAATGTAGTATAATGTTTTAATGACTGTAACAATGATATAGCAGAAAGATTCACCTTGCACATTAAAACTTCGGCAGTAAAAATAGTATTTAGGCATATAGCTTTATATAGTGTAAATGAAATAAAGTAATTAATATAAAGATTCTTATTATTTTTTATAACGTAAAAGTAAACGTGTTAATTATATCTTTTAATCGAGAAGCAGCCGGCTAGCAGGTTCTAACTCCATTTCCTTCGGTAATGTCTTTCTACGATGGAAATGTCACGGCGAAACCTTTCACCGTGTTCGTCGCTGACATCTGTGGTAATTTTATTTACAACAAACAATAAAATAACATCTTACAAAAATTCAAACGGAGAAATGTTAAATATCGATTTAATGATGAAATATTTCTTAAAATCAATTAAAAAGATATAAATCATCCTTTAGCAATGTGATCACCATTTAGCAATCTAAAATATAAAATGTAGACGCGTATATTTTTTTGCATACCGAATAAAATGTATAAGTAATTTCAGTTCTAGCTTTAATCAATATCTATTATTGTATATAAAAGTTAGTTATGTCAGCGTACATTCGCAATGTTAGTTGTAGACAGATGTCAATAATGACGACAACAATTTGCGAAGATGTTCTGGAACCGTAGCATTATTTTTCGACAAATAATCCTATCGAACTAAGCATTTCTGCTTTTACTTTTAATGAATATTATTGTTCGATTACTTAACACGTCATAGGACTTTGTCAAAACGAGAGATCATTGCGAGTTGGCGGTGCAATCGAAAGGATCGAGCGTCGAGGTAGGAATTGAGATAATTTTGTGCGCGGGGCCATTTTCCCGAGACCTGACATTAAGATCCAGCATCGATTTTGCAAGATTCGAGCTTGTTGTCGGCGCGAGTCAACAGGAATTCGAAATGGCTTTTCGCAGTGTAACTAATAGATACCTAACTACAAAGTACGTACAGTTCGACCGCCCATTTACGGAACAGAGCATGTTCATCGAAGATCATATACAACAATGGAATTCTTAAGCGTTCGGAGCTTTGCTTTTGCACTCTCCGTCGTTCCGGTCACGATTATTCGAGATTGCGCAATTGCGATTGTTAATGAATAATGATCGAGCGGCCTGATCGGGTCATGTATACGCGTGAGCCTTTCTTGAACGGTTTATGTGACGTTCGTAAAAATAATTTTCGTAGCGGAAAACTTGCGTGGTTTGACGGAAAAACATGCAAGTCTGATTGTGGCGCAAACGCTCGTAAAGCGGAGAATGAATGAAACAGTCTGACCTAATTAACCGATCTTGCACATTTACAGCCGTCTTATGTAACGAATGCGTGTACATGTACGTGTATATCAACACATTACATAATTTTATTAGTATATTAATATTGTCATAGTCTCAAGAATATAAAATTATCCTGTCACTAGAGGATATTAGAATTTTCCATGTAATAATTTTGATCTGTAATATTTTATAATATTTTAATATCAAACACACAATTTTCCCATAGCGCGAATGCTTAAAAAAGATTTATCAATCTTTTACATTTTACTTTCGCTCCCACATTTTTTATTTCCTAGATGTACGTTAACACGAATTTAAAAAGCGTATACTCTTGCAATATGCATTTCCTTACAATAATTTTATAAATTTATTTTGTCTCAACCATTTTTCTCATTTCAATTCTCGTGAAATTTTCACTGAAGAAGCCAAGAAGCTACCACACTGAACTGAATGCACATATCTTTTCTCCACTTATTAAATTAAATTAAGTAATTCTAAATTTATGTGCGTTAAGACAGCGGTCTTTACAGACGCTAATTAATACAGATGGAAGGAGCGATAGAATTTCTATTCAGTCGCCTGAATCCTGTGTTCTAACAGCGTCGAAAGGATAAAGAATAGCCGCGCCGCAGGCGCATTTTGCACCCAGACTGTATGGTTGGCGCAGGTAAAAGACGCACATCTATGAATTATAAGATCTTTGTAAAATACATTTTCAAATGAAATTAACCAAGTGAAATGAAATTTTCTTGAAAGGAGGGAGGATATATATTAGGAACAATCGCTATTGTTAGCAAGTTACCTGTGAAATATCATCCACAGAAATTAGCTACGTGTTTGTTATATGTGATTTTTGAATCCATGTTATAATAAATATTAATTTGAATAAGTCTTGTACAAAAAATCACCTACATATTTGATGGCTTCTTCATATCGCGCATTTAACTTCTTTAATTTCTTCATTATTTCACTATGAATTGGCAGTTTGTATTTGTTTTCTTAACTCAGGAACTAAAAAAAAAAGATCTGTTTCCGCATTTCGAAGATAAGGCTCTTCCGCATAATATTAATTGGCATTTTGGGTGAATCGCTCAAATACGAGATTTGAAAATTCATATACGTGCGTTTAACTACTATGGACGGATGTGTCCGTGTCGATTTTTATGCGACTCCTTTCGCCAATTAAAGGACGACGATATTCTACTTTGATTCATGATCAACTGGGGTAAGTATATGATTATCAGTAAATATAATTATCAGTACGCATCATAGTTACAACAATTTAAATTGCATCGGATATATTTATTGATAAGGGCAGTGTGTTGCAAATGGGCAGCGACATTCAATTCCATGCGACTTTGATTCTATTCTTCCTTCGAACTTTCAATTTGATTGCGAACTTATTGGACGTACTTTCCGCGTTATGAAATGGGCATTTCGGACCGCAGTAGTTTTTTCCATTCGACCATTCGCAACTTACGATACGATTCTAAAAGATTTTAATCAGCTGTGTGCAATCGTTAAATTTGAGTCAACGACGACGCGCTCATTTTTCGAACGAGGCCAAGTCAGTTCGCGGACAGACGATTTAAATAAATCCACCCAGCGCATCGTGGAAATCTTGCAAATAGGCGAGCAGCTGCGGCATAGTTGGTCGATCCCTGGGGGGACTGAGCCAGCAGGCTTCCATACAGGCGAAGAGCTCATCGGGACAAGGTCTCGGTTGAGCGAGCCGATATCCGTCTCGGAGACACGCCATCATCTCGAATGGGTCTACTTCTACGTACGGCTGTTGACCCAGTGTCGCCAATTCCCATAGGAATACCCCGAAGGCCCACTTGGAAGCAAAGAAAATACCTCATTAGAGGATTATCTTTTTGTGTAAAATGATTTAATTTTTGTTTAGAATGATTTAATGTACTACGATGGCATACAACTTCTATTTTTTAATTATTCGGAACATAAATTCTGTTTTAATACGCATTTTTTGTAATTCTTTATATATCTTAAAGCGTAATTTTATAATATATAAAATTATAATAAATACAAAACAATCTATGATTCTATTAAGATTAAAAACAAAACCGTTTATTTAAATAAATCAACAAAATACGAAGAAGCGTCACTTACGATTCATTTTAAATCTATAACTTTTTAATCTCAACTTTTAATCCATAAGTCTCTTTAGAAACATTTTACTCTTTAGAAAATCTAATTATATATTAGTCCATAGAAATATGTTTAAATATACTTATTAAGATTTGCCAAGATATTTTTTCGAAAAAAAGCAACACAGTTTCGATTTGTCTGCGTATATAAATTGGAATCGTACCACGTCGGTTGCCGTACTGTATTCGTTACGCTGGAGACTCTCTAGGGCCATCCAGCGTATGGGTCGGTTCTCGTTATCACCGAGACAATGATAGTCCTGAGGGAAGAGATCCCGAGCCAGGGCAGCGTCAGCTAGTCTCACACGAAGACTACCTGGTTCGATTATGCAATTTCTGGCAGCAATATCCCTAGAAATTATCGATTTTACAATGAAAATTATCGTTGACATTTCGGTAAGAGCTATGTGTAGACAATCTTGTATGTATACCGCGAGGAATCATAACATTATCTTTAATGGTAGCTCTGATAATCGCAACTAATAATCTATTTTATTATTTATTCAAATAAAATAGATAGATAGATTTTAACCAAATTTACGCCTGATTTAATAATATAATTATTAATTATATAAAAATAAGTTTAGTTGTGATATAATAATTTATATTATTCTGTGAGAAATTTGTTAAATAACAAACTATTATGTTTTTATTTTAAGCTAAAAAATTACTTACGCTTGAACTAGAAAAGAATGTGATAATTTGTGATAACACGCGATAAAATTTATTTGTTACTGATTTTATATAGAGACGTAGATGATATTTTACAGGCCAATTTACCTGTGCAGTAGACCTCGCCCATGAAGAAACGCGCCAGCTCGAGCAACCTGCGCACCAACATGCACCAAGTCTCTAGTCACGGGATGGTGATTTCCATCCGTAAGGTAGACCTTCAGGTTAAGCTCACCAGGCGTGCTTGTATAAGCCAGCAAAGGACATGAACTGTCCAGACAAGCGGCCGCCAAAGAGGCGATGTTTGTATGAACTAATCCAGCCAGTTGCGAGCCTTCCACCACCAAAAGAGAAGCTTGGTAAGCGGATGCTACCTCTAAAACAAACAGTATTATCGAGTATCAGTGATAGTTTAATTAAAGCGACCACATGTTAATCAGAAAGATTTGTTTTATCGGAAAACTATTTTTCTCGTCCTAAAACTATTTATTTTTAACAATTGATAATGCATTCAATAACTAACTAAAATAAATAAAATTAGAGTTCAAAATTGTAGTTGAAATTATTTTGTTTAAATAAACGTGTGATTTTATAATTGTTTTTTCAATGAAGTAGACTTATCTCTTTTGCTTTGCTAAAGCAAAAGTTAAAGCTTTGTGTGTATGTGTATGTGTGTGTATCCAAATAAAAATCACTTCATAAACGTTTGTAAATGAATTATACAACAGAATAACGCATAAAAATCGAGTTGTAATTATTTAATTTTATATTTACTAAATATTAATTCAACCATGTAGAATCATGGATAGCCGATAGTGGATATAATAACTTTCTATCTTATCTTGAATAGATATTCTCTTGATGCATTATAATTTTTTTCTAAAAAAAATGTATGAGGAAATTATAATTTTTTATAAATTTTCGTTAAATTATTTTTCACTAAATTGAAAATTTCAACCAACAAAACAATGCATTCCTATAAAAATCTATAATCACAATAAATGCGACTTGCATTGTGAATGATCATTTAACATTATTTTTTAACTAATAATAAGTCTTACCTGTAACTGTTTTTATGATAACTTCTTGCTCCCGTCCAGCTAATTCCAAAGTTCCTTTGTATACGCGACCGAAAGTCCCTTCCTGCACGAGAGTACGACAGTATAACGCCGATCTCGAGACTGCGAGTGCTCTGGCCTTCTCACACGGATCGGTCGACTAAAAATCCATAATACGTATCCTTTAAAGAAATGCCATCAATCCGATAAAAATAAAAAAATGTGTTAAGAGGATATTATAAATACATAGGTATAATAAATAAAGGAGGGTAGAAATTTTCGAGGGTTTCGATACTGCTCGGAGATTGTTTTATTTCTATGTTTTCTTATGTATTTTTCTTCATAGAAACCGAAAGAAAATAATCATTATAATAACACTAGACTTAAAGAAAAATTAGTATATCGAAATAAAATGAATAAAATCCTTAATCGCATCGTTATATTATAAAATCACTGTCAGTTATATTTCAATAATTTATTTATGAATTTATAATAATTCCAAATTGGATCAAATGCAAATAATATTGCATCACAAAACGTTAATTAGATTATATTTTTAATTATAACATTTGTCATCTCGGTACCGTTTCCTCCACTCCAAATAATGCATGACGCTTGAAGTGCGAGATGACAAATGTTATAATAAAAAATATAATCTAATTAACGTTTTGTGGTGCAATATTATTCGCATTTGATCCAATGTGGAATTAATTTCATAAATAAATTATTGAAACATAACTGACAGTAATTTTATAACGATACGAATAAGGATTTTATTCATTTTATTTCGATATACCAATTTTTCCTTAAGTCTGGCGTATTATAATGATTATATTATTTTCGGTTTCTATGAAAAAAAATACATAAAACATAGAAATAAAACGATCTCTGAGCGATAGCGAAACCCTCGAAAATTTCTTCTCCTTTACTGATGAATTTACTAAATAAAAATTTGAACTTTCGGTAATAATAACAATAACAATAAGAAGAAGCAATAATAAATTAAACAAGATCATTGTATGAATAAATCGAATAAGTAAAAAAAGCACTAAACACGATTAAGACTATTGCTGCTTAATAATACATATATTTTTATGTAAATTTTAAATACATCTTTCAGTTATGAACTGTGGGCCAATTAATGTCGGATTTAAGACGCAATTATAAATTAAATTGATCATCGATTTGCTAATAATGCTATTATATTAGCTAGTATCTTAAAACATTATAAAGAACTTATTGCAAAAAATGTGGGAGGATCCGGTTTATCTACAAATCGATTGCCTACAGCATCGTTTGTGTACATCACTTTTGCTGACAATTCATTGGCGCACAAAAATTATTGCCTACAGTTCGATTGCCAACATGCACTTTTGCGCACAAATAAAAATTTCAGAAACAAAGTCACATTTGCCTACATGTATTATTGTCTACTGCTCGACTGCCTACATGTATTATTGCCTACAGTTCGATTGCCTATATACATTGTTGTCTACAGCTTGATTGTCTACATATATTATCGCCTACAGCTCGATTGCCTACATGTATTATTTTCTGGCTTAAAAACACGAATTCTCTGTTTTAAAACAAATTCTCTGCTTTAAACACAAATTCTTTGTTTTAAAAATACATATTATTTTCTTACTTAACTTAATCTTAATTTTATATAATATTTGTGTGCAAAAGTGCATGTAGGTAATCGAGTTGTAGGCAGTAATTTTTGTGCGCAAACTATCGACAAAAGTGATGTAGCATAACGATGCCGTAGGCAATCGATTTGTAGGCAAAAGGAATTTGTAGGCAGAGGAACCATCTAAAAAAATGTTATCTCAGCCAGGATTCAAATTTCCTGATTATCCAAGGTGAATGTTTTTCTAATTTGACCACTGGGTGATAATATTTTTATATAACAGTTCATATAATTGAAAGATAGATTGAAAATTTATAATACATAAAAATATTATCAGACAGCACAATATTTAGCCTCTCGACAGACCTTTTCTGCTTATTTGATTTGTTAATATGAAGAATAGTTTCTCTCTCCAAAAAAAATTGCAAAAGACAAAGGATGAAAAATGCAATTGTTATCTCTCGATGTGAAATGAGTAAACTACGTGATTACTTATATATATATTAGTAGTTAACAACCCCAGCCCTGCTGTCGTTTAAAATCTCAATTGCGCATTGGCGCGCCTGCATAATTCATAACTTCTGAAAAAAGAACCTCATCAGTCGGGGATTCATTAAAAAGGCATTTGTCGTGTGTAAGGTGACGCCGACGAGACCTCGCGCGGGTCCTCCGGGGACGCGCAGGGAAGAATCCTCCCCCCGAGGGTCGTTATGGCATCGCCCCGCGGTCCTCTTTGTTCGCCAGGCGGATTTCCATCGGAGTCGACGTAAAACGCGAGAAAGCTACGCGAACGCGCGCACGGGAGGGGTGACTATTCATTAATTTCAATTTTCCGGAGTTTTGCCTTCGGCCCCCGCCCGTTCCATTTAGACGTACGCACACGCGCACGCCCATGTATAAACGGAAACGAGCGGCGGGTGGAGAAACAGGATGGAGACATGGCGGGGAAAAATGAAGAGAAAAAAAAGGAAAGGAGACGACGTAAAACCAGTTCGAAACACGTCGATGCGACCGCGCCGCGAAATTACCGGCGATATATTGGATTCGAGAAAGGGGGTGCGCGACGGCGGCGGCAATTCGAATGGTCGGTAACGCCGTTCCGGGGTTGATTCCGGGGATTGGTCCGGAGTGGTCTCGGAAATTATTTACGAAATTCCCGGATAGCGCGGGATGCTCGGTGAAAATGCAAACACCGCGGCTAATTCCGCGGCTTATCGGGGTCTGTGATTATTGCAGAGGCGAATTGTGTCGGCGCGTCTGGCGAACGTTGTTTTCGCACGAACAACGGGAAAGCCTGAACGCGGACGGATCGCGATTCGTCTATTTCGCTTTCCCTCGCGGTTATATTTTCTTCTTTTTTCCCCATGCGGTTTGGATGCCTATGTATGCGCTCGCGTGTGCTTTTTTTTCGTTTTCCGATGAAAATGTGATGAGCGAGGTGGAAATTGCTGGGCGGGGACCGCTCGACGTGTTAAAGGTGCGAATGGAATTCGTTGTGTTGCGTAACGAAGCTATAAATATAAATTAGATTAGAATTAAGAATTAAAGTTTTTTTATATGTATTCTTTTTAGTAATTCTTTAACATGGTTAATCTAAAACTTGAAATAATTTTTAATCAAATATTACGTTGCATGATTAAATGACCATTGCATTCAGCAAAAAATTGATCGCTATTAATTAATATTGGTAGTTCCGAGAAGTACATCAATATACAAGCAAAATAAACCGATTATTGTATTATAATATTACTTTTGTTCCAATTCTTCATATGTTTTCTAACTATTATATACAATTTATATTTATATTGCGAATGTTTATAATACCTTCTGCTTATTGTTTACATTAATTTATTTATTAATCAAGCTGTTGAATATTACTCAGACTAGGAATCAAATCACCATTTAGCTGCAGCCTCTCTTTTTGTCTGTAATTAATATCTTTATTTATATCATATTTACGTATGTGTTATTCAATATGTCTTTTTATTATTTGCATCCACTAAAGTTGTTGTTATTATTATTATTATTAAGTTAACAATTCATGCCAACGTTTTAAATTAAAGAAAAATCATAACTTCGATTTGAAATCGAATATTTCATTTCATATTACTTATTTATCAAAGCAGAAAAATAGAAGAAACGTTTTGCCGTTTGATCAGGCAACTATCCGAAATTTTTCGTCCATCTAGTAATGGATATTACTTCGCTATTTACATTACGGAATCAGAATCATAGTATCGACCATATAGCGCCACGGACAGAGCGTTTTTAGCTCATCCAGCGCGGAGCAGCAATTTGATTTATTTACTGAAAGGCTTTCGTCAAACATCACGTTCGTTCGTTCACTCATTCGTTCGTTCGTTCGTTCGTTCGACCCGCTGAAGGCGCTCTAAAAGCTTCGTTTTCAGACTACCATGCTCGACATGCCCACAGCACTTTTAATTCGACCCCGCCGATTTAATAATACGGTTTTCCATCTCCCTCGATTAAAGCGGCGCTTCGGCACGACGGAACGGAACTCCGCGAGAATTAATTAAATCGAAGAATCAGCTTTTACGTAACCCCGCGTAACTAATATAACGCGACCGTTAACGTTAATATAACACGATATATGAAGTAAGTGATAACTCAACGGCGCCAATTGCCGACGCGACGTCTGAACTTTTGTAATTCTATTATTATCTTCAATGATTATATGTCTTCAATTCGCTGAAGATTATTACCGTCATGGTATACGGCATTGCCTCAATTGGTTTACAAGATAAACTGTTCACTGTTAAATCTATAATGTCAAATTTAATCTAACGTGAGTCGCCACTGCTCCTACTAAATATATCGTTATTTTTTACCAAAGTAATAGTTAAGTTTGACACTATACAGTGTCAAATTGACACTGTATAGTGTCAACTATTACCATTGTTTTAGTCTAAAATAACAACGTGATTGAATAGAAGCAGCGGCGACTCACGTTAGGTTAAATTTGATACCATAAATTTAACAATAGGCTTGTTCTTTTTGGTTGAACTTTTGTGCCAGTTCATCTTTCTTCCTCTTCTTTCCTCCTGGAGAGAAAAGGAAGAAAGATGAACTGGTGCAAAAGTTCAGCCAAAAAGAACAGGCCTAGTGTTAGATGCTAGTTTTTTTTGTAAGGTAACTGTTGCATTCAACACCAACTTAGCTGTTGGACGCGTTAATAGGAAAACAAAATTTTGAATATAAAATTCTTTTAGAAATTTATTTTTTTTATTTATGTATTATATCTTTTTTTGTAATATTTTTAAAACAGTAGGTCTGTTTGCGTGGTTTAAAGTCCTCACAAATTTTTGCATTTAAAATGAGATAAATATATATTCAGACGTTCAAGAAAAAAAACGAAGAGGTTGAATGCAAAAAGTGCAAGCAACGAATAGATCTATGTAATTCGAACAAAACTTCCTTCGTAGAAAAATAATGCAGTAGTCAAATTATACGTAGAGAATTAGACTTCTTAGGCCCGGTTTTTTATTATCTAGTTAATTTGTGGTTTAGACTTACAAACTTGATAATGTAAAAACTGATTTCATTTGTAAAAGTGATTTTCTAGTTACGATTAATCACTAAATTAATGGTTTTGTAGTGGTAACTTTGAAAGTTATTCACTACAAAACCATTAGTTTAGTGATTAATCATAGATAGAAAAAAAAATTTTATGTTATTATTAGGTTAAACCTAATCATAAATTAACTGGCATCTTAATCCCGTTTTTATCAATGTAATTAATTTTAATGTTGGTTTAATTAACTTTTCATTCTTTTTTAGTTCTATAAAGAATTAAAAAGGATGAAATAAGTTATTAGATAAATATTATAACTGTTCGCTATTACGAGTACAAAATGGGAAGATCAAACAAAATACCACAAACACGCGGGCCGGTTATCTCGATCGCGATTATCTCAAGGGAAGTACTCGCAACTGTTACGAGGAAAAAAAAACCCCGAGTATTGGTGTCCCTGCGCAGGCCATGTGGAAAATACCGGATCGTCAGGCCATTCCGCCATTTCGTTGCGCCCGACTCTCTCGCGTGGAAATCCACGACGTTAGATCCAGGAGGAAAGAGAACGTGTGTTTGTCTTCGTGCTGAAGATCGTTTTCTCTGATAGACAGCGTCAGGTAATGGCTTCCCCAGCAATGGGATCTCAAGCGTATCGTTTTACAGGGTGGGGTAAGACGCTGTCGCTGGATTACGTCAGTCGGTCGGTCGGTTCGTGAGACGCCCCCGGGATGGCTGGGGACGCGAAGAGGGTAAGGTTTTCACGAAGGTTCATGGCTACATCAATCGGTCGGTGTACGTGCGTACGTGCTCGACGTACGTACGTGAGCGTAAACTGTAGGCGGTATGCGCACCCTGAGGTCGCCTCTGTGGAGGGTTCAGGCACATACGCGCGTGTACCCGGTAAATTGATCCAAGATCAAAGCCGAAACAATCACAGGACCCACTTCCAACCACTCCTTCTCTCTCCTCCTCCCGCTCTCTCTCTCTCTCTCTGCTGTTTCCTTCGCTGCCGAACCTCACCCTCTCGCATCCTCCTCCTTTCGGTACGCACCACGTCTGAGGAGGACGAGTGTCGTTAACGTTGGAGGCTGCTGTAACCCCCCACCGCGCGCGCGCGCGCGTGTGTGTGCATGCGTGTGTGTGTAACCTGCCTGCAGATGCATTCTCCCTCTCTCTGTCTTTCACGCCCGACAAAGTCTAGGTGGTATCCAGAACCAGCGGTTCTTTTCCCGGGGAAATTAATGCAAAACGCTTGTTCCGAAGGAGAATAGCGCGAGCAGCGCTCCGGCAACGCGATCTCATATTTATTCGACATTTTCACGCGACCCTCGTTCCAGTCTTTGACTGCGCACTTTACAGGAAGATACTCTTTGGAGGATGGCGGCGGGTAATAGCACGTGCTTCAAAACGGTAGTTAAAACGAAGTGGTGAACTATGACACGTAGCGATTGCGTGTGTAGTCGGTTATTGAAATCGACCTTTACCACTTGCGTTTTGCTCGTAAATGCCGCAGTGTATATAAACGCCGCGTTACGGGCGAAAATTATCTGTGAATTGCTTTATCTACCCATAAAGATAGTCCTATAAATTATCAGCTTGTTTCTTCGATGAGCCATTTGTCTAGGTACTTTTTTGACTGAACAGAAAATATTATTTTATGTAGACTATAAAAATCATGTCTTATAAATATAATAAATTTCGCAAAGATATGATATATATTTTCATGGACGCATGATGTCTGTAACATAATTATGAAATTTTTATTATAGTATCTTAAGTATATGAAAAATATAAAATATATAAATCTAATTTTTATAAAGTGCATTCCTATTTTGATTAATTTAATATTGATAAATCAAACGCGAAATAACTAGCCAGAAGCCTTCAACAACCTTTAAAAACTCCAGTTTTATCGAAAAGAATTATATGGCATTTCTTGAAGAAACGGAACCAACGAAGCGCTTGATGCGCCAAACATTTCGTTTTCCCAAATGCGAACTCAAAGATATGAAAGAGATCAAAGACGCGATCAGTAGTTGTGTCAAAGCAACGATAGAAGCAAGCAAGGAAAGAAAGAGATTTCGTTCGCTTGTAACGAAAGAAATCGACTAGCATGCTCCAAAAGATGGAAGGAGAAGCGAAAAAGGCACTACACGCGTAGACCTTTTCCCTTATGTCTCAGAAAGGAGGGATGAGAATTGTAAGTCGGTGGGTTTAGAATCGCTGAATAAAGAGCCGAAGGGTTGGAAAGGGTTGGGCGCCAAAGTTGTCCGTGGAAAGCGGCTCGCTCGGCCGCAAATTCGATAAAGTTGCGAGGCGCGGCACTCGTTGTGTATACGGGACGAGACGAGACGGTACAGGACGGGATGCGGGATGAGACAGGAGGAGGAGTCGTCTCGCGCTGCTTCCGCTTCCGGTAGTCGATGGCAGACGCGGAGTTCGCGATAGTGAAGTGGAAGGAACGACCGGGATAAAATCGGATTTCCTGATGCGCAATACGAGTTACGCGTCCGTCGTCGAGTCTGTTTCACGGGCTGTTTCCTTGCGATTAAAAAAATCTTGAAGCGTGAGTATGCGCGAAAAGAAATAACAAACAAAATTTTAATATTTTGTCGAAAAGAAAGAGAAAGGAATATAATATACGGTAGTGATAAACCATAAATTTTTGAATAATTATTCAAGTTTTGTGATCGCACCCTTGTGATTTATTATTTATTATCTTAAGAATTGAATCTTTAGTTAATCTTCAATTATAATCTCTAGCAAACTAAAACTCATTTGAATTTTAATATATTCAAAGAATATCGATATTCTGATCATATTGATTTAAAAGAAATTGGCTTTAGATTAATTAAAAAATGCTTCGAAACTAAAAATCTAGGTCTCATTTATACAAGATAATATATATAATGATGAAATAATGTTAAAAGATAACGACGATAATTTTATGTGAATAATAAAAAGTATAATAAAAATAATAAAAAGAAAATAACAGTTTTGACATTTCGTATACGTTTTATAGCTTCGAACCGACGATTTGTCTTATTACTTGTCAAATCGTATTATCGCATACCTGGCTGAGATGTGTCACGTGGCTCGCCGCGTAGTAACTAGCTCTGGAACCGCATGGCCTTGCATAGAGCGGCTCGAGGTCGGCGATAGTAGCGTAACTTCCGGAATTCGCACTTCCGGGTCGTGGGTCGACTCTAACTAAAACGGAACTCCTGGCCAGGCCACCGGTGTCGGCCGCGGAGTAACTGCAGCAGGGCAGAGTTTTCCTGAAAGGACGAAAGGATCTCTGTAGCAGCACGATTGTTACACCCGGGTTAATTATCGTTACAATGGCGCGAGACGCGTTGCCCCGTAAAAGCGGGAGCTGGTATAATTGTGGAAACTCCAGATTCCGCCACAATGAGACGATTTTGCTGAAACAAATTTTAACGCTGCGCAAAGTCTACAAATCCAGGAATTCGCCCTCAATTTTGGTCGTCGCGTCGCCGAGAGGATTATTTTAGTCGATGATCTTCGTAATGTGTTTTCAAGTGGAAAATTAAGATTATTTTTCAGATTCATAATATTATCTCCTTTTACGTTATACTCAACCATCCGACAATAATTATATGATTTTATAGAGTCCAGTTATAATTGTAAGAATTATCCCATTTAAAAAAATGCCACGTACGATTCAAGTCTGTTATAATTGTATTGTTGAATATAACACATTCGATGCTTCAGAAACGTGTATAAGGTTTCATTGTTACAGGATCACAAAATCTACACCGTAACCGCTAATTTAACTGCTTTAATTTCGCCTGGGGATCACCGCGTAATAGGCTCTTTTAGCAAGCTTTTCCCCCGAGAGGCTACTCAGGCAGCAATATGTCGAGATAAACGCAATTCAAATTACAACATCGTTTATAAGATAGACGGTCACTTTATAAAGTCCGACGTATACATTTCTCTCATCAAAAGATAGAAGGGCATAAGTGGGAAGGAGAACGGTGCATTATCATATTTCAGAGTACTCCATTCTGCGCCCTTACATAACCGTCAACGAGGAATTATCTTCGACAAGAAGTTCCTCGAGTATTCACTCTCTATCTTTAGCTAGGAGGATTTACATCTCGACCCGGATGAGCTCTCGAAAAGCTCTAAATGATCCTCTCTTTCTCTGTCTTTCTCTCTTTCGTACCGTCAACGGATCTTCTGCGAGAAGACATATATCAATTCCATTTTACCTTAAAGAACTGTTCTTATATTTTTGATTAATTGATTGACATTTAAATTCATATTATATTTCTATTTTATTTTATTGATTTATTTTTTCAATTGTATTCATTTTGTCTTATCTTTTCTTTTATAATGCAGGGTTGATTATTTAGATATAAATATAATAGCTTTTAATTATTTCTATAAAAACAAAAATATCATTTAAATTAATTAAAATAAAATGAAATAAAATAAGATATAAAAAATAAAATAGATGGTAGACTTAAATATGTATAATATTAGCAATAGAAAAGAATTTTTTATGCAGACAGTTTTATTAGAATAAGGACCATATGTGTGTGTTTCCAGAAACACACAGAAGAAAAGAAAAAGAAAAAAAGAAAAGATGGAATGACGACTGAAAAATACCAGCGAGAAATAGAAGAGGATATTTTTAGAGATTTATTGGCCATTTTGTGCATGTAAATCTGCCGGCGAACGTATTCGCTAAAAAGACGAACGACAGAAAAACGCGTACAGCCATCGATTTCAAATATCCTCCGTTCGCTCGTTCGTACCCATTTATTTTTACGCGACCCTTACGGAAACGTTTCGCGGCCAGATCGACTTCCGACGAATCCGTCTGTGCCTGTGAAAGCGAGCCCTCGCCTCGCCAGGAACAGAAACGTTAAAGTGTCGTTCGGAAAGTAATATCACTTTTGTAACTCGCGAGCAAGTATTTGCATTGAAATTTTCATCGATTGAAAATTTATGGCGAAACCGATGACGTGTTCACCGCAATATTATCAGCTCGAAGCAGAGCTAACTTTTAATATAAGCTGTAAAAGATAACGGTGTACGCGAATATCTTGAATATCTTTATGTTATACGTATGTAGATGTATATTCTGAATCTGATATTTATTACGGAAAAGCTAATCGAGTCAATACCGAAGCACAAAAAATAAACATCTTATCGGAGGAAATCGAAAAGTTGGAAGACTGCAGCAAAGTCTCGACGTGAGTTTCGCGAGTGGCGTAACTCCTGAGAAAACTTTTCGCTGCTTGCCGAATCTCGAAGGCACCTTTCGTACATCGTGCAGTTCGATACAGTAAGGAGGGCTTACGAGAGACGAGGGTGGCCGTGTTCGTTCGAGCGTACGGATGTAAAATCTGCAGTTTTATTCGCCGGCGAGGGTGTACGTGAAACGTAGAGACGTAAGGAGAGCTAGGAGAAAGAGAGGCAGAGAGAGAAAGAAAGAAATCAAGAAAAGCAAAGACCCGTCGTTTCTTTGCGTGTTATCAGGGTGGGGAGCCTCAAAAGAGCTAATATATCCCGGGACTCTGGGAGAAACAATTGGCCTATGGGAGGAAAGAAGAGCGAAAGATGATATAAAATAAGGGTGCGTCCCTCCCGTGAATTCCTTATAAAGGCCACTTTGCTATGCGATAAATATTTGATGTCTTCCGATGCGAGATCACATTGTTACGGATGATCGCTTTCGATCGCATTCGCATCACGCACCGACCAATTGCGTGTTGTTTGTTCGAACGAACATCTGTTGCTTTCTTTTTCGTATGCTACGGTCAGTGCCATGGTGGGATATTGATTTCAATTCTGCGACAGATCGCTGTGTATAATATTTCAATCTCGCGAAAAATAACGCTGGAGTCAACGTAATATATTTTCCTATGCATTGCGTTTTCGCGTAGTCCGATATAGAGATCGATTAGAACAATAAGAGTCAGATCCTTTTGTCCTTTAAAAACAATTATAATTTTATCGAGTATTTATGTATAATAAAAACATTCTTTTCTATTTCTTTACCTGTATATCGAAAAGTTTTCTCTCTACGATGATAATTACATTTTTTAAATAATGATGTTAATTATCATGAAAGAAAGGATATGCAATAAGTATTTTATATAAATATGATATAAATGTATAACAATACTAGCAAAGTTCGTAGAAAGAACAAATCCCTCTCCTTACCATTTAACGAGAAAAATTCACAACGGAGAACATCAAAAGAGCTAATAAATATCCGGGTAAAAGACAATTCTCCCTCTTTGAGACAAACAATAGGGGAAGGGAAGGAAATGGCAGTAAAGTGAAGCAAGAGTAGCTTTGTTTCTATCCTAACTCCCTGGCAGCATGGTTTCTATCTCATTCAAGTTCCTCGGTTATGCACCTCGAAATAGAGGCACTGGAATGGAACACTCGATGTGCTAAAGTATAAAATAATTACAGTGAAAGTAATGATCGAACTTTAAAGGGAGGCGGATAGAAGTTTTCGCATAATATTCATCGTTAATGAGGGGAATAGCGCTAGAATGGCGATCCGCTCGTTTAACGAGAAAAATTCATGATGAGGATTTTCAGAGGGCTCAATATATTCGGGCAAAGACAATCAGTAGACGGGAAAACGAGGGGCAATCCTATTAAAGGATGAAAAAGGATTTAAAGTATTTAAACACGGAAAAAATTAGAAACACGCATAAAGGTTATTCTATTTTATCGTAATGAAAATTCATACTATATATACTATATAAGTATAAAATAAGAAAAAGACTATATGAATGAAAATGTAACGAAACAAAGACTGGATTTTTACGAATATTGCACTGTTAAATCTATAGTGTCAAATTTAATCCAATTTAAGTCGCCAACGGTCCTACTCAATATATTATTATTTTATACTAAAACAATGATTAAACTTGACACTATATATAGTATCAATTTGACGTTATATAATGTCAAATTGACACTATATAGTTTTATTTAACAGTGTTATAATAATCAACGTGATCTCAAAAAAAAATCGAACAAACACATTAATTTAATCTGAAGGAAAATCGAATACGTTATTAATTTGAAAAAATGGTACCATTAAGTCTACTTGAGATTCGACTTGTGCATGTACGCGGTAAAGAGCGGTCGACGAGCAAAAAAGAAAACAACGAATATGGGAAGAGAGGTAAAAGCGGATCCTCTCGACCCCTCTAACATCCTCCTTACATTCTCTCCCGCAGAAGATCCCGGATACGAGAAAAGGGGTGCACATAGCTATGCAATAAAATGTCGGCTGCCGTGCCAAGCGACCGACGGATCACTGGCGGCTTATTGAAAGGATATTTCATTCGGACGAGTTCCTCCTATCCAGCTTATCCACGCGAATTTCCCGCGGGGGTGCGGAAATCTTTCTGACGCTCTCCCTTTGCACCCCCTCGACTGGTTTTGCGGTCGTAGCGTCGGGTATATCTCTCATGCTCGGCAGAAAATTCACGACGTCGCGAAACTCGCGCCCGCGATACTTTTCGCTCGAATGATTTCGCCAAAAATGAGAGCGCCGCGGTAGGTGGAAAAGCCGCATTTACGACGTCTTACGTCGACGTCTTACGTAATGAAAATCTTTTCCTCGAGCATTTATTTTTGTGTGCGACCGAGCGCGATCTTTAGAAACGTGAATTTAATAAGCGGCAGAACGAGAAGCCGGATGGCGTCCATGTTATTCCGCTATGTCGCTTTCTTTCTGTCGCGGACGTCGAAAAACCGCTTTTCACTGGTAATGTATTTTTGCGAATTTATTACTATCTCGTTACTTATTTTACCACCGCGTTTTTAATAATGTGCATTTTGTTAATTCTAACGAAGCAAAGATTAAGACGAGGAATTTACGGAACTGAGCCATTCACCGCTGGCTTACATTTAAAAAATCTTTTATTCTTTTAGAATTTCTTAGACTTCCCCATCTTTTTAATCTGGACTGTTTAAATGCGAAAATGGGAGATGCAACAATATTAAATGCACGGTATTCTATTAAATGCTGCTTAAATCTTATCAAATATAATATTCACTGATATAATTTTACTTACTGTGATTCTTGAACACGTGCCTTACTGTTGCGAATGTATAACGCGCTGGCAACACTGCCGACGACCAAAATTAAGGCGCAAGCACAAGTAGCAGCGACGTAGAGCGCACCGGCACCATTCGCCAGCGGATCGGGTTCCAAACGCACCGAATCATTGCTGGGAGGAGTCTCGACACCTGTAAATATAAATCGATACTGTTTATAATGTCAATTTATACCCAATTTGAGTTATTTTTAATGATGTCTATATATAGACATCATTAAATATTTTTTATCAGTATTTTGTATCTTACGCAGTTTTATTAATAAGAATAAAATGGACGAAGTATTGCTTCGTTCAACGAATTTCAATTATTGTATAAATAAATTGAAGATAATTGAATCAATTTATAAAAAAAAAGAATATTGATTTCATTTTTCCGAAAATAAATTTTCCAGCGTGTCGAGCGTCAAGCTTATATATACAAGAAGTATATCGAGTAAATAATATATATGATATAAACAACGTCAATACGTAATTTAATTTGTCTTTAATTTAATTTTATTTTTAATAAAAAAATAATTGATACGCAATTCGCGTATACCCTCTTCACATTTCGTTGAACGGTTAGGTTTTTATATTCATATTCGATCTGCAAAACTCGCATGACCGCCATTATAGTATCGGCAATCCATTTTGTCAATTGGAGCATTTCCACTCAAACCACGTGCTCGAGATTCGAATCTATCGAGGGAAGACCCTTGGACACTGATCGAGCCATTGTTTATACGTATCGCAGTACTATTGAACGGGAATATCAACGAAGTATGGAAAATGCTCAAAGAGCTCTCACTTTGATGGCGAATCGTTGCCCACAAACCACGAATTTTCCGGCAAGTATAGCCACCATTGCAATTTCGTTCAATTTACTTTTATCTCGCATAGCGATTTCTCACGCGCTATGACGGCCACGTGCCATAAGTATTAAACCATCTTATCGTTAGATTATTATTCTTTATCACAAATTGCTTAAACTACAAATAACATTTAAATGTAATATATTTGAAATCCTTCCTATTTAATATTTTATTATTTTATACCTAAAACCCCGAATTTTTTAATTTATTTTGACCGTAAAATCCATAGAATATTTTTTCAAGTATTTTTACATTACTCGTCACTCGGATTTCACGAATTACATTGTGATGCAATTTTCATGGTGATGTTGCTTTATTAAAATACACGTCTCATTAGA
Source organism: Mycetomoellerius zeteki (assembly GCF_001594055.1). NCBI lineage: Eukaryota > Metazoa > Arthropoda > Insecta > Hymenoptera > Formicidae > Mycetomoellerius > Mycetomoellerius zeteki. Next base: position 338,812 of record NW_017257076.1, on the reverse strand, counting down.
AATCTTGACGAATTAGTCAAACTCAGTTGGCGTTTCTCTCGTTTCTCGCGGGAAAGTCTAAAAGGACAAGTTTGTCGAGACTTTTCCTTCGTTGCATCACGCGTTTACATTTTCCTGCCAGTACCTCGCTTTCTGATATTTCTTTTCTCTCTATCCTTTTGTGCACGTTGCGAGAAGAAAAGACTCGGATCGAACGGGCGGCGCCTTGTCGTCTCTTATAAAGGTAAATAACGTGGCCTAGACGGAGGAACTTTAGCGCGAGGGCTCAAAAGCTTTCAAGAACCAAGCACGTCAGCCCCGACTAGGATATGCCGACGAAAGGGACGCATCCTTTCGGAGCGTCATGATAAAATTAAGTAAACTCCATCAACTCTTAACTCATCCCCGAGATTATAGTGTCGTATAATCCCTAAATGCATTCCTTCATCGGCATTACCTGCCTGAAATCTAAAACAACTCTTCATTCTCAGCCAACTTATTTTCTTACGTATACCATAAGCGAGTAAGGTCGCCATTATCACATTCTATTTCTCTCCTCGTTTACAATTCGCGCGTAAATAATTATTTCTTATACACAAGACATCACAGAACTGTCATATCTCTTTATACAAATTCCTAGTTACTTTCCTCTTTCAATTTAATAGAAACTTTAATTACGAGTCTTAACTTGAAAGTCATAGTATTCTCGCTGTCTTCCGTTTGCTGAATGAAGGTTGAAATGTAAAATGTCTTTAAATTTTGAGAAATGTTAACGCAGAACTTTTTTTAATTGCATTCTTTCAATAATCAAAGTTAAGTACATGTTTTTAAGACCTAACAGCAAACACTCGTACATTTTTCCTCTATTGTTATTTGAAAGCCGCAGCTTTTTGTTGCAGAGCAATCTCATTCGAGTAAGTAACGTTGGTTACAGAAATAAAAAAAAAAAATGCTGCGACGTACTCTCAGAAATGTTCGTTAAGCTGTAGGTCGTAGTGCATTAAAAATACACATTGCTTGCGGCGTGAGAAAATTCCACCTCGAAAATTAAGACGTGACATAATACACAGTTATCGTGAAATTCTTCTTTCTACAAATAAGAAAACAGTTAACCGTCAAGGATTACATCGATTATTTATTGATGCTATATCATATATCGATGCTATATTGAATTATTATTAATATGTACCACGTTTCAAAAAATATCATCTTTGAAACTTTCATTGTTATCATAAAAATCTTTGTTTTAATTGAAGCTTTCGATTATAATTCCGTCCATATACAGCTGGAGAATTTGTACATTACATGTTTTAAATTCCTATGCTTTTTAATTACTTTACGATATCGTAGAAGTAACTGATGTTCAAATGTTTAAATAATTGTGCAATAGATATTCTTTTCAATTTGCATTTTATTTGTCTTACTGTTGCATTGCTTTTTCACGCTTTTATAAAAATTGTAAACGCAGTTTTTTAATAAATGCGTTACTGGTTGCAATAAAGCACAACATTTAACTTATTTTTTCTCCCTCGCTCATTTCCTCGTTTCATAAAGGAAGGAAACAGGCTTCTTGCCTTTGCCAAGATAACGTAAACCGAGCAGGTTGCGTGATAGTCGAAGTAGAGCATCGCGAACACGAGTTACGAAGACGAGCAAGACGAGAAGGAGTTTGCTCGAGCGCGATGAGACGTGCGCAGGAAGCAGCAGGAAGAAAAAGTTAAATAAATCGTAGCAGTCTTCGGCGGCTGTACTGCAGTTTCTCAGGGGCAAAACTCGCATCGTTCCTTTGCACGGAGTCCTTCCATCTTCCTAAAATGTTCCTCTCACACGCTACGACGCGTCCGAAATACAAACAAGTATCTTTGAGAGATTTCCACAATTTCTGCGAAAGAATTCTAAAATTATATAACTACGTCAGATTTCGCAATATATATATTTCTTGATACTTCCTGTAATATTACTAGCTTTTCTGAACGCGCATTGTAGTTACAACTCGGTTTTGTCTTACAACTTGTAATCTATTATGTAAGATTACATATTATTGTATGATATTGCTGTACCCATTACGTTTTTATCGCTTACACTGCTAAATTTATAACGTCAAATTATACCCAATTTAAATCATTTTTAATTAATTCTATAGATCGTCATTGTTCCTACTCAATATGTAATTCAATTAAAACAATGGAGTTGAACAATTTAACTGAAGAAATGTATTGAATTTGACTCCCCAATTTAATTTATTATTTACTAAATGCATACATTAATATGGATGTTGTTTATTTTACAACTAACAATAACCAATTCAACCACAGAAATGGATTGATTTACATTTTGACATACATATAAAAGTTAAAAATAATAAAATGTTATTTAACTCAAGGAATTAGGATTGCTTCTTTGGTTCCAGCTACATTACGATTTTTGTATCACTTGTGCAATATATCATCTAAAAATCATGTAGCAGATAACATAATCTTCATCTTATGCGATGGTTCGAAGCTATCGTAACAAGGATAAGTAATCGATCATGTTGCTCACAGCACTCGAAGAACGGTGGAGTACCTATCGACGTAACTTAGCGCAAGCGAGACGCGCCTCCGAAACTTCGGGACTTAAGAGCGACTACGGAGTCAGGAAGACGTGTTAAGAGCGACTGCGTATCTCAATTAAATCCGGGCGAGCTATGCTATCTGCTACCATCAAACAGACCTTAACCGAGATTTACGGAGGCCCAGAATTAAGTCTCCGGAGGATTAACAGGATGACCCTCTACGAATCGCATTCCCTTATTCGCCGCGAGCTCTGTGGACTTTAGAAACAAATTTGGTCATGCTGAGAGGCTTACGTAAATCACAGAATTATGTCTTTTGTGCACCGCGCTCTGGTATATATATATATATATATATATGCTTATTTTATACTGCGAAATAAAACGCTTCAATATCAAGAACAATTTAGATAAAGAAAACTTTGCGCTCACGTATGTTGAATATTGTAAATCCAGGATTACGTCAGATAAAATTTTTTACTAGCGTCACTTTCGTTTGAAATTTTTTTTCGATACTTTTTCACATAGTACACGCTCACGCTTGCAAAACTTGCAAAAATACTCGATAATTCAAAACGTCAACATTTTTCGAATATATTTGAGATGTAAAATAATTTGAATATTTAAAAACAGCATAAAAATCTGAAAAATAGAAAATGTCACGTATTGAAAACGATATACATCGTCGTTCCAATACATGGAAAAAAAAAAACTTAAATACGCTTTCAGTCCATTGAAATCGTCGAAGACTAAAATTGTAGATATTAAAGTAGCTAGAAGTTGAGGATTAAGAGAATCAGTGTGGATTACTGAATCTTTTATTTTCGATTTGTGACAGCAGATTCTCCAATATATGGAATTCTACACGAAGATCGAGTATAGAGTCTCCATATAGAAAATTCGATTATTTTCGAGTGATCTCGAGGTGCTTTCAAATTGCAGCAGGACCTCTCGAGCTCGAAACGATCGCCAAAGGACTCGTCAGAGCTTGGATAGTACTTTGGCGATGCGGGAGCGAACGAGGAAGAAGCAAATTCGACAAAGCAGGAAATCTGCTCTTCGGGACGCGACTAAGGTCCTCACCGCGGAGGCGCTTACTTATTTTCCTTCTTCCTGCCTTTCTGCGCACCTCTGTCCATCTACTTCGTTTTTCTACGCGGCCGACCCTCTTGATCTTCGGCGAGGGTGGGATCCTCTGCCTTCTCTTCTCTTTCATTAAATACACCGACCCCCGGCGAGATTCAATTTTACTCGGCGGATTGCTTTTTGTTGTACCGTCGCCTGCTTCGGTAACCGGATCCGGATCTGCGCTGCTTTCTCTCTCTCTCTCTCTTCTTTGCTCTTTCTTTTCTATTTCTTTTTCTTCTCTTCGTTTCTTTCTCTTTATTGTCGCTATTCTCTGGCGTCGGGTTGTTTTCTGTGTATCGCGTAAATGCATGTATTTTCCGACACGAGCAATATTCAATTACACTATGGTGTGTAGTTGCTTGAATGTTCGCCAAGTTTTAAGATAACGTATGTAACGTATATATAATTAATGTAGTAACATAACAATAATAAAAGTAATTAATTTAAAAACCTCTATTTGATTTTTGGTTCCATATCTATCCAATACTTTTTACAATTTATAAAATAAAATACAAAAAATTATTTTCAATTTCAAAATGCATTTCTTTCATATCTCTTTTATCACGTTTTTTATCGGAAATCAATATTAGTTTTCTTCACATTTAAAAAAGAAAATAAAAGTAAAAAAATAGTACCTACTATCTTGCGCCATTATTCTAATTTAGATCACGCGGAACTTCTTTCGAAAGCTGCATGAAAAATTCGCTTTAATAATTACACAAAATCTGTATGGAGTATTGACAAACTATTATGGCGTGAGAGAAACGAAAATCAAGGTTATTTGCCAGATTGCATTCATCGCTGCAGCGTGGCTTGTTTTTTCAGGAAACATACATTTTCGAGGTCGCATGAGGTTTGCGGAGACGAGAGAGCTGCCTGTGAAGTACCATGAGTACAAGCTTACGAACACCCTTGTCGGAAGTGGCGCGGAAATTACGTTTGTACTCTCGCTCGGGTCCGTTATTTCCATTTCTCCCGCATAACGTAAACTGAACATATACATAGTATATATAATTTCATTATTTAAACATAATTACTTAAACGACCGTAATTTGCAATTGCATTTATAATACGATTAAATGACATTTATTTAGGAAAGACTCAAAAATCGACATATTTCGAGTTAATTGCCGTTTGCTACAAAATAAATTACTACTTTGAAATTGTAATCACCAATTGTACTCCATGATATTAATAAAAACATCGCATATTTCATATCGTATCAACAACAACCGAATGTGAACTGCTTTTCAATAATACATCGTTATATCAACGTGATTAGCTTGCAGCTGCTTTATTTTGCATTCCGAAAAATGTTATTGTTATTCTTTTCATTCGCATTATAAACGTTTAACATCACGACGTCAAAGTTATCAGTTCAGAGCAGAGTTTATAAATCGCGTGGATAAATTGAGTTTGCGCATGACGCGAAATGAATGCGCGTTTCTGTTTTAATCGCGACCGCGTCGAAACTGTCTCGTCGTAACGAAGATATTCAACCGGTTCGCGAACCTGCTAATTAAATCCGAGATTACGTAAACGAAATAATTATCAACACACTGCAATGGCGTTAAAGTATAGATAAACAAAAGCGAGTTTCATCGCGAACTGCTTGCATTGCAGGACATTCACAAACGAGTAACGTATGTTATATAATAGATTACAAAGCTTAAATAGAATTACCCTTTGAAATGGATCTTCGTATAATACACTGTAGATCAATATCGCCATTGAAAATAACAAGGCACAGAAATCCCCAGGCCAGCGTGATATTGTAATCATTAATTAACGTGTTTCATGAATTATTAAAAAATTTATTTAATTTATACAATTTTGGATATTGTATTATAACAAAATTTATTGATTAATTAAGGGGGATGAGGTTACGGTTATTAAATAAATATAAATCTGAAAGAGCGAGAGAGAGAGAAAGAGGAAGGAGGGAAAAAAAATCGCATAAACATTATTCAGAATTGAAGAGAGGAGTTACAATGTTAATTACGCCAGTAAAACGCCACTAAGCGGAAGAGTTAAATAATTCACACTTTAGCATTTTCATATTTTAAGTGAGACAAACAGCGCGCGTCGTTATGATCTTTTCATGGATTCTGAATAAAACAACCGGAAGAAAATGCGTTCCTTCAATAGAAAAAAAAAATCATATCCAGGATCCGGATCTAGTTGTCGGTTAATGCGCGGCTGCCATGAGAAACGCAGGATTTCAGATCGTACTATGGTAAAAAATTCCATGCAGTAAGAATTATGAAATAAGGGTCCCGCTTTTTCTCATGTCCGAGAATAATAAAGCGCGATTAGCCTTGTGAATATTTTTAAAAATTATCATAGCGATTGTTTGCAAGCACGCATAATCGTCACGCGCGGAATGCTACCGCCGATAGTTGGTGTCGATAGATAGATGCACCTGCACGTACCTTTCAAGCAGATCTTGTTCCTCTTGAAGACTAAGATGGTGTCGTTGTATCTAGTGCCGGGCGGCGCCGTGACGTTCAATCTAAGCGCTAAAGGAATTTCAGCGCTAACGACACCCGAGCACGGTAATCTGATCCTGAAAACTTGCAGAGTGACCGGTACCTCGCCTTGGGCAGACACGTTTACCCTCGGTGGTAGCAACGCCATCATCCCAGAAGATGGTCCACCTGGTACGCCCACCACATCATAATCCAGTTCCATCGAATATCGTAACTGAAAAAGAAGATCCCTCAAATAATTTGACTATTCAGCAAACAGGAATCTTATATGCGTACATTGCATCCCTTCGTAGATATAATTCTTCTCTCTAAAATGCATTTCAGACGATTCATAATTCGCGATCAAATTCAAGAAAAATTCTACTTATAATTTTATGTATCGCATATCCTAAATATAAATGTGTATCCTGATATATATTTTGTATACATGTGAATTTTATTTCTTTTTAAATGTTTTTTCTATGTTACACGACACGCAAAATAGAACTCTGTTCCGAATTTGGTCGTAAATTATAGATCTTTAAAGTGGACTTAAAATTTTTAGAGTCTTACTCTGAAGAGTGAAATCTCATTCTTAAAAATTGAAAATTAAGCCACTCGTGAGATTTCACTCGAAAGAATTCAAAAAATTAACATAGGCAAATTCTTAAAAAATCATTTACGCTCGTTGTTTCAACGCAAACTTCTCTCTCGCGCACCGATATTTCGTACTGGAAAAGTATTCCGGTTATCGTCCACCGGACGATATGCCGTCACGTAATAAAAATAGCGCGCGGCGCTCATAACTCATGAAAATGCCAGACTCGCAGTCCCTTCTCGCGGTCACCGCATATACGATTGCGCATATTAACGTTATAGATATATGAATATATATCGCCGCCGTATCGGTCGGCATGCGATATTTCACATTAAATCCCACACGTCGGTCTATCCGTATTTACTGCCGCCTATCTCGTAACCTTTGAGCCCGAGTCGAGCTTAGTCCACATCGTCAGGCAGTCGCGATCCTGGAAGGCACGACTGCACCACCCCCATTCTGTCATTCGAGATTGGTCCCCGTGCGACGAGGAAAGGACGAGACGGGGTGGTGGCGACTAGTGTGTTCAGACACGCCACAAGTTTTACGAGGTGGCATAAATAACCTGGTTAGTGCTTCGTGATGCGGTGTCAACGGAAAGGCGACTCCACCCTCCCGCGCGAGCTGCCGACTCTCCGGTAATCGTCGTAATCGTCGCACTGGGGGGTCGCGGTGGCGTGACACCTGCCTATCGTACCCCCATGGCGTACTAGAAATCGCGTACCTCTCTTTCTTTTTCTTCTCGCTCCCTCTTAGTATTTATTATTATTTTTTCTATTCTTCGTAAATCACACGTACACGCGGACATCGTCAACGAGACGAATGGACCGTGCACGCGTGTCACGACACTCCCCGTGGAATATCCGTGCATAAGATACCGCGTATATCCCTCCTCCCGTTTGTATCAAGGCTGTCAAATAACTTTTAGATCTTTTAGATTTCACACACAGTCGGGCCTTTCCCTTTAATTACAGAAAGTGGCTCAATTTACGGTGGACGATTTATTTTGATTCAAGGATTGTAAAGGTATCACGCGAGTAATTATTCACAGTCGTTGATGCCGCGATAGAAAGAGATCGTGAGAGAATTATAGCTTCGAGTTATCTTTAACAAATTCTATTACTGTAATTTAATTATAGTTAGATATTTGTGCTAAATAATTTTTTTACGTACCAACGAATGTAAACAATCAATGCGAATTTATTTTTACGTAATTAATTTGATACTTTTTGTATAGAATCAATTGCAGTGCATGTAACAACTTTTTTTTAAAGAATCTATTCAACAAACTTTCTGTCGTAAATGCGGGGGCAATTAAAGCTCTCTTGGAAGGGTAGACAAATGACGAATGGCATTTCCGATTTTCTTCAACAGGCACGCGAGCTTTTTCATACTGAACGCTCTCGCCCTGGCATTTGTTCTAATTGACGGTAACTTAATGACGATGCGGTTGAATCGAGGACGCGCTGTCGAGGGTGGTGAGGACGCTGCCGAGACGGGACGCCGTTTGCCTCGTAATCGCTTCTCGAGGGTGGCGATGACATCTATCCGTCGCGTACGACCTGCCAGGGAATAAAACGTGTTTTCACCGTTCTACCTACGCGACGGATAGTAATTGACAGAAGTGCCTCGTTCTCTCGTCGAAAAGCTACCCTTTTCTTTCACTGCCGCGCCGCCCTTTTCTCCCACGATAAATCAACTGCGTCCGGGCTAAACGCGTTCACGTCTCTCAGAATTGCTCTTCGAACTCTCGTCCGGTAGAGAGAAACGGTCGATATCGCTAAACAAATCTAGATTAATTTGTGGTGTGCTGCAAATGTATTTTATGACGCGAGACAAGAGTTATGGCGAGGCAAGAGTAGAATTAAAACAGAAAGTATCAATAACGTCAATTCAAACAAATCATAAAAATAGTCGTGTAGCAATCAATAAAGCTGAAGTAATAAAATTTCTTTTTCTTCTTTTTCTTCCTCATGTAGTAATCAATTAATTTAATTACAGGAGAAATAATATATTTCTTTTGTAACATTACTACATTTCACAAAATAGTAACAAAAAAATAGTAAATATATTCTTTGTCCAGCACTGAAAAAAAAATAATAAATTTTAATTAATATTTATTTAAAAAGTACTAACGAAACATTTATTTGCAATAAATAAATATATATTCAACAAAAAAAATGATACTTGAATCAATAGTTCTTACCAAATATATATATTTACATTTAATTACAGTAAATATTAATTACAGTAAATATTTGGTTAGTATTATTCAAACAAATATTAAAATTTAGCATTTTTTTTTCAGTATGAAAATACAATACAATTTTTTAAAAGAGAATTTTATTCCGCGTCATATCGATCGAATTTAGCATTGTCACTTATACTGGCGTCTGTATTACATGTTTTTCGATGAAAATTCGCGGAATAAATCGCAGACGTTGATCATCCTCGTTCAATAGCGTTCGAAAGAGAGAGAAAGAATGACAGAATAGCGTAGGGTGAGAGTCGAGTGATTTCCTGCAGCTGTAAGCGTTTGCTTAATATCTAGTCTCGGATTCCCGTAATAGTGTAAAAATGTTTGCTCAAGAGGCGTCTGCTTCTCTCGTCGTGCGCCCTTCTCGAATCCAGAAAGAACAGAATCATGGGCGCCGACATGGTTTCAGCGAGAGTGGCGTATGAGAAAACTTTTCTTAGAAGAAACTTAGAAACTTTTCTACTTATATTTATCAATTAAAGAGACATTGTAAGATACTATAAGCAATATTAACTTTCGACATACATGTTTTATTTCCCAATGAATTTCCGTACTTTACTCATTAAAATGACTTCGCGGGGTTCACCATCAACCCCTTCGGTGTGCTTTCCTAATGAGTTTATCAGGTAGTTTGCATTCCTAAGGCTATAGGTTACAAGTTTCTCCGTTAAATTTTTCACGCTGACTTGATCCTCCAGTCTGAAACAGTGAAGGGGATGCAGTGCATCCCATCGTGCTTCTCTGCGACGCCCATGAGCGCGAGAGATCGCGTGAATTGCGATCCATCAACCTTCTTCCGTATTTTCCGTGTGTCTCGTGCAAGGGAGTGTACAAGAGTGCACATGTGAGCTGAGCGTACGCGTGTGTTTCTGTGTACAAAGAGCAAACTTCGATTCTGAAGAGACGACGAGAGACGACGTGCACCACCACCATTGTTGCTGTCGATGAAAAGGAAGTCGTATAACACGGGGGAATCCTATCGTCCGACACCAGGAAGGAAACGCCCGTGGCTTTTAAAGGGACGAGAGTGTTTTCCGCCCATCCGCGTGGTCTCCCCCGCCCTCGATTTATACCGAAATTATGCCGCGATTTTGTATTATCGGACAGTACCGGGGAGAATATTAAAGGACGAAGGCAGGCTGATTTATCCCCGGAATTATTCTGGGCTCGTATTATTCGCGTCCTTGTGTTATTCCAGTGAGTGAGCCCGCTGGTTGATTCGGCTGGATGCGCGTGAGCGATGAAAAATGTGCGGCCATGCGAAAAGTACGATGATAAACGCGGCATGAAGCGTACAGAAAAGGGTCAACGCCGCCGATCGCGGCTTCGGTGATTAATCGTGGCGCCAGAATTTTCGAGATAGGTTTCAATATCGTGGATCAGTCGAGCGTATGTCGTGAGCTCTAATAAGTTTAGACATGATATTTCTTATCGATCCTTGACACGCGCTGCTACGTTTTGTTTGAAAGTTATATATAATGTATAGAGCGAGAGAGAGAGAGAGAGAGAGAGAGAGAGAGAGAGAGAGAGTATTAAACACTTCCATTACTCATGCGATATAATGATGAATATAAGCAAGCTGAAATAACAATTTTAGCAACTATATAAAATTCTACATTTAATAAAAAGATAAAATCAATTGAATTTTTTATTCATTTTAAATAAATTTAATTAAAATAAGCTACTTTCGATTTTAATCTGTGTTCAAGCAATTTATTGTTGTTAAAAGCGTTCGTTCTTTGATCATATCGAAAATTCGTCCGATTTTAGAGGGCAACAACGTTACTTCAATTATCATAATAGCGGATTTACTGCACGCACGTATCGAATATTATTTTTAAATTGGGAGAAAACACGTTAAGTAAATATACTGAAACGTAGTTACGTCGCATACATTTCCGCATAACTAAAAGTACACGGCTCCAACCGATATCCATTGGTGCATAAGCCACGAAATTAGTCACGTGTCGCTAAGCACTCGAAGCAACGATCGTGTAATTTTTATGGGAATTTTTCGATCGATCTTTTACACGATTGAACTCGTACGATTTTCTCTCGTATCGTATCGAACGGTCGATTAAAACAGCGCATTTTTGAGTCGTTTCCCATATATAAATGCATCTGCTTTCATTTTAAATTTAAATACAGTAGAGCAGCAGTATTTTTCGTTAATCATGCAGTTCTAAATTATAAATTAAAATCTCATTCATTTCAGATCATGACAATGATGACAATTTTCATCCATATGAAATCTGATCAAATCATAAAATTTTATAAGATCGCAATTATAAATGTAATATTTTAATAAGCTAACTCATGTTTTTTATAATTTATCTGAAAGAAAAAACTCGATATTATTATAATAAAATAAATTTTGTTAATTTCTTCTTTAATTAAATTATTTTGGATACTCGGCAAAATATAAAATTTTATATCCCATCGGGTATTCGAGATACAATAATTTATACAATATCGAGATTTTTATTTATCTTATTATAATCTCTTATGATAAATAAAAATCTCGATATTTATCAATACCGAGATTTTTATTTATCAGATAAATTATAAAAATCATGGCGAGCAAATGTGAATTAGATTTAAATAATGTTTCCAAAAATATATCTACAAACAGGTCGAGAAACATTCGAGAAAAAAACATAGCGTATAACAAGTTAGCGATGCCTTACGAGATTCCTTCTATGGTTTCCTTCTTACTTTCAGCGTGCAATAACGAAATGCCATTGGTCTTTTTGCGTGTCCACCCTCCGTATCGCTGTTGAAAACCCTCGCACTTGAACTGCGATGGACGAAAGTTTCGAGTTTACGCTTTGATTCGGTTCCCTTTTCTTTGACCGATGGCCTTTAACCACAAGAAATTAAATCGGAGCCTTTGACAGAAATAGCATAGGAGATTCGCGGTATGTCGAGAATTTCTCAATAGGTAACGCATAGACGAATCTTCAAATTGCTTTCAGGAATATGTCAAGACGCGACTCACATTTTTTGTTTCATCAAACGAATAAAATAAAAAATCTAACATAGCTTCGATCGATCACAAAATGAAAAAGTCGAAAAATTTTTGAGAGAAGTGAGACGTCCATCGATTTATTTTATTCATAATATTCACTTATTGATTCTAAACAGTTATAATTAAATAATTAGAAATAAAAAAAAGTTAAATATGGACGGAATTAAAAATTTTGATAGAAAGAATACGAAAAGCAGCTATAAGTCGCAGGCAACGTCGAGCATCGCGTGCATGCGAACGGAAACCCCTTAACATCCCTCTCGGCATCTACTCGCAGGTCGCTCTTTAGAGGCACGCAAAGGACGCTTAGTCTCTCCATAATATCTCAATCGCATATATACGTATATAGCCGTTAATGCTTTTATACGTAGATAGACTGGTTGCCCGAGAGGTGAAGCGAGGCGGTGCCACTTCCTTTTGGACAACGTTTATATGAAGGCGTCTTAATGCCACTTCCGACGACACGATGAATTAATCACCTTCATTCCAGCCGCCTTTGACTGCCCCTCCCTAGACTAGTTGCTTCGTAGGCAAATGAATTAACAACAAGGGAGAACGGAGCGAAGAAACCTCCTTCGCGGAAACCGTTAACATTTACGTACCGGGAGGTGCAATGACATTGCCAGTACATGAAATTAATTAAAGATAACAGACATATATAAAAGACATGTATATATATAATTGATTTATACTCCTATTGCGAATAAACGAGTATTTTCTTAAATTCAAAGAAACGGTAAAACGCGGGAATGAATAAAAATTTGCGGAAGGACTGTAGATTAAAGAATTAAATAATTAAAGAATTTGAAGTAAGATTCTTTGTGCTTTCCTTTCTTTTCACTCCATGATGTATATATAGTTCGATCATTTCATCTCAACTTGCTCTCCTTTTATGATTGAAAATTCTAATCGTAAAATAATTATGTGAATGATATTATTATATACCTAAAATTTCTTTGCGAAAACTATTTTGGAATTTAAAGACTGCATTATGAAGCATCTCTTTAATAATATCATTTATACATAGAAGTTATTTTAGCAAAATTCCATGTCCTTTGCAATTTGCTTAATTTTGTCAAAAGATGATTTCTGTATTAATCTTCGAAACTATGCTACCGCGACGTAAATGACGACTTAACGAGCGGTTTTAACGCTTTAATAATAATTAGCCCGACTGTATAGTCGCGAAGAGAACAAGAACGTCGTACAAAGGGTGTAAGCGAAGCAAGGGCTGTTTGCACCCTCGGTGTTAACGCAATATACTCGCTCTAGGGCGCGATGCACTTAGCATGTGTACACGAGCGTTGCCCGTCTGCGGGCTGTCTGTCCACGTGCATCCATTTTCCCTTATAAACTCACAGCTAGTGCCTAGGGCCAGTTCTCCCCTTCCTTTATTCTTCTTCGTCGTTAATGATACGTGCTTTTTGTAACTACTAAAATAAATTATTTGCTTGGATGCTGCTAGAAATAAATACAGCTGTATTTAATTAACGCGCTCTCACGTAATTTAAAAGCATGTATTTATTCAACATATTTCTAGCGTATTAGTTTAATCTAATCTTTTAAAATTGATATTTTTACTTTTTATTTCTATTTCTCTTATTTCTTTGTTTTTTCTATTCCGCCATAATGCACAATTTATGATAACATTAAATGCGTTATGTACGATTATAATTTTGACACTTTTGTCGCGCTACATATCACCGCGCCAGTCCCTTATTCATTTTCTTGAGCTTCATATTCCCAGGCATCACTTGTCTTCGTTATCTCTATGAAATATGGAATCTCTTGCCTCTATAACGTGCCGTCTGCTTCCATACTCCTTTACTTTCGCTACCTATCCATTTTTCCCCTAGTGTGTTCATGGCGTTATTCTTTATTTCTTAATTTTAACGGAATATTTTACGTAGTGGATTTTATACGTACATGTATCTTTTCTACACTCGTTCTCTGACTTGCATTAAAGACAATGAGAAATATGATTCATGAAAACGTCAAAGGAAAAGTTACAGTAATGATAACACAATAAGAACAGTAAATGAATGTGTATCATGCATATGTGAAATAATAATTTATATCTCAAGTAAAGTATAATCGGGGCTGGGCATGTATTTAAAATACGAGTACTTTTATTAGAAAATATAGTATTTGTAAAACAATTGTGTCTTGTATTTTGTATTTCAAATATTAAGGTTAACAATCAATCTTATTATTTGAATTATAAAATAAAAAACTTTCAATCTTTCGATTTAAATACAAAATACTTTCATGTACTCTGCTGAAATACAAAGTACAAAATACCCTTGTATTGCAAATGTATTTTAAATAAAAGTATTTCAAATACATGCCTCTAATATAATGGCTCGGAATAATATAATGACTATTTGTTAGTGATCAAGAAAATCTTTAGAATAAGTTGAAATAAATGAACAATTTTTAATACAAGTTTTAATGAGGTTTTTCAATCCTCATCCCATTCTGTTATCCTGCACTTCATAACGCTTCTGCGTTACACTACTGTAAATATGTTTGAACAAGAAAATCATCGAATAATGATTTAATTTCGCCAATATCTATCCTCTGACAAAAAGTAAGATATTTTATTTCCACAGATTCTTATTTTGTCCACTTTATAAAATTCGTTCAGCAACGCACGGGGATCGCCAACGCAATATTCCGGTGCTCTTCCATGGAGTTAACCACGTCGCGACGACAGGGTCAAATCGCACGAGACTAATTTTATTACGCGGAAGTCCAGTTAATTGGCGCCAGGAGCGTATAAATTGCAGCGGCTTGGCGACACTCGCTCGCCGACCGACCGTCGGGACGTGAGGCAGTTTATCCCTAATGCGAAAACATTGCTTCCCCTTGGTACTCACGTAGCAAGGGACGAGGTCGGAAGGTAGTCACGTAAAGGATTGCCGGAATTCCCGCAGGAATCTCGTGCAACGTCTATGCCCGTGCTTATTCGGAACCCGACCAATCCTCTACGCCGATATTGGACGTCGTAATCTTTTAATCCCGCGGACGGCTTATTGCCAAACGGATCAAAAAAGAAATACGATCAGCGACCACGGCGGAGACGTAACGACCTTTTAAATCTGCACGACGGAAATCTCGGCGGAGATCGGGGCGGCTTAACGGTGCGGTTACCGGTCGGACGTGAACTTCGCGGAACAGCAGCTCGCTGCGAAGTTCTAACCGAATCCGATGGCCCCGCGAAGTCTGCGAGCGATTAGGAGTCGAAGTTGGAGAACGGTTACTATCACGCGCGCGTAAGGCTTCCATTATTTAGCTCACGGCGTTGCCATTGTGCCCTATTTGTGACGTGACGTATTTACAAAGTCGCATGAATGAAATTATTCAATATTGTTAACGCTTTAACGGTAGTTACAATATTAAATTAATTACGAAGTATTACTTAATTGCATAATAAAATATTACACTGCAAATTATAGTTAACAGGCCTGTCCAATTTCAGCTCCGGAGCCAAAATGCAAAACCATCGACGCAAAAAAATCAATATGGATAAGATTTCGGGGACTGTAAAGTATCGATATACGTCTGAGCAATCACGCTTATCAACACTTTACAGTCCCTGAAATCTTACATTTTTTTGCGTCATGGCTTTGTGTTTTGGCTCAAATTGGACAGGCTTATTATAGTAGAATATAAATCCTTTGACATATTGTTAACGCTTTCATAGCAGTTGACAGCGATATAAGAAGATTTGAACTAACTGCTATATATTCTTTGCAAAATTTTATACAAAATGATATAAGTATTGAAATTTAAATCTCATAGAACCGATGCGTGAACTCACTAAAATATAAAATAAAGGCCTAATGCCGGTCGAAGCTAGATCTTAATTTGCTTTTTAAATAATTCAAATGTGAATTATACATATACTTAATGTGAATTATATAATTATATATATATTAAATATTGATTAGGATTTCTTTAAAATTGGTAATAATTTTATAAACAATTATACTATAATTACTGACATAAGTATTATTGCTAGATATTTGTATGCAGAAGATTTTGTTATTTTATCCTTTACTTCGATTATTGGTGAGCGTTTTAGTCCCTCCTCCACAATACACTTCCAAACTATATTCTCGACTCCAATATATTCCATTATGCGCTGTTTACACGGCAGACGCTTCTGTAAGGAAATGAAAACGCTCTCGTGCACGATAATGGAAATCTGAACCGCACGGAGAAATTAGTTTCTTTGACGGGTGAGAGCGGCTGTGCCGCCGATCGATGTTCGGATTCTGCGAATTATTTTCCCAAATTTGCGCCGTTCTTACGAACGAAATAAACTTTCTGATATGCCAACTGCCATGAATTTACATAAACTCATTGTTACACCTATACGTACTCTCTTTAACATTTTATAATTTTATATAAATTTAAGCTAAAAAGCTTGTTATTAAAATCATTAATTTAATATATTTGATTAAGCTGTTCCACGATGTAATTATATTTCGACATGAAAAGAACGATTTTTTTAAGTATTTAAAAATTCAGCTAGATATAGAGCTGAAAATAATTTTATTGTATCATTAAAATAATTAATATGTAGGAATCTCAAGCATGATGAGCGATAAAAAGTTTTGACACTCTAGCAACCAGTTTGGACGTTTGATAAAAAATTATTTTCAGATTTGTGTGTGTATCTAGTTAAATTTTTAACTTATTTCAACAAAATCGTCCTTCCTGTGGACGATTACAGATCGCAGATCGATTGCGTTAAGTAACCAAGTGTACCATATTTTCAGTAACATGGTGATTAAGACAAACACTAGGTGGAAAAAACCTGTCTACTCTTAACATTGACTTAAGACTCCACTTACTTCAAGCGCCATTCCTCTCAACGAAAGGTATCGCAAGCTCGAGGAGGTTCATCGAGAAGCACAATTCGGCGAGCCGTTTATCCTCACTCACATTCGCAACGCGACGAGGGGACGGGAGAGGAGATTGGAATGACTGAAGTCCTGATGAAGGGTGGATGAGGTATGACGGGGAGAGGGAGAGTACCGATGGTGGAAGGGGGATGGATGAGGGGTCGAGGGTACGTAGGGCAATTTTCGCGTAATTCGATGGGGCGTGATCGTCATAGCAACCCCCCTCCCCCCAGTACCCCCAGTCCACCCTCTCTGGAAGCTGCAGCCTGTTCAAACAAGCCTCAAACTCCATACTAGGCTCGTATCCATTCTCTCTCACTCCTTTCCGCTTTGCCTTTCTCTTCGTATCCTCCTTCCCCCATCTCGCGTTCTCTCGTTTTCCCAGTCTCTTTCTCTCTTCCTTGCTATCCGTCTTTCTGCGGCTCCTCGCATATCGCATCCGTCTTTCATTGCCCATCCCTCTCTTTCAAGGCGTTCCCAACTCAAATCCGCGAACGGTACTCCGGGATTTCAACAGTTGCGATAACTACCTGGATTTCTCCTGTACAGGCAGTGACGGCTCAATCGTTTCGTTGTAATTACCTGCTTGTTAGCGCGTTGTAGCCTACACTAACGTCTCTGCGCGAGTTGGCTAGCAACAATAACATTGCAGTCCTCTTCTCGTATGTTTCGCAGTGTGCGAGTCCCAAGAGCTCGAAGCTCGTCATTTAGTTTATGGCCTGCGACCGGCAGAGAAACCTCCGGCACATGGCTTTCTGACGTGCCATAATACGTCCAACTGTGAGTCTCACAGCCGTGGCTGCAATGCGAATTACTACATCGCTGAGAGTAGTTCGCATGCAATGGGATTCGTATCATCGTTCATCTCTGTACCGAGCATAATTCGTAAAGCGCCATATACGAGCCACCGCAAAATGGCTTCTGACACGACGAATTTATGTACCATTATAATCTTTTTTTTTTTTCAAATATATCTCAGAATAAAAATCTCAGGATTGAGAAAGAAAGTATTCAGATTTCTTTTATTTTGTTTGATCCTATCATTTCTCACGCGGATGGCAACTCGCCAGAAGATGTTAAGTTTTATAACAATTTCATATGATAAATGTTAGGAACCCAGGACTCTTATAAAGTGTCCGTTGCAGAGACATAAATCTGTCTCTCTCACGTATGATAGCGCTAATGATGCTATCACGCTATCGCGCAGTAATCTCTATGTAAATTGAATGCAGAGAATACGTCTCGTTATTTGCGAAATGTTTTAAATTAAGCACACTATAAATGAGGAAAGTTCATTGCAAAATAACGAACTCGCCGATGCCGTCATTATTCTCGTATGTAAATATTCGACGTGCTCGAAAATTGCGTTTCTAATTCTCGTCATTTGCGCGTCCATAGCTTCTCATTATTGACCGCAACGTGCATTCGCGTCCGCCGATTGAATCGAATTCCACGAAATTCCACGCGGACGAATATTTTATACTCTATGATCATATAGTAGGTCGCTTTAGTGCCTGTCGAGATTGAAAAATTACAACAACAACAACAACAACAACAAAAGAGCGAAGAAAAGAAAGAGCTTACTAACGAGATGCCGCAGTTTCATCTCGTGATGAAATCAAGCTTCCATCACTCACTTCATACATAGAGTACTAGTTAGAGCTAAGATTGCTCACCAAAGTATCTAATCTCACTTATGAATATTTAATTTTTCATTTGCCTGTTTTTAGTAAATAAAAATGCACACTTTAGTCGAAACTCAAAATATTTGTGAAGCAAATGTATCTATACTAATGACATACGTTTTATAGTATTTATTTACACATACATAACTATATTATAAATACAGTGAATGCAAAAAGTATTCGTACAGAGAAAAAATATTTTAAAAAAATCTTATTTTTAAAAAGTAAACATTATCCGAAAAATAGCTCATCGAATTGATGTTGAATCGATATCGATAAGATAATTTCGATATTTCAATTCGACGTCGATTCGACCTAATTGATGGTTATTTTTTGCAGGGTAATTAATAGTTTATTCATAAAGAATAAAATAGATTGTATGTTTCTCAGAATTAGGTATACCAAAAAGATATGTATTAATTACAGGAAATATCATCTTAAAAATAAGCAAGAGTTAAGAATTTTATTATTTGGACGCTCAAAAAATATTTACGAAGCTTGTTTGTTTATGTTAGAACAGAAAGTATTCATTGTATAAAATTGCTAATTAATGATCTTTTACAAATAAAGCTTTTTTTTATAAAAAATTTCGTTGTACGAATATTTGTTACATTCACTATATATTTACTGTCGCTTAAACATGCATCCAATGGATATTATATATATATATATATTGAATATTGAATGTTAGATCACATTTTGCTATGTAGAGCAACTATACTTTTGTTTTAACTAATAGTTTTACATTCTGTTCACAAAAGAAAAGAACAATTTGCTTAAGTATCTAAAAAGTTAGCTACGTACAAATCTGAAAATAATTTTGTTAGATCATCAAAATAATTACGTAGGAAACTTAAACATTATTATACAAAACGTTTTGACATTATAGTTTGAGCATCCTACGTAATTATTTCGGTCCAACAAAATTATTTTCAGATCGGTATTTAGTTACATTTTTAAATATTTCAACAAAACCTCTTTTTCGTGTTATTAAAAATGTATCTTATTTGCTAAATTATCTTTAATAAAATCAGAGTAAAATTTCATGTACTATAAAATAAACTTTATACCATTCTCGTAGATATATATTTTCTTTATCAAAACGCTCTTCAACCAGTCGTCCATTCGAGTATTAGACCATAGGCGCCGACTACAGGGGGAGGGGGGCAATGCCTTCTCAATAATTTTTATCTTTTGGTTTTTTAACAAACGGTGTTTTAACAATTGCAAATAATTTCTGCGATCAAAACTATGAGAAAATATCGACCACACGATATATATGATTATACATAACATTGAGAGACGCGGCGAATTAAAAGTGGCGATGCTCGCTCTGGCACGTCGTCTGCTGTCCTAGAGTGCCTTCCAACAAGAGATGGTGTAACGACACGGTGTGACACAGTGTATCATTACATTCTTGTTGTTCGCCAATGTTAAACAAGGATGAGATGATTATTGTGTTGTACTGATTGTGAGTCGCTTGTTGAGGTGTGTTTTGATTTTCATTAGAGTGCTCCTCGGATGTCATTTCATCCTTGTTTAACATTTGTTAAACAACAAGGATGACATGACAACCTGGAAACACCCAAGTGGGAATCCGAACATGCCCCTAGAAGGAATCCCTAGTGTACCTGCACATATACATGTACCAGAGAGAAACCTGAGAGAGGACATGAGTGCCTTTTTCCTGTAACCGCAAAATACCTTGTGCACTATAGTAATTTTCTGAAGAAGTGGATGTCAACTACACAACATTATCCATTTTTTTGCGATGTTCTTTGATGGAAATAAATCGTTAAAATTTTCACTAATTCGATAGATTTTAGCGATTTATTTTTATCAGTAGCACCACAAAAAAGTGGATATTGTTGTGTTCCCCCCTAATATTTCTCGGTGCCCCCCCAATATTTTTCGCAAGTCGGCGCCTATGTATTAGACCATTTAAACGCGTTGGATATCGGAGTATGAGCGACCCAGAATTAAATTCTTCGCGCGCAACCGGCGATCTTTTCACTATCTCGTCTCGTTCGTTATCCCCTACAACAACTAGATGACCGAAAAATGTTTGCGTGCGAAACACGTAGTGTTTCGGAACGAAAGAGATGGTATCGAAAGAGAAGCGGGAGAAAGAAAGAGAATTAAGAGAGTTAACGA
Organism: Mycetomoellerius zeteki; assembly: GCF_001594055.1. Lineage (NCBI taxonomy): Eukaryota > Metazoa > Arthropoda > Insecta > Hymenoptera > Formicidae > Mycetomoellerius > Mycetomoellerius zeteki. The sequence goes on along the minus strand of NW_017257076.1, from coordinate 318,051 downwards.
AGCACGCCCACCTATTTCGAGATCGCGTCGCTGAAAAAAAAAGAAAAATGTAGGCAGAGAAAAGAGAGAGGAGGGGGAGAAAGAAAAAGAGGGAAAAAGCTAGCATACAGATATATAAATTATTGTGCAAGTTACTCGTCGGTATTGCGGAGCCACGCTTAATTATAAAACCGATAAATTCATCCCGTGGGACACGGGACAGACGTCTGGAATCCCGAGGTTGATAAACGAGCCCCTGATCCCGACCTTCTACCTTACACAAGCATCCACTGGCCGCCCTCTGCTAGCCCGCGTCCTCGTACAGTTCGCTTAAGTCGTACCCCTCGTTCATCCCCCCGTCTCGCACATCGTACGCGCTTACGCCTCGATGGACTCGCGTCATTGAGTCCCAGAATCTGGACGACCGTGTAATTAGATCCTTGGCCTCCGCAGACCTAACGATAATTACATTTACGTTACCTACGTGTATACGCCGTCACGATATCCGCCAGCCCGTCAAGGGACGTCTCTCGTGGGATCACGTGCGTAAACTACCTCGCATATTGTCCACTCCGAATCAAATTTTCATATCGAATTTGCACGTCCGTGGTAATAACTTGTTCATTTCGAAAGTACTCTTGCGGGAGCGATTTGTTACGCACTGTGTGCACAGTAATTTATTCATTATCTTGACATGAATATGCATTCTTTATGTATCTTTATGTATTCTTAAAAAAAAACCGTATCAATTAAATAATATGTACCTTAATCTAAAAATTACTTATTCTTGAAATTCAGTGTATCTATTTAATTAAGCGGATAAAAGTTTTCATGGGAAAAGTATTTCAAATATTTATAATATCTGTCTTAAACATAAAAATTTTTTGTAAAGAAATATGTACGATATAAATAAAGGATATACAACTATAAATATAAATCTAGTCTGCTACATTAATATTTCTCTTTTCGAGGGATGATTATTCAGTTTATAACAACCTTCAGTATTTATCTGAATTGTTTTAATTAAAAGACTCATTATATAAATCAAGGGAGACTTCGGATCAGTCTGATCGTCTTGAATCGCGTTAACGCGAGGATCCCTTATAGTTTTAATCGTCGTTAATCAAACGAAGACTGAGGCAGGTATGGACGTAATATTCTATCGATTCTCAAGTACTCGCCCGCCGGTGAAAGGCGGACGCTCGCTCAATTTGGCGTGGTTCCAAAGCGGACAGATGTCCGTAATTCTCGGTTTTGATAAACGAGCGCTTGATCCCAAGTTTTCTATAAAGCAGAAGGCGCCTTTTTGAGCGGGCATCTTTAGATGAGTTTCTCATACTTTACTTTTATCATGACGCACCCTCTACATATTGTCTCATTTATTTTACATCATATTTTATTTTAAGATTAAGAGTAACGGTGCGAAAAGATGAGTCGATGGTTGGTATTCATAGGCGATTCTTTATTTAAGGATAGTCTTAAAATATCATGAATCCATCAAAGAGCCGAGGGGGTAACCACTTAATGTAATCGTGGGACAGAGTCTTCGATTCATTATATTTATTCGAAATCTCTATGTATAATCCGATAATTACATATGCAACCACGAGAAATCATTGTATAATATTAAATAAAATCGTATATTTTACCAAATAACTTCACGTGTAGTGAAAAAAAATTGTGATCAGATGAAATCATATGAAATCATGTAATCTGTGAGATAATATTTCAGCTAATGATTATCCCCTTGCAAAGAGCCGTATTAGCATCTTGAGACATTATTTAAGACTATTTTAAAATAAAAAGACGGATTATAAATACTTCAATAATATCGTAAATTGATACGTGAAATGACCGGTATAAACTTTTTTTATATTCTGGTAATAATATCGTATTAATAGAGTCTCACCGTAGTTTTTAAATTAATAACTATGACTAAATTTGTATTTATCCGAATAACAAGAATTGATAATATAATATATATAGAGATGTATTTTTACTGTAGGGATAATGTAATAAAAATATAACGACTAGTTACTATTACGAATGATTGTACGCCACCACCATGAACGGGAATGATTTTATCTTCTACCCTTAACCGTTCTGACGGTTATTGAAGCACTTAGATCGTTTGCTCCCCACTGAGATATTAATTCTCAAGGGGTTTAGTCAATTCCTTTTCTCGGGTAGTCGCTCTCTGGAATCTCCATGGCTGGGTGGTCCACGACAGGGGGATGATTCGATCTAGCGGGTGTCGCCACAGTGACGGAAGCGCCTCACGTACATGACTGACGCGAGTGTGGACATGGGTGTGCCCGCGCACACGTACGCACGTCCACACGTATACCGGATACGATGTAGCTAGCGTGGCCTTCTACCGAAGTTTGTGAACTATGAGTGAACCTATCGCAAGGACAAATTTCCTCATCTAACTTTCTCCGAGTAGATGAGATGATCGCTCAATGCCAGCAGCACCGACGCTACTATCTTCACTATAGCCCGTCCGCCTCCTTCCTCCTGCATCTACTGGGAAAATTAATGACGAAATCCAAGAGTTTTCTATAGGCAACTTTTACCGTCGGATCCTCAGGGCCGTTGGATAGAACAAATTCACGAGGGTGAGATGAGGCGCGAGGAAAACGGCGACAATGGGTTTCGGCGGCGTTCGACGCGGGGATGGACATCGGGCCGTTATCGTGTTTTCGTTCGACGGAGCTCTCGCGCTTAAATTGGCGGCGTGCTTCACGTGTGGCGAATGACGTAGCGAATCTTTTGTCGATAAACGAGGCATCGTTGAAGTGATAACGATGATTTATGCGCTAAATTCTTTTAGCGGTACATTTCATGCTCCGACAAAATATGAGGGATATTTAACTAAAAAATAAGAAGATTAAGAATTGCATTCTTATAGTTACTTGACAATTAAATTTAAAACGAATCATGGTTAAATAAAAGTAAATATGATGCTTCAATAAAAAAATGTCGTGTTGAAGAAAGTCTTATGTGAATGATATCATTCGATCATATTGATTTTATCTCATCTAATAAATTTAACCTTTAAGTAGATAGGTGGCCACCTATCCCTACACACTCTTAAAAATCTTCTGAAAAAGAAAAATAAAAAGTATTGCCCAGAAATCTTAAAGTTCATTATTTTTATATTCCTCTATCTCGTAAGGCTACAAGTAATGTAAATTCAACTCTGTATATAATATTAAAAAATATAACTATAAAATTTTTGAGGTTTGTCTGAGCACTTCACTTACCTACTTAAAGATTAATGAATCTAATAGAACTTCAATGTTTCGGAACTCAGAGTTGCTTCATTGGCCAAGCTCATCGCTCCTGAGAGGCGGTATTTCGAAGCTCTTCGACGACGCGTGATTTTCTCTCCCTCTCTTGATCGGTTCACCTTATTTATCTACCCACCTCCGCGACGTGCATCCCCATTACGAACTTTCCGTACGACATCGCGTTCCGCGCGCTCCACCACCATTGAAAAGTCTTATTCTCGCAGGAATTAACGAGTTTCTCGAAGAATCGCACGGAATTACGTTGCCTCGCGTCACGCCGGGTCCGCAACACCATCGCCGCCGTCGTCGTCGTCGTCGACGCCGGCGGGTACATGCAATTCTGCAAGTTAGAATTGAATCTACCCCGAAGAGAAAGGGAGCAGATTCGATCCTCTCGCGGAAAATGCCTCGCGATGGCGCCGGGGAAATGGGGCTCTTGACGCAGCGAATGAAATTATTAAAACGTCAACGCCATGTATATCTGACGATGAAAGCCGTTACCAACGTCGCCAAGCGCGAGGGAGAAAATTAATACATACGCGTCATTTGGCTTACCTTCTTACTTGCACTAGTAACCCGTTGCTAAAGTTCTTTCTCACAAATTCGGCTGTGAATACGGCGCATTCGAATATGCCATTTATATAATATAACGTTGAAAAGAGAGCATAAGCTGTTTCCTACGTTCAGAACGTCTCGCATTCATTAAAAAACTCTTCAGTGTCATTAACCTTCCGCTGGCAACATAAATTTTAACTCTTTCTCATCAGCAATAATGGTCGAGAAATAGAACAAATTTTTTTATATTATTCTAGATTATATAAAAATCTGAATAAATTCTGATATATTTGTCAAAGCTCGAATAACGACTTTTTATCATCATAGAAATCGGATTGTATTTTATTTATTTTTTGAGAATTTAAATTTATAAAAATTCACAATCAAAATGTCGATGATACCTTTAAACTTTTAAGACCTCAGTTACCGGCGGAGGGTTAAAACAACATATTTTAAATATAATTAAAAAATTCTTAAATATCGTACGCTATTTTTCATTTACGAAATTGTTCTTTTTCTTGAAATTTTATTAATCGCGTACAACATTTAACATTTGTCGGATAATATATAGCTTTAAAATAAGCAATACATTATCAGACGTAATTCTTACTTGTCACAATTATTACGGTCTTTCGCGATTTATTAATAGTTTTTTAGTTTCTGTACTACTGATAATAAATATGAAATTTTTTTCCGAAATATATTTCATATTTATAACTGTTCATGTGTATGCAATTATGCATAAAAACAAAATAAAACTAGAAAAATATTAAATAATTGCATATCAATTGTTCCGATCTATACATAAGCTCATACAAATGAAAACGACATTTCCAGAGGCATTTTTATTATTTCCTGTTGCAACAATAATACCGCAGTCAAGAAAAAATATGATCGTTGTCGAATCGTGAATATCGATACCGTACCGGGCTCCAGGACTAAATCGACCAAGCAACAACTCTACTCCTTTACTTTGCTTCCTTCTTCCATCGGATACGAACTCAAATCTCCCCACCTACACTATCAAACAAGTATTCCGGGTTGCACTGTATTATGCATTCACCCCTCTGCGGAGCCCACGCGAGCGTCGCAGTCTACCGTATACCTTAACATAATAAGGTCGTATTATGCAGTATATACAAAATTTCCAGTTTAAACGCGACCCACGTTTCGGGCCTTAACGTCTTGTTCGCGGACATTCGAGAGTTCCGAAACTCCACGTTCCATTCGCAAAAGTTAAGTTGAGCTCCGAGACGATTTACTAAATCGACAATATGCACTTCACAGGATATGCCATGGAATATTACCTAACTCTATAACGTGCTATTATTCATTCGCGAACGTAAATCAGTTAACTTTCTATCGATCAAGCTGTTCTATATTACAAAAAGTTACGAGAAAAAAGTGGTTTCCTCTCTTTTTTCTCGAAACGTCAAGCGAGCGAACAATAGATATAACATAAATGTTAGGAAAAAGAAAACTCAACTTGTCTAATTTAAATATAATTTAAATAATTTATGTAATATTGTATAACTATGCAACAATATGTTTTCATCGAAATAAATTATCACAGTAAAAAAATTTAGAATTGTGCAATGTAATTGCTAAAGTATAAATATTAAATATTAAAAATTTGTTGTATACTATTTAAACAAATAACAATATACATGCGTGAGAATAACTTCTTGCAAATGAATATGTTTGATTTAATACTGGATTCTGTAAGGATTAACATGACAAACTTTGCTAGACACGTTTATGTGTTTTAGCGAAGATCCGGTGTGGATGCCAGTAAATTTTTTATCGGCTCTTGAGTAATCCTATGGGGCAATAAACGGTCTACATCGTTTTCTCGCTTCAACAATGCAAAGCGTTATAGTATACGATGACTCCATATGGGATTCCTTTTTGAATATTTTATATCATAGATATGCACGGATATTCCCTGACAAGGTTTCTGCATTCGATAAAAAAGATATTTCGCCATCGAACATATTTTTCACAGAAACACCGAACGCCTCATGCGGCAGATCTAAAGACACGTTGCGATTTTTATATAAATGAGATATTTGTCGTTTTGCAATACATTTTGTGTATATTATGTTAGAAATAGATAGTACAATATATATAATAATAATGAGTTTTTCTAAAATTTCATAATAAGTATATTTTAAGAGTATTATCAAGAAGATATTCTTTGTTAAAGATAATCGTTACTTAAAAGGAAGAATATAAATTGAATAATCACTTTTCTTAGCAACAAAATGATATTTTTCTGCGTGTATATATTACAAATATATAATATAGATATTAATAAGTATATTGATCTAATTTGACTTCATGAAATTATTTTAAATACATATTCTACACTAAAGAGGACCCAATACCAGGGTTGAAACGTTTGTATCACATTTTTTTCAATATACACATTGGACTACACACGAACAACTGATGTCGGCTCACATTTGGCAATTCCTTTTACATCAACGTATTTAATCGATTAATTCATGCAAGAGCCTTTCGTATTTTTAATATTATTGTTCATAAATATATTAGAAATGAATTTCAGAAAATAGAAAAGGTAATAAAAATTTATAATTAAACAAACAAATAATTGTATCTAGAAAATCTAATTTTTGTGACATAACACAACACTTCTTGTATTATCCTTCAATAATATTGGACAATTTTAACTGTTTAACGAGTTGGTTTCAACTTGTCAAGATATTGACGGAAAATGGAAAAGCGATGTCCCATTCAATTTCGTTTATAAAGTTCATCTGAATGTCTACCGAAATCACCGCACGGTAGAATGTCACGGTGTAATCTACCATCGTTAAATCCAACACAACCGTCCCTCTGTCATTGTCTCCCGTTACACGGCCGCAAACGCGGGCGTTCTTCGACACCGAAATCTTCCGTGAATATTTCAGGAAAATTACCGCACGTTCGTCGGGGGCTCGGGTTTCCAGCGATTATGTCGTATAATCCGCGGTGAGTGCGTTTGTCACGGCTACCGCGACGACGGCAGAGACGGGTGTCGGGTGTCCCCGTGGGTGATATTCCCTGTTATCCGAAACACGAGATTGTTATCCCACAGTACTTACCATACGTAAGCGCTGTGATGGCCGGAAGAACGAGACGGAGGGCGACCAGCGGATGGACCTTTTTTTTTAAGCCGGTCTCCGGATTAGCACAGAGACATTAATCACCCCCGCGTCAGCCAACCAGCGTGATCTCAGTGAATTTGCAATTAATTCGAAATTGCCGTCATCATCGCACCATAAAGGCGTACGGACGCGCGTCGTTTACACCATGCATACATATCGGAACGCTCGCGACGAGATACGGCCCGTTCCGATGCGGACGCGTACGATCGCCTGTGATGAATGAGCCGCAGCTCGGATTTCATTAATTAACGGAAGTGGCCGGAATTCGATGGTACGTGGACGCGTCATTCGACAAAGCGAACGTCCGCCGAGTACATCGCAAATTGGTATTTAGTAGTTATGGGATATGTTCCTAGACGAATATTGGATTGATCTGATTCTCACGAGAATTTGAACAGAAGCTTAATGCGTTAACGATATTTAGTTTTGATGTCATAACATTAATATCCGGATCAGAGTCATAACATTAATATCCGGGGACACAATTTTCCATTAAACCACATTTTTCAATAAAATTCGTGTGAATTTTCATTTAGTAGCCATTTAGATACCTGCTTTTTAAGATTTTATTTAAATGTTTATTAAATTAAATATTGCGTTGAAGATTTTAGAATATTATATAAAACAAATCATAATAGTAATTCATTTATGAAGATATAACTTTTGCAATAATTTTTTTGACAAATGCAAAACTATATCTATGATAAATACTGCATTTCAATTATATAAAAGTGCCATTCGCATGAGATAGACAGGACATGTGCACATCTAATTGAAGAGAGGTCCCTGACAGATCATCAGACACGTCAACTGTGATAAAACAAGGGCGATAGATCGTGCCCTTCGTGCGTAAGGGAGCAGCGCCGGACTCAATGTGGGTTGCACAGTAATATCCTTTTTTTCTTACGGAGAGTACGCCCCATCGAGTTCCCATCGACCCCGAGAGACCAACGGTATTACAAGTAATTGTCGCCCTGGGGAGATCGCAGACGACCCTATATCCACCCCAGTTCCCAACCCGATCTCGGAGATGGGACAAGGATGCGGGAGGAAGGAAGCAAGGTGAAAGAAAAATGAATGAAGAAACAAGAGGAAGGAAAAATATAATACTTAGGAAAACAGAAACAGGAGAAGGAAAATATGAGCGAAATAGGAATGCGTAAAAGAAAGTAACATAAGATATATGGAAAAAAAATTAGCTTCGTGAAGAAGAAAGGGAAGAGAAAGAAAAGAAAAAATCGAGAGCAGAAAAGAACGGTATCGTGTACCGCCAGACTGCGACACCCTTCCACGTTTTCCACGACCCTATCGTCATACCCCGATCCCAACTCGAGGGATAAAAAAGTAGCGCGAAACTTTCGCCTAACAAGTGGATGATTCACAAATCATCTCCCCGATTCGGCATCCCTCGCCGATGAGAAATTTCATTTCAGTCTATATCCTTGCGCAGAACAACCAATAACTCCCGTTTCGCTGCAGGCGACGAGTCAAGAACAGAAGAAAAGATGGAAGGACGACGGGAAAGAAATAAATGCATAATACTCCGATTCATCGTACGAATCGAGAACCTAATCGAGGGTGCTATCGCTCGAAGTTGCTTCCGCCTCCGTGTTACTTTGCGATCTCTTTTTGCTTTTCCCCAGGTCCTCACTTCGTTCCATTTTTCACTGCCGCGGTGACGTTTTCCGAGGGCAATCTTACCGATGAAACATGTTAAAAGTGAAAAATAGCGTTTCCTTCCTGTTCGTGCCGTCAACAACGAGCCCGTCGACGCGATTCCAACATTTCGCGACCGGAATACCAGTGGAATTATGCACGAGCGGAGAGTGCCATCGCGATATGCGATCGATTCGTTCGTAGGGAACTACTACTCGATAGATGAAACCGTCGGATAAAGCGAGTAACAAAGTGTCGTGACTCATCGATCGAACTCGACGGTCCAGATGACCGGATTAGTTGGAACGTACATCGCGATATCCTACGAAAGATCTTCTCATCCGATCACAGGATGCAGATACGCGAAAATCGAGTGGTATTCTGTGAGTCAGAATCACGACGGATATGTAGTGTTCCCCTGATAGAGGAAAGAAGTTTTTGTTCCGAGGATGGACTGATAAAACTGGATAACACTACGTTTAATCGAGTCTCTACTGAATGCGCCATGAGGCATCATATCTCAACGTGCATAAATGTGTTTGGACGGAATTTGCTACGCTTTTAGCAAGCAACAAGAAATTTTTAACATATATCAGAGCCTCGTGAATGCATTTCAACGTTTTGCACATGCATCACCCATGTCTCCCATTTATGAGTTTATTGATAAATCTCTTTATAGACTTTCTTCTCAGAGAATGTTTAACTTGAGATATTAGCATTCTGAATTCCTAACGCAACGTATGATGTAAACGAGAAAAATTTAGTTCTAAAAAGTTATAAAAGTTCCAAGAAGAAACAGAAAAAGAGTATTTAAACGACAGAGAAGAAAAGAAACTTTTCTCGGCCCATTTTCAGTTAATATTGAATATTTAAAAAATTATTTTAATAATAGAAAAGAATATTAAAAAGAATATGACTGCAGTTAAGAAGTTCTATTTTTCTCTAGATTTTAAAGATAGTTTAGAATACTTTGATACTTCCAATTAATAATTTCACATTTCAATTTTATTTTCATTTTTACTTATTTCAATTCAATTAATAATTTAACATTTATATACCGTTCAAACAATTAAAAATCAATAAAGCGTCCGCACAAACCCTTTAATGGGTAGCTATCATAGAACTATCTGCACAAAATTAAGTGACCAATTTCGTGCTGGTTCTCGTCCCATTATGCACACCTTCTATTCTTTCGTCGTCTCCAACCATTTTCAGCAGCACACTCTTCCGTTGTGTCAAAAGTGAACAAGAGATAAGGCGAAACGACAACTCCGTGATCACGGAAATGGTGCGATTTCGCAGTTAACGAACCTACGAATAGGTCCACGAGATAGCGGGTAGAAGTGGAGGACTAGAAAACACTCCCTTGCGAGATAAGATGAGTCGCCGTGGTATTCTCGCAATAAAGCGTCCACCGTAATGGTACTAGACGTATGTTATACATCTACGAGCGAGTGAATGGACGCCTTTCCAACGATAGCGACGCCTCTAACAACGGACTGGGATTCGTAGCGTGAACATATCGGCCTTTTACGGACGCTCGTTCTGAAAATTCCTGGATTCAATGAATTTACGATACGGGTTTCATCAACATATGGATGGCGACAAGTAAAGAATTCGTCGATGTCATTTAACTTTGTGACTAAATAAACGCGAGCGAATACGAGCCGTAATCGGTATGAAACATCCTTTTAATCGCTACTTATAAATTGTTTAACTTCGATTTTCGTATGTTTATCTTATATAAAGATTCTATTAATTCACTAATGCTGATATATATAATATATTATATATTTAGAGAACCTATTATTTGTACTACTAATAAATGTTTGTAATATTAATAAAAAATGTTTAATTATCTGTATTTTTAAAGTAATTATTTGTATTTTAAATATTTCTATACAAAATCACTACAAATATCGAATATAGAGGAGTAATATCATTTGTAATGATTGGATAACTATCCAAAGAATATGATAGAAAAAGCCGAAAAAGAGATAATATGATAATGTACAGATTGAAGCTAATCAGTAGAATAATAACTAGCAGAATTCGGTACAGCAATCACGATCAATCAGATGCCGCAGCAGTTAGAATGGTGATTTCTTTGTCGTTTAACATCCCATCGAGGGAGAACCGCGACTTTTCACGTTTTTCCCGCGTTCTCTACCACATCGTGAGGGGTTTCGAGGGCGCGTTTGGTTTCCTTGGTGACCGAAGGGAGCGCAAAACTGAACTGCACGGTGTACACCGGCTCGCTCCGTCCCTTTCACGCCCAGGCCATCTGTTTGTATTTCATATTGATAGAGTATTGATACAGCCCTGCACTGTCGTGCCTCACCCCTCACGAGCTATGCCAAACCCCTCTTAACCCTCGGCGAACACCCCCAGTAAACCACCGTGACGGGCCACCATCCCGCAGCGGAACGTAAACCGAGGATACCGTGTGTTACCATTCCAGCCGAGTCACGTGTTTACTTTGTTCCGCATTGTTGCGTCTCGTTAATGGCCGGCGGAAACGTTTTACTCGAATACACGGCAGATCCATTTTAACATCCCTTAGCGACAGTCGCGGATATACGAATCGTGATTCCTTTCGTAATCAAAGAAAGTAGTTCTCCTTATACGCGTTTGTAACAATCTCATACGACGTATACGTTGTACATTAAAAGAGCTAAAGCCTTTTGCTTCAAGTAGATTTCGAATGGAAGCAAGAAGTCTAAGTTCGCAAACTTCCTTTAAGAGACCGTAAGCCGTAAACCGTAAATTGTAAGTGACGATATGTCGGCCAGAGAACTTATGCTTTTAGGCCATAAGAATTGGGTTTTGCTCAATTCACTTAAGTTTAACGGTTAAAGCCTAACTGCGCAAAAATAATTTAAAGGCAGAAATTAATGTCACTTAACCTCTGTCGGCTTACAGCTTAAGGCCCCTTAAAGCAAGATTGTGAATCGAGACTAACGTCGAAACGGTATTATAACTCGTGCGTGGAGAGATCGATTTTGCTGAAAGGTCTAAAATTTTATTGATACAGATCTAAAAATAATTTTGTTGGGACCCAAATTGATAACTAGAATATCAAAATTTCTTGCAGCATTGCTTATCATTTTTTAATTTCTCATATAATTATTTTGTTAAGTGAAAATGGAGGAAAAAATGTTCAATACAAATGAATGAAAAGAAGGCCATATTTGATCAAAGTGGGTTTTAGAGTTTAATAATATTTTTGTATATGAATTTTTACAATTTCCGATTCAAGCAAATTGCGCACTATTATAATACTATTAATTTCTAAAACACTGTACATAATTTATTGCGAAAAATAAATAAATATAAATAATTATTTTGATAGTCCAACAATTAAAATTATTTTCAGATCTGTATCCAGTAAAATTTTAGATCTTTCAAAAAAATCATTCTTTTTGTGTAGGACTAGATACTTGATTGCGCTAGAAGTGTCTGACAATTAGGTACATACATATACTTATATACATACCGGATGTCCTACCAGACTCTGCCATGAAAATTCTAGGTCCGCTATGTTCGCTGGCACAGGTACGACGAAATTCATCGCGTACGTATTGACCACCCCCTCCCGCACGTAGTACAACTCGGCCTCGAGTCCTGAAAGCAGAATAGCAGAGTGTATCGATTGGACGATCAATTATGAAAAAGCTGTACGATGCCGCCGGCAAAGTTTCCCTCCACCTTTCCTGCCCCAATGAATCGACCGATCGCGAACTACGGCACGTGCAGCCCTTCGTTATAAGTTGGGGACATTGACCACGGTCGCGTCTTCTTTACACAAAGTATCGCAGTTGCACGGTATTCATTTCCATGGAAACTTCAGGAGACAGAATAATTTCGCCGTAGAGAGGAGAACTTCGCGTTTCAACGGCACGCGAATTGCGCAGTACAGAATTATTGTCAGAGCTTTGATAGAGTGTTACATGAGCTTTCCTCTGAATATATCTTTACAATATTTACACTAGTGTACTGATCTTTCTCTCGAGCTTATCGTCATAGTATGCTGTACATTTATATATAACGTAGCGATAAAGATTAAAAACGGGGAGAACGAAAAGCGAAATGTCTATCACGGAGTGCACATGTCGACTTGTCGACGTATGATATCGGCGTGACAAGAGATCTAATACGACGATTATTATCGGCATATTTCGCATACGATGAAATCGTATCTCGGAGAATATCTACCGCGAAATAACCACGGAGATTCCGCGAACGGATTTATAATACGAATCCGTCGATGCCAGGTACTCCATCCTACCCTGCTCCTCGGTGCAGATCCTCCTTTCTCAGTGGATCATGATCTGAAAATTCCTCTTGGGCACTCACACGTATAGTTACGCCTCCGCCCCCGCCTCCCCCTCCTTCCCCCCCGGCACCTCTCCGACGTCGCCAGTCCGCAAAATCTCGTGTAGATACATAAGGATCTGAATTTCCTCAGGCGATCGGATGCGTCATCCGTCTGCCTTCACGTATGACTACGCAATTCGATATCACGCTCGTGAACAAGCTCTGTCAGATATATCGTACGTACATAGGTACCTACCGTCGTATTCGACGTCATACTATGGCGCAACGTGGTCGTGTTTGCACCGCGATAAGATCCTTTAAAAAAGCGAGATATTCAGATTCGGAGTGCTGTACACTCGATGAAAGAGAAGCACATAAAATGCAGTAAAAGAGAGGTAAATGGAAAGAACAGAGGCGAAGAGAAAATGTGGAGAGGATCGAATGTTTTACAAATCCGTACGATATCCGTTTTCGCTGTGAGCGAGAATACTTGTCGCGGTTTGACGAAAGTTAACACTGTTAAAAATTAAAAAGCTTCACCTCCTCGTGAACTGTAATTCGTTATTAACACGTCTTTGATTAAACACAATTTAGTTTTTAATTAAATTATATAAACTCTGTAACTATCTCTATTTAAATTTAAATTGTTACACAGTAACCTTTGTTGAAAAATATTTTTATTGTTATTTCTAAACAGAACTGTTTTCAGACATCCTTACGTAACACATAATACATTGTACCAGAGCTAGAAAAGTTTTAACTGTAATAACAGACTATTCTAACTCTAAATGGTCTGACTCTGCAAAGAGTTCTACTACTTTTGTGCTTTCAGTTCTTTGACAGTTGAAAGAGTTTATAACGTTTAGTTTCTTGAGAGAGAGAGAGAGAGAGAGAGAGATGCATAATTTTTATTCACTTTTGAAAAACGTATTAAATATCATAGAATATGAAATCGCAATATAAATATCTATTATTTTAATAATGTTTCGAAACTTATTAAAGGTAAAACTATTTGTCCTCAATCGTTAGACATTTATAATAATTTATAATATAGTCCTTTATTATTTATTCGCGTACAAATTAATATAAAAATAGAAATAATAAGATAATCATAACTAAAGCAAAGATAGAAAAAGGATGCACAAAATTAAAACATATATCAATAAAGCAAATTTAATGTAATGAAAAAATTTAATAAACAAAATCACATGATAAGTTTCCTGCAAAATAAAATCTTAATGAAATTGGAATCTGAAAAATCTTAATGGACTGTACAATCTATATTCTTCGCAAAGTGTTGAGCAAGACGCGAACGCCTGTGATACGGTTTAGCGACAGCTTAACGTTTCGTGAATATACGTATACATTGAAATGCTGGTAGTCGAAGTTTAAGGCGGCGGGCGTCGAGCGGACTCGAGGGTAAGCGTAGTAAGAAGATTAAGTAACTTTCTACTTCGTGCCCCGGGTCTTACGGAGGAAAGACTAACACCCGGCAGAGAAACTGATAATGACAGTCGGCTGTGTATTAAGCGAAACATCCGCAAAATCGAATTAATCCCTCTGTACTTCATTTTATTATCAGACGTTAATCCCGGCTAAAGTGGAGAATCGTGTCTGACTAAGTAAACGCGTTACCACTTGCACTTCAAGATGCCCTGAAACTCGTCCCCGAAAATGTCTCTTCTTAATAGTACCGTGTTACGCGTATCCTGCATTTATATATTTTCTGTTTTGAAAGTATAATGTGTTTAATAGTATTTATCATATTTAAAATTCTGTAAGTTGTATGAGATAAAGTGAGTTCCAGTGACTAGACATGTACGCTACGTCCGGACATTTACACAAAACTTTATATTTCACGGAAAAAACGACTACAGTTGCCACGACCAAAAGTCGCTATCAATACATATTTTGGTTATAAGAACTATAGTACGATTGTGATAACCGTAAGATCGACATATTTTAACAGTTACAGCTGTTAAGATCTGTTCATCTTACGGTTATCACAACCAAATGTATTGATGGGCGAAAAGTATCATTATTTCCGGTTCTGACAACCGTAAAATTTTTTCTGTGTGTTTATATTATTATTAATCTCTCAAATGCTTTTTTAAATATAATATTATAATTTAATTGTAATTTTTAAATCCAATTAAATTATACACTGAAAGAAAAAATTGGCTGCTGCAGCAAATTAGATGGTAAAATATGGCATAGCATTTTCAATTGGCTGCAACAATCAAAAATTGACTGTTGCAGCCAATTAAAAATGCTATGTCATATTTTACTTATCTAATTTTCTGCAGCAACCAATCTTTTTTTTTCAGTATAACATAATAAAAAAACACATTTGAGAGATTAATAATAATAAATTTTGTGTAAGTATACTGACATAGATACATTGAGACGTTTACCTGAATGAAACTATCTTTTACTCGCGTAGTCACTCTCTAAAACTTTTAGAGTGAATCTCACTTTGAAGAGTAAAATCTCACTCTTTAGAGTGAAATCCGCAGAATTTAGAGAATACCTAAAACATAATCTCCTAAAGCTGAAGATAAAAAAGTGGCTAGCGATTTATATTGAATTTTTGTTTCAAACTAAGAGCAGCGTAAATTAAGAGAGATTTTGTGGACGAAGATGTGCTCTATCATATAAATGCGACACTTCAGGACACAGACGCGCCTTGATCTCTCACCGACATCGAAATTCTCTCTTTGATTCATCGTAAAAGTGATGCGAACGACTTCACTAATGGGGACCTTTTCATTACGAACGCCAGTGAACGATTAGCTTTCAGTTCCAGCCAATTAAATCGCTCGCTCGCGAAATGGACACGTGCGGCCAGCCGGAAAATCGCGAACTTCCGATGGACACGAAGCTTTATTATCCAGCTTTTCCCCTTTTTCTGTTTAACGCGTCGCGAAATAGCCGGGATGCAAAGTTGTTGGGGATATTTATACGTCGGTTTATCAGTCGCAGCTATTCGAAGCCGTACCCGCGGGAATGCCGCACACGTAAAACGGAACCAGCTTCGAGATATAGCCGAAGCAGCAAGAGCGAGCGAAGCACGATCGTGCCGAGAAAAGTGCGAGCGTACAGTCTCTCTGTCTCACACACGCCGTGGAGGAGCCTGAGAGATTCAGTCGGTGTGTTGGAAAGCCGGGAGAAAATATTTCACAAGAAGATAAATCTTAGACGATCCCACGAGGTACGAGCACGCGCAACTAACTCAGGTGGATTAAGTTCCGCGATATCGTCTGGGGGTTTTGAGTGGGCAACAAATGGACATAATCAGGTTGTGCGCCGCTCGCTGTGGCACAGCCGTTGCATTACGTTGCTGGGATTACGTGGGGACTGCGTAGGCGACTCGCGTATATACCGCCGTCGTAGATTTCATTTCACGGCATCCCGCATCTTCGTTTCGACGTAGGTACATTAAAGTTTGGGGCGGTGAAAAGTTAGCGGCGCGAGCAAACGTGTAATTGCGCCGCGCTCTCTGCACATGGTTTCGCAGCATCGTATACGTCTGTAGGGTCTGCAGCTTAAATTGCCGCTGCACCTATGGGGCAAACTCTACTATACGCGCGCGAAAGGATGAGAACTAATAGTATGTTAAGTGTGTATTTTCTCTCTCCTGAGAAATGGAGCAGTTGGTTATTTAAAATATTTATGTACGGTCTTATTTTGATTTTAAACGTGGAAAAGTGGAGAGCGTAACATTCTCCGCAACGCAATGTTTTTCGAATTCCTCATATTAAGGATCTATCGCTAGTACTCTTCGCAGAAAGAATTCCTTTCATTTAAAATTGCTTGAAAAGTAAGATGTTACTTATTGCTTTCACACACTTAATTCCATCGGAGATATATTCATAGAGCTGTCACGTGTCGCATTTCCTGCACGGTAATCTTTCTTCAGTCTTTTACGTAACTTCGAGAAGTACCTGCGTATAAAAATTTCCTATCTTTCAAGGCATGGAAATTCCGTGAGGCAGACTTGAACGATGTAGCGTGCAGACATGCGAGCGCGCGTGCAAATATCATTTATTTTATCTTTTATTACATAGTTTGTCCTTTCATATGATAAAATCGCGGTCGAATCCATCAAATCACGTGACGTATCTCCCACATGCAACCGTGCGAGATCACCGCGGGTCATAGGGCGATCTATCAATTTGCCGTCGAGATCACGGAAGGAAGAATTTAGGAAGAAGGGTGGCTGGTTCTCCTGTCTTATCCCGTGGGAGATGGCTCTCCGTTGGATGAGAGCACGGGAACATGGAAGATAGTTTATGGATGCTTCTTCAGAAGTGAAGCTTCATCTGCGGATAGGGTTTCCTGCTTTGATGGTACTAAGTAGAATATCGTGTTTGGCATATCAACGACTACCTTGGGTCATTAAAGTAGAGTGCGATTTCACTTACTGTGTTACTCTCGATTGCCTCTAAACAGAAATTCACCATTTCTGAGGATTACAACTATCTTGTTGAAAATTTTAGTTATCAAATAATTAATCATTTATTGAATGGACAATCTATTAATTTTTCTTTAATTAAATGCATTAGGAATATACCAAAAGACATGTCGTTTTAAGTTAAATACACATGTGTGCCACTTCGAGGTAGAAAGTCTCACTCTAGAAGCATATACCATGCCAGGAAAATTGAATTAGCATAGGGATTGACGTTGTGTGTCGCAGACTGATGCGACGCCAAATTGAATTCGAAATGAACGCGCGCGAGTAACCGCGTTTCGTACAATCCTCTGTCAATAACGTAAACGGTTTGTAAAGTTTAAATTTTAGAGATCACGCTCAAATAATGTATAAAGGATATTCTACAACTCGGCGAGTTTTAATAGGTTCTCTAACGAATTTAAAATCGAATTTTACCTGGCAAAAATATTGAAAGATTATTTGTCGCAATTTTTTAATTTCCAATATCATGTACTTGCAGCTAAGATTTAAATCAAGAGTCTATTAAAATAAAGTTCACTTACAATTAAAGAATATGATTTTATTGCTTATTTATTCTCCTAAAATGTAATTCGCGAAAAGTGCTTCTTTCTCAATTATTCTATCCCTTCAATAATATATGTATAATGTATAAGATCGATACATTAATTAGTAGAAAAGAAATATATTTGTAATACTGAATATTCTTTAGAATTTCGACGCTATTCAATATGTGGGAGTCCTTCTAAATTTTATTTTCATGCTCTGGATGTTAGAAATAAAGCAAACTAATTTGTTTCGTGTTATCTTTTGTCCTTACGTGAAACTAACAAGTCTAATTTATTAGCATGGTTCCATGTTCTAGCATATGCTTCCGGGATCGTTCACTTCTAAGTCGCGACAATCCATTAACATTGCACACCGCGCAATTTGTATTCACCTAACAGCCAAGCTAAGCGACGAGGAGCATGGATGTTCTTCAAGTGGATATTCCAAGCGTGCAGAAGGGAAGACACGCGAGGGTTCGATCAGGGTCAGGAGCCAAGGTAAACACATTAAGGATACAACATCCTGCAGGAAACACATCCTCCGTCGATAGGGGAACTTCGCATGCGTCGCATGGCTGACTACGACGGAAATTCGAACGTCTCGCGGATCGCCGGAGATGGAAAAAGTCGCGTATATCCCCTGGAAACTAATCTCCTGCGCTCGGATCTTGTTTCCCCCAATCGCCGTACCGCTCTTTTCCACCAAACGATATCGTGTCCACGTATTCATGTTTTGGATACTTGACTCACCCTTTGTTTAACTTTGCCAGAAGTTCTAGCGCGGATTTGTGTTTTTTGGATACGTTACTTCGTGGCACTTTGCCAACAAATTGATTGTTCTATTTGTTGTTATAACATGACGATGATATTAACGCAATTATAATACATTTTATGAAAATATGTATTCATGCATTGAAAAAGTTACGCGTTTTCCTTATCGTACTCTTATCTGATAAATATATCTGTTGTATAAGAATTGACTTTATTATCGTATGATTTTTCATGAATGATAAATTCGTCTTTGGAAAATTTGAATTAAATTTAACACATTTCACGTGTCTCAAACGGTTCACTCAAATTTATGTGTTAATTTAACATGTTAAAAAGTTAATACAAGTAACATTTAAGAAAATGGACACAAAGAAGGTGATACTGACACAAATAAATTTGTAAATAAATCGTGGAAGCATATTTTTTTTAATAAAATTTATTTTGTAATATGTTAAATTGATACATAATATATATATATATTTTATTCATTCATATTAAAATTTACGTTTTGAAATACATTATTTTTATGTTATTTATTTACTTATTCATAAATCGTGTTATTTTGACACTAAGAAATGTTGAATATCAATTTAACACAAACTATTTAAATAGCAAATCACATTGAATTAAATTAACATTATGTTAAAAAATTCAACACAAAATGTTAACAAGGACTTGAGTGGACCGTCCAACACAAATGTTTTACTGCGTTGCAAATGTTGAAACTCTAATGATTGAAAAAGTTGCGAGGAACAATCGATACTAGTGCATCGAGCCGAGCGCAATGCGGTACCACGACCTTGAACAGTTTCCACGATTCATTTTATCTGAGTCATTTATCGCGAGATCCGCGCCTTGCGAGCGTATGCGTTGGCGCCGGATGGAATTCCGTAGGAGTCATTTATTGTTCCCGGGACGCGCGCATAGAGTGCGCGGCGTCACGTCGACTAGTCGAATTTGCAATAAAGAAGATAGATGCGATGGAAGGAATATCGCTAGAAGCTAATCTTTTACTCTTCCACTTCGTTCGGTCTTCCTCCTTCATTCGTTATTCATTAGAGTCCACCTTGTTTCACCGGCAAAGCGATACGGTACGAGTTGCATTTCGCTGCGAGAGACTCGACGACGTACGAGAGGTTGGAAGCATAAGTAACGTGGATTTACTTCTTTTGTCTCTTTTATGCCGTAAAGATACAGAAATTTATTATACCTTCCCGTATCAAAAATATTCATAATATTTCAGCAGATTTTTATTAATAACTTCATTTATGTAGCTTCCCGCAATTTTCCACATAGTTTCCTCCCTTTTCTTGTAACAGCGGAACTTATTTTATTTCAAGCACGAAAGAAGCGTATACTTACCACTGTTTTATTTTAGCAACGTTTAAGTGACCAATTTCTAAGTGTCTATTTGTGTACTTCGAACTAAGTAAAAGAGGAGAAGCAAGGGTCGTTAGAACAAGCTGGCGTCACTTTTCGCAAATTATCTCGACGAAGGTCCGAACCAACTCTCGCTTCTGTGCTCGTGAGTTTTCTCTGAAAATTATCTACATTCGTTCAACGGCAGTCTCATCTCTTGGTCTCATCTCGAGGAAAACCTTTCCCCATTCTATTGCCGGCTTTCTCTTTGCTCGGTTCGTTTCTAGTTTTCGACGTCTTGTCCGAGGTTTCGTCGGATAGTTGGCGTAAAAGAGCCGAGGGCGAATGCCGTGGAAAATCAACGACGGACCAGAAAGGAAAAAAGGAGAAAAACGAAAGGAAAATGGGACGGGAAAAACAAGGAGTAACGGAAGAAAGACAAAGAGGATGGAGCAAAAAGAAGCGGATGAG